>NC_134643.1:191346039-191658082 GCF_030463565.1 Pelecanus crispus | reverse complement strand
CACTACAGGCCTTGCAGCTACTCAAACCCCTGCCCCAGGCACTGTGGCTACTCCAGCCACAGCCATGAGCACTGCGGCTACTCAAACCACAGCCATGGGCACTGCGGCTACTCAAACCCTAGTGACAGACACTGCGGCTAAACCAGAGAACCAACCTGTGCCGGTATCAGTTGCCCCTATACAGAAGAAAAAATACACGAGGAAATCAGTTCATCTAGTAAGGGATGAAGATGAACCAGGGCCATCACGAGAACCAGAGGAGGAAGAACCCATAAATGAGATGGTGACCACCCGATCCCTATCCCTGAGTGAGCTGCGAGATATGCGAAAAGATTTTGGTCGTCATCCAGGCGAGCACATCATCACCTGGCTGCTCCGATGCTGGGATAACGGGGCCAGTAGCCTGGATTTAGAGGGTAGGGAAGCCAAGCAGCTGGGATCCCTTTCCAGGGAAGGGGGCATTGACAAAGCAATTGGAAAAGGGGCAAAACCACTCAGCCTCTGGAGGCGACTTCTGTCAAGCGTGAAGGAAAGGTATCCCTTCAAGGAGGATGTTTTATACCGCCCAAGCAAATGGACCACCGTAGAGAAAGGTATCCAGTACCTGAGGGAATTAGGCGTGCTGGAGGTGATTTACAGTGACCTGAATGATGAGCAGTTAACCAAAGACCCAGATGAAGTCAGGTGCACACAATCCATGTGGCGGAAGGTGGTACGGAGCGCACCAGCATCATATTCCAACTTGTTGGCAATACTAGCCTGGAAAGACGACGAGGCACCAACGGTGGATGAAGTGGCTAGACAACTCCGGGACTACGAAGAAAAGCTCTCTTCCTCCCTACAGGCCTGTGTCTCGGCTGTGGAAAAACTGTGCCAAGAGTTCCAACAACTCAGAGAGGATCTGTCCTACTCCCCACCTGCACGGACCAGTGTCTCAGCCATTAGGAGTCAACGTCCCTATGCTCAAGAGAGAGGATATAGAGGATACACACCACGGGGCACCCTGTGGTTTTACCTGCGTGATTATGGAGAGGACATGAGGAAGTGGGATGGAAAACCCACCTCAACCTTAGAGGCACGGGTGCGTGAGTTGCAAGGAAAAACTATTAGAAAAGGCGGTTCTCCCAGGAAAATTGCAGCTCCAGTTTCCAGTGAGCAGTTCCCCAGACAGAGTAAGAGGGCTAATTTTACTTCCGACCTTGATCAGGAGACTTTTGATTCACATTTACAGGAAGTGAACAGCGAATACTGTGACCAGTGTTAGAGGGGCCCTGCCTCCAGCCAGGTGGAGGAAAGGGACAACCAGGTTTACTGGACTGTGTGGATTCGATGGCCTGGAACGTCAGACCCACAGGAGTATAAGGCTCTAGTGGACACTGGTGCACAGTGCACGCTAATGCCATCAAACTATAGAGGGGCAGAACCCATTTGTATTTCTGGAGTGACAGGGGGATCCCAACAGCTAACTGTACTGGAAGCTGAAGTGAGCCTAACTGGGAATGATGGCAAAAGCACCCCATTGTGACTGGCCCAGATGCTCTGTGCATCCTTGGCATAGACTACCTCAGGAGAAGGTATTTCAAGGACCCAAAAGGGTACCGGTGGGCTTTTGGTATAGCTGCTTTGGAGACAGAGGAAATTAAACAGTTGTCCACCTTGCCCGGTCTCTCAGAGGACCCTTCGATTGTAGGGTTGCTGAAGGTTGAGGAACAACAGGTGCCGATTGCTACCACAACTGTGCACAGGCGGCAATATCGCACCAACCGAGACTCCCTGATTCCCATCCATAACCTGATTCGTCGACTGGAGAGCCAGGGAGTGATCAGCAAGACTCGCTCACCCTTTAACAGTCCCATATGGCCAGTGCGAAAGTCTAATGGGGAGTGGAGACTAACAGTGGACTATCGTGGCCTGAACGAAGTTACACCGCCGCTGAGTGCTGCCGTGCCAGACATGCTAGAACTTCAATATGAACTGCAGTCAAAGGCAGCTAAGTGGTATGCCACAATTGATATTGCTAATGCATTTTTCTCCATCCCTTTGGCAGCAGAGTGCAGACCCCAGTTTGCTTTTACCTGGAGGGATGTTCAGTACACCTGGAACCGACTGCCCCAGGGGTGGAAGCACAGCCCCACCATTTGCCATGGAGTGATCCAGACAGCACTGGAACAGGGTGAAGCTCCAGAACATCTGCAGTACATTGATGACATCATTGTGTGGGGCAACACAGCAGAAGACGTTTTTGAGAAGGGAAAGAAAATAGTCCAAATCCTTCTGAAGGCTGGTTTTGCCATAAAACAGAGTAAGGTCAAGGGGCCTGCACAGGAGATCCAGTTTTTAGGAATAAAATGGCAAGATGGACGTCGTCAGATCCCAATGGATGTGATCAACAAAATAACAGCTATGTCCCCACCAACTAGCAAAAAGGAAACACAAGCTTTTTTAGGCGTTGTGGGTTTTTGGAGAATGCATATTCCAAATTACAGCCAGATCGTAAGCCCTCTCTATCAAGTGACCCGGAAGAAGAACGAATTCAAATGGGGCCCTGAGCAACAACAAGCCTTTGAACAAATTAAACGTGAGATAGTTCATGCAGTAGCCCTTGGGCCAGTCCGGGCAGGGCAGGATATTAAAAATGTGCTCTCCACTGCAGCCGGGGAGAATGGCCCTACCTGGAGCCTCTGGCAGAAAGCACCAGGGGAGACTCGAGGTCGACCCCTAGGGTTTTGGAGTCGGGGATACAGAGGATCCGAAGCCCGCTATACTCCAGCTGAGAAGGAGATACTGGCAGCATATGAAGGGGTTCGAGCTGCTTCAGAAGTGGTTGGTACTGAAGCACAGCTCCTGCTGGCACCCCAACTGCCAGTGTTGGGCTGGATGTTCAAAGGGAGGGTCCCCTCTACACATCATGCAACTGATGCTACATGGAGTAAGTGGGTTGCATTGATCACACAACGGGCTCGAATAGGAAACCCCAGTCGCCCAGGAATCTTGGAAGTGATCATGGACTGGCCAGAAGGAAAAAACCTTAGAATATCACCAGAGGAGGAGGTGACACGTGCTGAAGAGGCCCCACTGTATAATAAATTGCCAGAAAATGAAAAGCAATATGCCCTGTTCACTGATGGGTCCTGTCGTCTTGTGGGAAAGCATCGGAGGTGGAAAGCTGCTGTATGGAGTCCTATACGACAAGTCGCAGAAACTGCTGAAGGAGAAGGGGAGTCGAGTCAGTTTGCAGAGGTGAAAGCCATCCAGCTGGCTTTAGATATTGCTGAAAGAGAAAAGTGGCCAGTCCTTTATCTCTCTACTGACTCATGGATGGTGGCAAATGCCCTGTGGGGGTGGCTGCAGCAATGGAAGCAGAGCAACTGGCAGCGCAGAGGCAAACCAATCTGGGCTGCCGCATTGTGGCAAGATATTGCTGCCCGGGTAGAGAACCTGGTTGTAAAAGTTCGTCATGTAGATGCTCATGTACCTAAGAGTCGGGCCACTGAAGAACATCAAAACAACCAGCAAGTAGATCAGGCTGCTAAGATTGAAGTGGCTCAGGTGGATTTGGACTGGCAACATAAGGGTGAATTATTTATAGCTCGGTGGGCCCATGATGCCTCAGGCCATCAAGGAAGGGATGCAACGTATAAATGGGCTCGTGATCGAGGGGTGGACTTAACTATGGACAGTATTGCACAGGTTATTCATGAGTGTGAAACATGCGCTGCAATCAAGCAAGCCAAGCAGTTCAAGCCCCTTGGGTACAGTGAACGATGGCTGAAATATAAATATGGGGAGGCCTGGCAGATTGATTACATCACGCTCCCACAGACCCGCCAAGGCAAGCGCTATGTGCTCACCATGGTGGAAGCAACCACTGGATGGTTGGAAACATATCCCGTGCCCCATGCCACCGCCCGGAACACCATCCTGGGCCTTGAAAAGCAAGTCCTGTGGCGACATGGCACCCCAGAAAGAATTGAGTCAGACAACGGGACTCATTTCCGAAACAACCACATAGACACCTGGGCCAAAGAGCACGACATTGAGTGGGTGTATCACATCCCTTACCATGCACCAGCCTCCGGGAAAATTGAGCGATACAATGGATTGTTAAAGACTACCCTGAGAGCAATGGGTGGTGGGACGTTTAAACATTGGGATACGCATTTAGCAAAAGCCACCTGGTTAGTCAACACCAGGGGATCTGCCAATTGAGCTGGCCCTGCCCAATCAAAACTTTTACGTACTGTAGAAGGAGATAAAGTTCCTGTAGTGCACATGAAAAATATGCTGGGGAAGACAGTATGGGTTACTTCCCCCTCTGGCAAAGGCAAACCCATTCATGGGATTGCTTTTGCTCAAGGACCTGGGTGCACTTGGTGGGTGATGCGAAAGGATGGGGAAGCCCAATGTGTACCTCAAGGGAATTTGATTTTGGGTGAAAATAGCCAATGAACTGAATTGTATAATATTAATTGCTTTATAATACTGTATGTTATCTCTTAACTGTATGTTATCTCTTAACTGCATGTTAATATAATAATATAGTAGGTTAATATTAAGTATATAATACTATATATTATGATTGCTATATGCCGCATCAATGGTATTGCAGTAAGAATTGCCCAGCTTAATGAAAATGAACTTTGATGAAACCATGTTGGAATGAGAACTGACTTCAGCATGCAACAGTCCAACACTGCACACCACCTCTCCTGCTCTGAAAGACTGTGATGACAGATGGAACCCAAAGGCATGGGCTAAATGAACTCAATGGACATTTTAGAGGGATGGGCCATAGACGAAGGGAATGATATCTGTGTGTATATCAAGATAGGGAAAGTGGTGGTGATTAATTGGAACACATTGGAAAGGGGAGGGCCTGTGCATGACGTAGATGGTATAGAATAAGGGGTGGATACTGTCCTGGTTTCGGCTGGGATAGAGTTAATTTTCTTCCTAGCAGCAGGCATAGTGCTGTGTTTTGGATTTAGTAGGAGAAGAATGTTGATAACATGCTGATGTTTTTAGTTGTTGCTGAGTACTGCTTATGCTAGTCAAGGACTTTTTTCAGCTTCCCATGCTCTGCCAGGCGCACAAGAAACTGGGAGGGGGCACAGCCAGAAGAGTTGATCCAAACTGACCAAAGGGCTATTCCATACCATATGACGTCATGCTCAGTATAGAAACTGGGGGGGGTGGCCAGGGAGCAGCGATCGCTGCTCGGGAACTGTCTGGGTATCGGTCGGCGGGTGGTGAGCAATTGCATTGTGCATCACTTGCTTCGTGTATCATTATTATTATTATCATTATTATACTGTTACTATTAGCATTACTATTTTCCTTTATTTCAATTATTAAACTGTTCTTATCTCAACCCAGGAGTGTTTCTCACTCTTACTCCTCCGACTCTCTCCCCCATCCCATCGGGGTAGGGGGAGTGAGCGAGTGGCTGCGTGGTGCTTAGTTGCTGGCTGGGGCTAAACCACGACACTCTGGTAGGACAAAAGTCGACTATATTGTGCTGGTTGCTAAACAGCCATTCACCACAGTGTTTCCCAGCTTCCCTTACTCTAAAAATGATGTCCCAGAAGTAAATATTTCTCTAACACAGACTGATTTGCTACATCTGCATCTGTAAATGGAACAGAGAGGTGATCATCCTTTGGCCCTGCAAATGTCACGGTTCACACCCATACAGCTAATATTATCCCCAAAACCAGGCTGGCTGTACCCAGCTATCTGTTGGGAATGGCCTCAGAGTGGTGCTAATTTCTTACTAGTGCTGTGAAAGGAAAGCTGCTCTGAGCCAAAAGTGTGCCAGAGAAACTACTTACAATTTAATACGCTTGGGCCCATGCCTCAGTCCTCTTTCTTTTACTGGTATTGATGTATCCATGTAGTCTGAGCAGTTGCTTTCCCCAGGGAAGAGTTTCACATAATTTGCTGCTACATGAGTTTGTCTCTTTGCCTCTGGCTTTATAAAAGCACCTAGAACTTACAACATGGCACAGCAGCTAGCCAGCCCAGACAGCCATCGTTTGAAACCTTCGTGTCCCATTGCCCCCAAGTCTATAAAAGCTGGAACCTAGTCTGGGAATGGAGATTGATTTTTTTTTAATAGATCAAGAACATCTGTACTTAATTTTTAATTTATAAAAGAATTGACTCTTTGCTCAAGAAGGGATTTGAAGCCTTTTGTGTGTTTTTTCTATTTTTTATTTTATTTTAGATAAAGGCAAGCCAAGCTGTTGTTCTTAAGCAAGTAGTTTTACAAGCAAGCTCTCACAGGAATGAAGAGTTACTCCCCAATGCTTAAGCATTATTCTGTATAATTATGGATATTTTTTCCTTCCAAAAATATTTTTTTTTTGAGAAGCTGACATTTCAAAGGCTTTCAATTCTGTGTGTCACTATCAAATAATCTTTTTTGTACTTGGCTGTTTATTATTGGATTGCAACAACGATAAAGCTCTAGGGGTTTTGTCTCCTTTGGTATGTTAATTAGCTATTTTCCCTTTGATCTTTTTCTTACTGGAAAGAGTGAAAAGCTATCTCGGTAGGGAATCTTACTGATGTACATTCATCCCCTCATCTCCATAATCTGAGGATCAGAGGGAGACAACAAATTTCACTGCTGAGTGAGGTTGCTATAGGCCTTAGTTATAATGTACTCAGTTTCTAAATAATCCCACCACCATTTATATTTGGAATGTTGAAGAGGAACCTCTGAGAAAAATAAATGCAAAAATAATTAATTTTAAACTGTGAACTACCTTCATTAATTTAACTTTTTCTTGAAGTTTTAAGCTCATGCATATGCCACAAGCTCTTTCTTTCTTGTATGCCTCTACACATTTTTCCTTTTTTTTCCTCCTCCTTTTTTACTGTTGGCTTTTGATACATTCTCAGTTCTCACAGAAATAAAATATAGGCTAGATACAGAATAACTACTGAGTGAACTTTAAAAGTATTAAACGTTAGAATCGCTTTCCTATGGAAATGATGAAAGTCCTGTAACTTGGGACAGTTGAAAGTGATGGGGCAGGACTGTGAGTGGTGGGGAATACACACACAAAAGCTTACACTTACACATTATATGTGTGTATTTCTGTCTCTCAAATTCCTTCATCAAAAGCCATCATCCTCATACTGCGTTTCTTGAAAAACCTGAAATAAAAGCGCTTCGTGAGAGGCGGAGGCAGATAGATCTGCTTCATGGGGCAGTCCAGCAGGGACAGAAGTGTAGGTGAGATTATCTACTAGACACTTTCCAAACAGAGTTTCTTTGAGCCAGTTTATCCATTTCCACAGGAGATGCACAACACACTAGGCAATCTTGCTTGCAAGATTCTTACCTTGTATCCTGCAGTGTGGGATTTGACCAGATCTTGGTGTTCACAGTGGAGACGTCTACATTTGAACTGGTCATGTAGACTGCCTTGGCAGTCAGTGGAGGGAAGCTGGCACTTACAGAGCAAGAATGATGCCATTTTAAAGAAGATATTTAATATAGGTCAGGTGAACTGTGCCCTAATAATATCCATTTCCCTCCAGTGGCCAGTTCATATCTGTACCAAATTGATACTGGTGTTTTCTGAAATGGGATGGGACAAATTCTTCCTCTCCTGTCACCTTGCATGTAGAAGGGTGAAAAGGACTTAGTGCAGACGACCTAAAGCTGTTCACATAGCATAGGTGCCTCACTTGCTGAGGGATGTAAAACAGTATTGACATTCTCCTGGTGTGAACCCTGGGGCTGGAAACCATCCCATTAACTAGCAACAAGTTCAACTCAGTTGTTAAAATAGCAGTGGCTAATGCAATCTAAGGTGCCTGAAGGAATCTCAGCCAGCCATATGGGGCTGACTGGATGCATAACTTATGAAAGGCACATGTTCTTCTGGAGCAGCTGGAGGTCCTATAGCATCTTTTATGGCATTTAGGCAGCTGAATGCCACTCTAAGGAGTGGGATTTAATGCCACATTCAGACACTGAAATTTATGTGTCCACATGCAAGCAAGGTGTGTAAGCTTCCATTACAGTTGATGAAGATCTAATCAATGCAGTAGAGTCTAGAGAGCTAATAGTCTTGTTCTAAAGAAACACCTACATATGACCAGCTGATTTCATATGGCTAGTATGATTCTATACTCTGGACCTGAATTCCACCCCTGCTATGTAAAAGTTCAATTCATGTGCCTACATTAATGTGGTACCTACTGTAGTTTGAGATGCTGTTGGTCTCCCACTTGGCTACTAGCTGTTATTCCAGGAGGGCATAGGTCCTTTGTCGTATCTGACAGCCCCATGCAGATACTGCTGGAATCCTAAGACACCTGAAACAGCACTAGATATAGTCTGTGTGCTGGTCCTTCTGACACAGAATCGAAAATGGGTGAAAATCATGTCTGAGAAGAGATGGTGTGATTTCAGTGCTTATGCCTTCCTACGTGCTATACAACCACAGGACACAACTTGTGACTGATGCAGGTTGGCGCTATGATATGAAGCGCCAGAGATTTTTTTTGGCCCTAGTGAGATCTGTGGTGTTAATTTTCTGTGCTGCTTGCACAACACCACCTCCCCTCAAGCTTTTCCCTGCTATGTCTAAGACTTAATCTTTTAAAACTGTGTCTGTCAAGCAAAGGCAATGAGAAAAAGCAGAGAGGAGGATTTAGGTCTTGTTACAGTCTTATGCAATAAAAATCTTGTTCCCACAAGGATCAGGTGTTCTGAGCAAGATTCAGGTGGGATCCCCAATGGTCTGTGTAATTACAGGAGGAAGGATTACTGCTTTCTGCCCTGAGTTAGGCAACTAAGTCTAAGCTAGACACATGACCTTCCCTCAACTGAAATTGAAGAGAGAAATTGAAGTCTCCAGAGGAGATTCAGCATTTAAGACTGCTCTAATAAATCACTCTCTGGATGTGCTCATTTCTGTCTACTGACTGTAAAAGGAGTCTCAAATGATGAGCTCACCCAAACTTAAACATTTATAAAGTCAATCAAATAAAAACAGCTTATATGGACCTGAGACCAGGGGAGGACTTGCTTCTGCTCTTCAAGATGAAATGTTCTGTCAGCCTCTACATGAATACATGGAGTTGTGTACACAAGACCACTACTTTTATCTTTATAAACCTTTTACTGTTATACTACTTTTTCAATATTCAAATGGTGACCTTCAAATGAAAGTCACCAGTGTTTTCAGGAAAATTTAAGAAATCCTGCTTTGCAATCACATCTATCCTTAAACCATGGTGACAGTCAAATATGCACTGAGTTAATGCCAACTGAATCAGGTATGGTACAAACCCCCTGGACATGGTGGGTGGTTTCTATTTGTGCTGGCTGACTATCTCTTCAAGCACACATTCTGCTTTATTTCTGACCTCTTCTCTTCACTCTTAGGTTTGTCCGCTCTCTGCTTTTTCCTTTCCCTGTCTTGCTTTTCCCCTGTTTTGTTTCTTTGCCTGTCATTTGGTTGTCAGTCAGTTCCTCAATTCTCCAAGCTAGGGATCATCTACAGGAGATGCTCAGAGTTCCTTGACCCGTGTGGCTCTTCTTTGTACCACCACATCTGCGGTGAGGTTTATCAATGCTCTGTCCTGAGAGCTGACCTTTATAACATCTTTATCAATGACCTAGAGGAGGTGATGGACTTACCAAGTGTGCAGATGACACCAGACTGCGGGGCACCAGTCAATACCCTCAAGGGCAGACCTGCCAGGAAGATAGACCTAGGCAGGCTGGAGGAATGGGCTGACAGAAACCTTATGAAATTTGACCAGGATAAATTCAAAGCCCTGCACCTGGGAAGGAAAAAAATCTTTGCAGTGGTAGAGGCTGGGTACTGCCAGAGTGGGGAAAGCTCTGTGGAGAGGACTAGGAGGACTTGGTAGGCAGCAAGCTGCACATGAGCCCTGCAGCACAGAACGGCAAAAGCCTCCTAAGCTTTTGGTATGTAAGTATGACCAGGAACACAGCCAGTAAACTGAGAGAAATGACCATTTCCCTCTACTTGGCACTCAGTAGACGACTTCTAGATACAGCAACCAGTTTTGGGACCCCAGTACAAGAAAGCTATTGACGAACTAGTGTAAGTTCAGCAGGGCCACCACGATGGTCAGGTGCTGAAGTACTTGCCCTGTGCGGAGAGGCCAAGGGAGCAGGGCTTGTTCAGCCTGGAGATGAGATGGCTGTGGGGCGACCTCACAGCGGTCCCCAGCACCTATTGGGAGGACACGGAGAAGACAGAGACAGGCTTTTCATAGTAGTGTGTGGGGACAGGATGAGAGACAACAGGCCTATGGTAAAATGAGATAGGTTCAGACTGGATATAAGGAGAAACTTTTTCCCCATAAGGACAATGATATTTGAAAAGTCATGGCAGTCAGGTGAAGTCCCTGCTGACTGGAAGAAGGGAAACGTTGTGCCCATTTTTAAAAAGGGAAGAAAGGAGGACCCTGGGAACTACCGACCTGTCAGCCTCACCTCTGTGCCTGGGAAGATCATGGAACAGATCCTCCTAAAAGCTATGCTAAAGCACAGGGAGGACAGGGAGGTGACTCAAGACAGCCAGCATGGCTTCACCAAGGGTAAGTCCTGCCTGACCAACCTAGTGGCTTTCTATGAAGGAGTGACTGCATCAGTGGACAAGGGAAGAGCTATGGATCCTGACCTTGCTTTGCTGACTTGACTTCCTGGCTTGACCTTGGCTTCAATGCCAGAGCATTGATGTGCAATCACAAAACCTGTGGTGGAACCAGTTACTGGTGCCAACCCAGCTCTGCCTGACAATCCCAGCTTCTAGAAACCTCACTCTTTCTCAATCTGCAAGGACTCACTGTCATCATAAACAGTTCTGAAATTTCAAATATCACTTAAAGGCTCTAAAAATCTCCCTGAAGTTTCCTTTTAGGACCCAGATCCTGAAATCTGTATCAGGCTACCTATGAAGTCTATATCAGGCTCTTTTATGGCCTGATTTTGGAGGGGAGGGAAGGATCCTTTTTTCTTTCTACTGAGAAGGTATTCCACACACTCCATTTTTTCATATCTCCATTTCACAAATTCTCCTTGTTCTTTCATCTTCCTGGGAATGGTATGTAGATCAGCCTGTCACCACAGTGGGCTGAAGAACAGGCAGGAGCCAGTGGCATAATAGTTGCAGTAGAAGCATGTATTTTTATTAATAACATCCTGGAAATGATAGAGAAATTACAGCACCACTTCTGGATATAGTAAAGACATCATTATGTGCTTTGAGGAAAAATAGTTAGTCTACCTTGGGGCGCTGTTGAAGAAATATGGGGAAAGAGACACTCCTGAAGAATCACACAGTGGGAGGAGAGAGTAAGAAGCTAGAGGGCATATAGGATTTGCAAGGAAGGTGTAGCTATAAGTGGTAGGATAGTTGTGGGGAAGTAGTTTGGCTTTTGAGATAAGAAAGAAAAAAGGTCTGGTTTATTTACTCCTGTGGTTTATATAAGCAGTGATGCACAGCTATTAAATTTTAAATCCATTGTACACCTTGAAGACATATTGCAGGATTATCCAGCTTCTCATATTACTGCTGGAGACAGGAGGCATATAGTCTCAGTGTTCTTCTCACCTTAACCAGTAAGTGTCTGTCTATGTAAATACTAAAGTATTCCAATATGAAATTTTCTTTGCTGTTCAAGGTCATGCCCTAGCAAGACCCTACTCATCCTTGAGTATGCCATGCCAAACAAGGCCAAGCATATCTACAGTTTGTTGATTGCAGTTGCTTCTGCATCCCTCTAAAATCAGGAGCTGCAAGTTGTGTGGTGGTGGTGGCAAAAAATTTTATGAGGGTGATGGAGGCTTTCTATGTAAAAAAATATTTTGGTATGGTTGAGCTGGATTCATTCCATGTGGTATTTGGGATGCTGCAGTAAAATTATCTGGTGAAAGTTAACAGTGAATTTTGTAATCAGAAAAGCTGTCCCAAACTCTCATGCATGCAATGCTCAGTGACTAGCTGCCCAGCTGCAACTACTCTTCTGATTAACCCTCCAGTTCTCAGAGCATCATGGAGAAGTTGTCCCCAGTTGTTGTTCTTCAGGCTCCTGATAGCACAGACTTGTCACAAATTACATTGCTGCAAGTGTGTCTTGTTCCCTATTTGCTACCTTCTACTGTCTGCTTGTCCTTGTTAAACAGATCTATCCATCCTACTTCCTGGCAGAGCCATAGACTCTGAGTTTCATGTGGGCTTGGAAGGAAAGTGGGCTACTGTCATTGTTTCTGACATCCCCTGAGGGTTTGGAGACATTCATTAGGAATTTCTCCTCCTCACATTGATGTAGGACATAGTTGCTTTATTTTAGTGGTGACTTTGAATTGGGTTGGATTCTTTTCTCATATGTACTGTGGAACAAGGGGTGGGTGGTGTCACAGATGACACTTCATGCTAAATTCATCAGGATCAGCTAAACAGACAAAGCTCACAGATAGGAAGATGATAAAATGATAGACATGTTTGTCTGGAAAGGTCCTCAAGAGATTGCTTATTGCCACTCTGCAGTAAGGCGGGGTCAGGTGTACCTAAACCTTTGGTGACGGAGCATTGTCTACTCAGCTGTTACAACCCTCAATTGCTCAGTGTAGATTTCACAACCGCCCCACGCAGCAAACTCCAGCATGCAACTACTTTTTCAGTTGCAATGCCTTCTTAACAGTGAAATAAAATGATCTTTGCTGCAAATTAAAAGTATTCCTTTTTATTCTTTCCTTGGTGGACAAGGAGAGCAGTTGATTGCTATAATAAGCAGCAGAAAGACTGGGCGATTGAAACAGGACAGTCTGTCTCCAGAGGTTTTGGTTGTATAGGGTTTACTGGTACATTTCTCACTTCCCTTGCCTGAAGGACCACACTGTGTAGATCCCAGATCTCTGCATCCCATCTATGATGGCTGGCAAAAACCGTCAGCAGAAGAAAGCCAGTTTCCCCAGGATCACAGTGAGCTCTAACCAATCTTTTTGGAGGGTCAGAAATGGCAAACTTATAAATGCAAATGTCTGGTGTTGCAGACAATGTTCAGAGCGTGGTAGTGTAGGAGACCGGATACAGCAGGGGAGAGGAGCTGGTTGTGGCTGTAGTATTCACACAGATGCTCTATATCTGGTCCAGTGTCATCTTGTAAATTGAGCTGGTGGGGTGGAGAAAGGCAACTTTGAGCTTTTATGTGAAGGTGGTAATGCAAACACCTCTTCCAGCTGCTCCCTGTCTGCTTCACTTGCACCAAATGCCCTTCCATTTGCTCAGAGACAAACAGGCAGGAGGAAGCCAAATGCTGCATAAGCTTCACGAGGTTGCTAATTATGATGGCTGCCTGGAGTCGATGTGGTAAACAGAAATACCACAGCTGAGTCCAAATGGACATGCTGGTGTTTGTTTTTACCTTGCAGAAGCAAACTGAACATGAGGGCTTGATAACATCTGATCCAAGCCCTCAGAGCATATACCCCGGCATACGGTACCCTGAGTGGTAAGGGGCATGTCAGATGGACCATTTGAATAAAGAAAGTGACCCAAACTCTCCCACAGACCACATTTAGGAGATTTTGGATTTTTGCATAGATAAATAACACAGCTGAACGATTTTCTCTGTACCACATATCTGCCAGTGACCTTGTATTTCCAATCTACCCAAAAGATACTTAACCTAGAAAAGTGGTAAGTACATTTGTGTAAATACAGAAAGTGATCCTGTTTATATTTAACATACACATTTAAATAACAATAAGATTGCAAGGTCAGTATTTGGGAATAACCAGCATTATTATTAAGCTTATTTATGCAACATCACTTCTGCCCCTTTGCATATATCTGGTATTTATAGC
This sequence comes from Pelecanus crispus, assembly GCF_030463565.1. NCBI lineage: Eukaryota > Metazoa > Chordata > Aves > Pelecaniformes > Pelecanidae > Pelecanus > Pelecanus crispus. Next base: position 191,644,215 of record NC_134643.1, on the reverse strand, counting down.
TATATTTACCCCTAGTTACAGACTTTATTCACATATGAGAAAAATCTAGCATTTTCTGTTGCAGTGGAAGACTGTATCTTAAGAGTGCTAGAAGGTCACAGGAGGAATTTTAGAGCTGGCATTCTGTAAATTTAAACAGTCATTTCTTCTTATACAAGCTTATTTTCTGCTCATTTGTTTGTGTGTGCCTGTGAGATATATATGCAGTTTATTCTGTATATATTCATGTCCACATCCTCTTATTTTTTATTTCTTTCCATTATAAAAAAACATAATAAGGACTATATTTCATTTTTAGTATATCCATGCTACAGTGCAGGAAAATCAATTAGTTTTAGCCATCTCAGTTCCTTTTCTGTAAAACTGGGATTTACAGTTCAGGTCTTTGCAGTCCTCCTATGAAAGAAATGTGTTGACTAGCACCTCGACGTTGTTATTATTGCTATGTACTCCCTGTTTTCTGTTGAAGGGGTTAATAGTTTTTTTGCCCAGACATTTTTGAGCCGTGACCATGGAAGCCAGCTTAGGTACAGAGGTTTATTGCCCCATGTGCAGCACTGTGCACGTGTGGGCCCACACTGCATGCAGGGCTCGTGTGGGCTCTGCTATTTCACCTCCACTGGTAAGCTCTCATGGGAAGCAGAAGCACTGGAGACACTTAAGCAGGGTACTAGCATCTGATATGCCACATAGCACTACAAGGTGCAGTATCATTTTTGGGAGGGCGGTTAGCTGAGGTGGGGAATTCAGGGATGATTACAGAGCTCTAACCCTTCTTACGGTGCTGCAGTATCCAGCTAATATTGCCCAGGGGTGTCTGTACTGCGGCAGGTGTATATCGCTGTTCTAAAATGGCAAACAGCAAAGCTGCAGCAGGCATTTTGCACTGATCTCATAATGAAATGGAGCTGTCTGCACGCTGGGCTCTGTCATTTGAGCCTGCTTGTTTTGCGGTCAGTGCATGGAAACCATTTAATGTAGGTCACAATATGCTACAATGCAAATAAAGCAAAATCCGGAGTGACTGCACTCTAACATATGCATTCTTACACGCTGTCTTAAGTCATGGCTTGGAGACTGTTTATTTGCAAAAATAATTTCCTCTCTGAGCATTTGCAAGGGAGACAGCTTCTGTGCTAGTTCAGTGTTGTAGGATGCACCAAAATGACAACTTCTCTTCCCTTTCTGACTTTGCAGCTTCCATTTTTATTGGAAGCCCTACTGTGAAGTACACCCTACCTTTTTTTTTTTTTTTAAATACCCCCTTCAGCATCCCTTCTCTGACTATCAAAGACAACTCTTTTGTGAGTGCCTTGCTGAAGTCTAGGTGCAGTTTCTTTCCTCTTTATTTTTTTTGTGCCCAGTGATGAGCATTTTGAAGAGAAACATGGAATCTGAAAGCATGAGCAAAACTATTTGGGCACCTGCTTCTTGAAAGACAGGAAGACAGAGAAGAGAATAAATGGCAGAGGCACTACGTGATTGCTGGAAACAGCTCTTTTCACATTCATGTTTTTTCAGAGCAATCTTTTTTAGTGGTAACAGTGCTTTTTTTTTTCACTGCTGCTTTTCCAAAATTTGGTTTTACAAACAGAAATTAGTTAAACCTTATGACATTCTTGTGAGATAAGTAATATGGTATGGTCCAGTTTGGCCCTGTAGATCTGTTTGTATATAGGGCTACAAATGTGCCCACCAGTAAAATCTTTAAGGTTAGGTTCTGTGCCAGAAAAAGAGATGCAGAGAAGTGCATGGGGTCCACCCAGGAGACTGATGGTATAAGTTGCATAAGCTTACACCAGTTCCTGAGCAGAGAGCCTTTCCATCCTGTGGAATTTGCACTTGTTGAGGTATCTTATGGCATTTCTACTTTTCTTGGTTTCTATATTTTTTTTCCTATATGTGTTTGAGTGGCAATGAAAGATGAGGGAGATCAGGAAGCTGCACAGGAACCTAAATCTACCCACGAGATGACTCCAGCCCCTGGCAGATCTCCTGGGAGCCAAATGGCTGTTGGGTCTGTGATAGTGGAGAACTGACCATGCTGGTTCTTTGGGGAAGGGGAGGACAGCTCTGACGTGTTCCCCCAAAAGAAGAATTTAAAGGAAACATCATGTCTGTCCTCTCCCATCTGTTCCATGTTATTAGTTTTCCCGTGGGAACGTTTAAGCTTATTCATGACTATATGCTACCATGGCAGTAGTGGAACATGGCTGCTACTTCTTAATGTCCATTATAACCTGGTCTAGGCTGAGTCTTGGAGTCCAGGTAGGGCAAATATAATCCTAACTGTACTGCTGATTTACATTCAGTTCTAGCTCCGCACTGTCATGGCAGCAGCGCTCCACTCCTTAACAAGGGAGTGATGCTACCTGCTTCCCTACACAATATATTTAGATTTCTGTGACAAACAGTCACACCTAAATTCAAAGTGTTATTATAAAATCTTAGCACCAGTAATAAAGAAAAACACTGCACCCAGCTGAAACTGTAAAGAGAATTTAAATAGTGTTACAATTATCTCATTTGTAAATTGAGCAGGACACTGCTGGTAGCAAATTTTATGTAAAGTGTTGTAGGGTTTTTAAATGACCATAAGTAGTCAGGGCATTTGCTCTGAGTGTATTGTGCAAGATGGAATAAATGGCGGAATGATTTGGGCTTTTAAAACTAGGCTGAATAAAATGCTACAAGATATCCTGCATGGGTGGGCTCACTCTGACAGGCAGATGCATTCAGGAACATAACGTGTCTTGTATGGCTCTGATTTATATGACTCTGTGAAGGTGCCTAAGGGCTGGTTTAGACGCAAGCTTGCACTGTTTTAATTAAACCTGTTTTCAGTCTAGGATTTTCAGTTCAGAATGAAAGTTACTGTCATCAAGACAGCTAAAAAATGTCAAGATCTGCTTTATGCATCTCACTGTAGGTGTCTGAGTGAAGTGGCGCAGCTCTGCAGGTATTGTACATATGGAAAACAGAGAGGTAGGCTCTTCCAGAGAAAATGTCCTGAATTCCCTCAGGGAGGGGTTTAATTCTCTGCACTGACTCCAGGGCATGAGGAGATGAAGTCCGTAGCTTAAACAGAAAAATCCAGAGTAGATGATGCAGATAGCATCTCCTGTCATTTGTGCAATTTTCTTTTTTCCTTTCTCTGATTGTCCTTTCAGTGTTTATACCCAAATTGCCACTGTTGGGTGGAAATCAGAACCACAAATGCAAATATTCTGGAAAAGACATGATGAATAGCCTAGATAAGAAATGAGGAATAGTAATAGCTTACTAAAATATCTGTAGAGAAATTTGAGAAAAAGTGGGGAAAAAAAGAGAAAATAAAATAAAATAAAAATAAAAATAAAAATAAAAATTAAAAAATGCAGATGATGACTTCAGGAAGATGTGGCTGGACGTCCTGTGAAAGGAATATAGAGGGGGTTTTGACCACATTTGTTAGCTGAGCCTTGAGTTTTCAGAGAAGTCAACAGGAGTGAGACAGGCAACTTAATGGGATTTTGGCATATAGTTTTTGTTCAGAAAGTCTTGCTTTAGATACCCAAGTGAGAAAGTATATTCTATTCATGTACTTCTACATTAATGTATATATGCACATATACCACATGTATATATGCATACACATATATACTTATATGTGTATATACACCACATGCACACAAATATAAAATGTATATTCAATAGGTTTATGTGCATAGTAACTGGGTATGCATATGCATATATACCTCCCTCCCCTTTATGTAAGTACAACCCTAAATTGACTAGAGTTTCTAGGAAAAAGAAATAAATAGCAGTTGGACACTTAAAATGCCACTTGGACTATTAGTACCAAACTCTTAACAGAGGGATTCAACCGCCCCTCAATCTCCTCCTCAGTTTGTTTAGCTCTCTGAGAAGCTGTAAGTTCCCCTGTTTTACTCAGCGATTTAAATTCTACTTCCCCAGATGCCCAAAGGCTCTGGGTGTCCATCACCTGCTTCAGCCTATCTAGGATTTGTAAATGAAGTTGCATCCCTGTGTCTGGTCTGGCAGACACGATCTGAGCCACCCGGCTGGTGTGATGGGCTTCACACAAAATACAGAGCTCAGGGAGGTAGAAATAACATTGAGATTGGAGCACTAATCTCAGAATCATTAGACTTGGATTCAATCTTCTGTTTCAGAGATACATATCTACATTGCCTCATAGAAAAAAGCAGTAGCCAGCACTCTTGGAGAGCTCTTTCTGCTCCCAAACTGAGGCCACAGCAGTGTCCACATGCAGGAGTGCTTGCAGTCAAAGCCAGCATCAACGTCCTACACTCATACTGCTCGGGGTGAGCACCCTCTGTGGTGGCCCTCAGGCCCTTCTGGACTCGTTGTAGCCCCGGCATTTAAAGTATCTAAAATAAAGAGCTGGGGATAGCTGGAGCCATCTAAAATTGTACTGGAGGACTGAACCCGATGCAGTCTCACCTATGCCACTGCTGAGGTCTTAACCAGGAGGGTTAAAGAGGAGGAGGAAAAAAGTGTAGCTGAAAACATGTTGTTTTACTCCAAAGGAGGATCCCAGGCACAACTACAAGCAGGCAGTCAGGGCACTGGAGAGAAACAAAAAGGTAAATCCTTTGGCATTTATAGCATTTGTGTCTAACAGCTATGGGACGAGAAAAAGAGCAGAAAAGAGGGACTGAATTTGCAGCTTAATGGGTAGGGCTCTTGATTGTGAGGATTCAGTTATAGATAATTTATGTTTCTCCTTCCTTGTGAATAATGTTTATCATCAACCCTGGCCAAAAAAGGTGAAAGTAGGAAGCATTCACTGGGGTAACCAGCAGCAGACAATAGTCTGGCCTGGCTATTTTATGGAATGAGATACTGGAGCCTGGAGCCTGGAAAGAGAGTGTCTGGGAAAAAGGGTGTAGAAAAACATGAACACTGTAGAAAAAAATGAATAGACAATAACTACTTAGTGTAACACAAGTGGAGGGGCACCCAGTGAAGTTGTCTGGGAAACTTACAACAAACAAATTAAGGCTTTTTCACATTATTAAATTATGGAACTCATTGTCACAGGATACTGGGAGAGTCCAGACTTAAATAAGATGGGGGGACAATGATGACAGATTCATAGGGAAAATATCTATTGCAGCTTACTCAAGCTGTAATAGAAAGGTCTATTAAACATGATGATCTGGTATAACCTGTGGCTGAGGAAGACCCTAAGATTCTGACAGCAGGAAGCAGGGAAGGTTTGATATTGATGTGCTTTTTCATTCTCTCCTAATGTCTTTCTCAAAGGCTCTGCTATTTGTTGTTGTCAAAAACAAGAACTAGGTTAAATATGCTGTTGGTCTAACTCAGTGATTGTCTTCCTATGTTCTTGTAAAAGAAATCACAGATAATCCTGAGAACTGTTACTTTTAATGCTAGAAAGGGAAAATTTAATATATTTTTCCTGTTACCTGGATAGTGCAGCATACTGCCACGCACAAATTGTGCCAATAATCCCATTTAACTCTCCTTATTCCACAGAGGATTCAAATTCAAGACAACAGCTCCAGGCACTTCAAATACCATGTAGGAAGCCCAAATAAAGGACAGTGATCAGAGAAAAAACCCTTCTAAGCTGCTTGGGCTTAATTGAAAAGTTCCTGCTTATGTCCCAGAGTGTCACTGATATTTTGGAGCAAGCTCCCTTGATGCCTACCTCTTATGATGGAGGTTATAATTGGTGGCTATAGCAAATGACATGCCACAGGCAACTGAAGCCAATATGAGTGACACAAGAGGAAGTCTGTTCCTACTCCTTTGCCTTCCAATCCTGGGCACATGGTCCCACAACTTCCCTGTGCAAGCACAAGCATTTCTGTGGCTGTACAGTCTGCTCAAACAGCAAGATGATAACCATATGGCTACCTGAACGCTAGTGAGTAGAACTGTGGGGCACAGGTTAAAAACAATTTTTGAGAGCAGTGGGGCTTTATATTGGCTTAGACCACTTGTGAAAGCATGTATACCATCTCTCACAAGATCTAATTTCTAAGCGTACTTGGTCTAAGATGAAGTTTTTTGGATGACACTGATTTCAGTTAAGAAACTGTGGAGTTAATGATCATTTCTACAGTACATACTGTGTGGAGCATTTGGTCAGGAAGTGGAAGACCAAGGATTTAAATTAATGTTTGCATTGTTCAGATTAAGACAGAGGATTGTACAGTTGAGAAGGATATCCTTGCTGTAAGTCAAAGACATATTCTTAAGAAGATCCTCTACATCCTTCCTGTTCAAAGCAGGGGTAAAAAATTTACAGGGTCAGAAGAGGTGAGACAGAGTATATTTCCAGCTTAGACTTTAGGGGCCTCACCAGGGGATGGAAAAGCCTATTCCTTTTTCCTAGATGATTTTTTTCCCTCCAGTGTTGATGTGGGGTAGACGTGCACATATTATCCTGTAACCGTGGCTGGATACACAATTGTCCCTATTCCCAGGTACAGAATCAAACTCTTTTATTCCTTTGGGTGCCATTAATTCTGTATGCCTGGCTGCACAAAAATTCAGCTTGAACAGATGTGGAGGCATCTTTCTACCCAGGTGAGCCTACAGATGGCAGTTCATGCACCCTCCAGTCCTTCTGGGAGGTATAAATTCAAACCCTGTTAGTCTGAGGAAGACACTGAACCCAGCTTTACCATTTCCTGGATAATATATGCAAAAGAGAGCTGTTGCAGAGGCCTCCCCCTCAAGGGAAATCCAAAAGTTTAAGCCAGGATCAGGTTTCAGGCTCTGAATTGCACGCCGACAGCTGTATCTGAGATAAGTGCTCTAGTCTAAGCAAGGGGCAGTGTTTCAAATGCATCCTCCCCCTTGGCTTTGTCTGTCGCAGCAGGCTGCAGTGCAGGAACAAAATCATCTCTTGTTTTACTCCAAGGGAACCTAAGCATCTGATGCATCCGACTGGAGCAAGGCACCTGGGCATGCCACTGCTGAGCCTTGCACTACGAAACTGCCCGAGCTGAATGCACAGGAGTGTGGTCTGCCAACATGGGCCTGTTGCTCACACAGGACGAGTAGAAGAATTTTAATTAACCAGATTCCAGTTACTGTAACACGCAAATCCAGGTTTTAATGGGGTCTTGACTGTGTCCCCTTGAGCGCTGAAGGCTACAGCTTGCTCAAGAAAGCCCCGTGACTGTCACTCACATAAAAGGAAGATCTCTGCTGTACATGTGGCAAGTCTTCCCAGTAATTGAATGGGCCTGTAAGTAAGCTTCCAAGGAAATTTAACTGCATGTAAGGCTACCTATTTACCCAGAAAATTAACATAAAGGCAAATAAATTTAAAAAGAACTATGTATTTTTATATTAGGAATAAAGCCAAGTTCAGCAGCGTAGTGAAGATATTCCTGTAACTCACTTAATAGGAATTTCAAAAAAAAGGGATGTCTATTTGGTGAATATTTTTATTTTTTTAAATAATGGTAATTAAAACAGTAAGAAAAGAGGTGGTGGGAGGACATTATATACCTCCTCCTATTCCTTGGATGAAAATCACAAGCTTCAAATACTATCATCAAAGATAAAAGGCTTGTTGTGTTGGCAACTCTACAGTTGCTTTTCAAGCCTGTCAGATAGTCATGCTGTGGCATCAGCCATTGTTCTTCTGGAGGCCTCCTTCTTCTCTGACTTGATGGGAAAAAAAAATCTGTCATCTTTTAAATGATATTTCCTTCCTAAATTAAAAGGAGGGCAAGAATTGGCAGATCCTTCTTTAGGTGAGAGAAGCCATCTATTATTTATATACGTCTTTTAACCCTGCTGCAGCTACATCTGATTGCAGAAAAACCCAACAAGCTGCCACTCACCATAAAAAAATAAATAACATTGAAAATGCTGCTTTGTATTGAATTAAAATATTGGAAATGTAAAGCTCTGCCTTGATGTTGGGATCAAGGGAGATGCATTTGTGTTGCTGCAGTCATGAGACAGAACCCATTCTTTTCAAAGTAATTGGCTGCCTGCTGTCAGAAGTCCTGAGGAAAGTTTGGCATGTTTGTGCAGAGTTGCATTGTCTTGCTGTATTTATTTAGAATAGGATGCTGCCTATAGCTGGACCTCTTCAGTCAGAAGTAAATGTCTACCCACAATCCAGCTACTGAGTTTTGAGTATGTGCATGTGTGCTTGCTTATACCGTGCAATGCATTTTTTCTGGTTTTGTGCCTTTAAGCTGTTTTGGTTGGGAAGACAACTAAAAAATTCCTCTGCGAACATGGAGCAAACTGAATTCTAAAAGATTTCCACTTCAAAATTTACAACAGAGACTTCTGAAATCCTTGTTTAGAAGAGTTTTGGAGAAGGCATGTGGCCTCAAAACAGCTCAAATGCCTCATCTCTGTCTAGAAGCTCAGAAATAAATCTCACACACCATCTGGCAGGGAAAAGTAGCAGACTTAGACTGTGGAGAGGAAATGAGCCATTGACCAAATGTTTCCCACTTAAGTATCATTCAATGGATATTTGTCCCCTTCTCACTCTGAGAGCTCAGACTACCCAGTGAACCTCTTTGCCACAGTACGAAATGTGTGTGTATCCAAGATGCAAGCTTTTAAGCAAAGCTATTGATAGTTGATAGTTTAAAAAACCACAGCAAAACTGTTGGCTAGTTTCAGTATAACTTCATATGATGAACAATACAGACTAGAGCTGAAATTCTGCGTGAAATCACGAAGCAATTATAATCAAAAGATGCTTGAAGAGATATGATATGAAATCCTGGCATTCCCTTGGGATAAAACAGTCCTGCAGGGCTCTTCCTGACTCATGAGTCTGTAGTGAATTGAAGGAGGAAAATAGGACATATCAGCTGATAAAACAGATAAAGAAGTAATAAATTCTTAGTATTATGGACCAACCCACCTCCTGCTGTGAATGTGTTTCTCATATTGAAGGGGCATATTCTGCCCTCATCTCCACCCTGAATCACTGGATTTTTGAAATGTAGCCTAAAAGTAAAATAAAAATCAAAGCATATGTCTGATATTATTAGTATCCTACTAGCATCCAGATTTATTTTTCATGGTGAGACAAGAAGAATATCAGTATTACTGTTTTTTATACATACACAGTTGGGGTTTTTTTCATATTATGAAAAAAGTTTTGAGCTCTAGAAATTCAGGCAAAATATATTTATCCAACTTCTGCATATGACAAAATTTCCCTCATCAACCAGCTACTCTGTATCAGATATCTAATATTTAATAATATCTAATAATTTCAGATATCTAAAAATAAATAGTCCAATGCTGGGCTAGTAATCTAGATACTTCCTTTCTTTAATGGAGAGAAACAGGCATCTCCAAAATATGACACATCTTAGACTATGTTAACTGAGTCATTCTCTGTCATGCCCATCCCAGTACAGATGCTTTCTAGGAATTGGATGGAGACCACTAGGCACTGAAGACTGCACAGCAAACATAATAATTTTGGTTCCAAATTCAGGTCACTACTATGAACCTGGTCTAGATCCAATTAGTGACCTGCTATAGAGGTGAAAGCCTGAATAGCCCATTGGTAATTCCCTGAATTATTTGGTCTCCCAAAGCAATTTTGTTTAGCTTGAAGCTTGTTCTTCCAAACTACTGATTTATATTTTAGCTGAGTGCAAGCAGGATTTTAATCATTAAATGTAATAACAGTGTTTGTTCTTATAGGGTAAAATCAGCTCAATCCATATCCAGTAAAGAAGCCTGAGTAATTGAAATAGAAGCACACTACTCCATCACTTCAGGCATGTAACAATAATAGCTAATAGTAAAAGATGATATATCTCATCCCCTCAGAGACACTTGAGTAATTTGTAGGCCGACAAAACGATCATCTATAGCACCTATTCAAAGTGGGCAAGATGGTTTCTGTCCATTTGTATCTCTTGATTTACGCTTTGGATTGTATTACTAATCTCTGTGCTGGGTGTAGCTTTGCACAGAATATTTGTAACTAGACAAATTACACATACATGCTCACACGCTCTCACTTGTGCCCACACTCACTCACATACTTTTCCTTTCATAAAGACCATACTGTAAAATCAATTTTTTGTGATAATAATTTGAACTTTATAGAGCAGAATATGTCAAAGCAAGGATGTTTATTTAAATGCCTGAATTTCAAGATGTCGCATCACTTTTTCACTTTTGTGATGGTAAATGTATCAAAGCAAATGTACTTGTGCTCAAAAAGAAAATAAACCACAAATCTGGTAACTGCTGCTGGCATTATCTAACTGCTGCTTCTGTGGTGAAAATAATGAAATAAATGTATTAAGAGAAATAAATCACTAGTTACCTAGATGGTAACAACCCCCTCTATATAAGAATAAGCTCTGTTGGACACAGCTGAAAGGTGGGACACAGTTTGCCTGATTCAGGCACTGGTTCACACAGAATCTTTAGGTGATTTATTTTCAGTTGTGCTGCAGTATGTTTCTAAAGAGTGCTGTATACTCCAAGGGCAGAGGTAGGTGACCCTGAAGGTTTCAGGGGCAGAACAATTCCAGCAAACTGAGTTGTCTATTCCTGGGAAAGCAGATTTCCTCCTCAAGAGGTCTTAACTTGCACTTACCTCTCTCCAGGGAACATAGAATCTTCCCATAGAAAAACTGCTTTACCTGCCAATTTAAATGTGGGTACAAGTGAGGCATCCATACAAGCAAAAGTATTTCCTTTTGAAAAATTAGATTGGGGAAGCTTCTGGAAGATTCCTTTTCTAATTCAGAGATATGCACCATGTATCATCTGGTTTATCATTACCCATACTCTTATCTAATACCTTAATTAGTTTTCTAAGAGACTACATAAACAGCTTGTTTCCACAGTACCTTGCTATGCCAGCATGGGAAAGGAAGTGTGCTCAGGCTGCATGTGGATAGGGGAAAAAAAATAACTCTGAGTGCAGGCTTATAGTCAAGAAAAAGATAAAATGGAATAAAGAGTGATTCATTTGGGGAAAAATAAAAAAAAATGTAATCAATGAATTTAGATGTCTAACTTAGGTGTGAATGAATGCAAAGAAATGGATAATTTTGAAAATACTTGAAAATACAAAGATGGAATCCATGTAAAAAACTAAGACTATGGCATGGAGATAGCAGTCTCTCTGGGTGAGTTTCATGTCACCTAATTCTAGGGGTTGGGTGCAGCTCCAGATTAAGGCACTTAAGGTTAGATTTATAAGTATACCTTCCACATGCATGTGATGTTGCCTGAGAGTCATTATAGGCAATGAAAATCTCTTCTAATCAGTTGACCCCATGCAGGTGTCTACTACCACTTGAGAAGCCCTAAGGTATTGTGCTTGGTCTCCAGCTCCTCTCCAACAGACAATGGGTTCTCCACAGGTTCTGTGTCTCATTTGCCATCCCCATCTGAGAATCTTATGTATCTTAATGCATCTCAAATTGCCATGGATGATGGCTTAATATAGATAACTGAATCATACTCAAAACATATTTAATACTGGTGGAACCAAGTGTAGTAGGAAGTGGAAGCAATAGGCAGGACAGTGTGCATGAAGGAGTCCATCTACCACCCTATGACTATGAGAGAAAGATGGTGTGGTATAAGGAGCAATGAAATAATTAAGAAAGAGAAAATTTTGATAAAACATTCTGAAGAGGGAATGCTATTAGGATTATGGAACAGTCTTGCTAGGTAAATTACATCAGCACCTGGCACTTTAAAATTTTGATAGCATAAAGCAATATCAAAAATGATTTTCAACTCATTTGCATTGTAGATACTCACTTTACATAAAGGTCTTCTGCTCCCCTCTCTGACAACTGTATTTGTCCAAATTATTTATTGTAAATGAAATATGAGATGAGTTAAACTATTTTTCCCTGTTTATAAACAATTTTCAAGCTCATCTTAATTTGTATGGAAGTATTCATTGCACATAAGTATTTGCCAACTAGTTTATGAGGACAAATTACAGATGACAACTTGTTCCTGAACACTTATTTCAACTCTTTATTACTCCTGAGTTGTGATTAGTCATCCATATCACATGGTATTGAACTGACTGTTACTTTTTAATCAAGAAAACAATGATTAATGATGGCAATTAACTGATAATGAGAAACAAGAATAATGCAAAGTTCAAGGCTCACAAACATTTTTAAATAAACCAGCAAGCAAGCTAGTTTCCTGTGAGTATGACTAGCTTAATATGTTCATTGATGAAACACGCATCTCCTCCAGGTAATATTCTTAAAAATTTATACTGCCATTGCTACATCCAAAAGTAATTTTGGGATAGCACTTAAGTAGTTTGTTGTTCCATGTTGTATTTGTTCACTTTCCAGGTGAAGGATTTTTATTAATGTTGTATTTCCCCCTGTGGCCTGCAGTACTCTGATGTAGTCTTTTGGGGTCTTTCTGAAGTCGGGTCCTGCACAATATGTGTTAATCCCCAGTTTTGATCCTGGTTGGAGCTATACCCAAAAAGAAAAAAAAAATCAACAAAAAAAGACAAGAAGCAGCTGTGTGGGTTGCAGACAAATATTTGTTATTTTGAATTTACGTGGGTGAAATAGCCACTGGGAACCCTCGAAGAACCTTGTTCGGGGCTACAAGGGGCAGAAGGTGTCACTGCTCAAAGAGTGACTGATGCTTCATGGTTGTGACAGAAGCAGCTCCAAGCACTGTCATTTGAGTACCACTGCACTAGCAAATATGTGGTAGAAATAAAACTTGCCATGGCAGCAAAATGGATGAGAGTAACGTGTATCTTTTAACAGTTCTTCTTCCTCTGATTTCAGAAAGAAACTACATAAAATGCTTAAATAAGTGAGATTTCTGTTAACGATGTCTCTCTCGATGAAGACAGCTTTGACCTTTTTTCAAATTATTTGGGGGGGGGGAAAGTGGAGCAGAATATTCATTTACAATGTCTCCAATCTCTCTATTTAGAAACTGAGAATCTCCTTTGATCAGTCAAGCTATGAAAAAAAACCCAACCTGATTACACTTGCTAGATGACAAAAATCCAGAAGAATATAGAGCCAACCAGAGAAGCAGTAGAGCAACTGGTACTGGGGAAGCAGGATGAAGTCCTTCTCTCTCACTCCCTTAACTGCCCAGTATATTGGGACCAAAACTCTGTGAACATTGATAGATGAGCCGACTAGACCATGACTCCATTGCAGCTGGTGGAGTTAAGCTGATCACACCAAGCTGCAAAAGCAAACTTTTGATTGTTGTCTGGCAGCTTCGAAGAATGATGGGCAATTTAGGTAACTTCATGAGCAGTAGAGCAAATGAATGAAGCCTGTTTTCCTAAGGATTTGTTCCATGAAGTTGGATTCTCTGGGGTCTAATAAGGAGTGAGCACCAACTCAAGCTTCTCCAGCAGCTAAGGCATTCATAATGGCTCTCTCCAAGGTTGATTCTCTAGTGTGTAGTAATGTATGTGCCCATGCTGCAGCCTTTTCCCTGCTTACAAGTTCTCCTTCCAGTCCCTATTTATTGTAACTGTATAATGTTTTGGGACTTCCACTTGACTTGCAGATGTAGTTGTAACTGATGAATGGATTTGGAAGGGACTAGGAAGGGGCAAAAGAGCACATACACACCAAAAATACAGACAAAATAACTGTAGAAATACAGGCTAAAATCATGATTGGTTTACACGTATTTTCATGGACAGGTAGTATTGTGTGATCATAATTATAAAAAGACTTGGTTTAAGTAAAAAAAGAGATACGTACACTTTCTTTCTGTAGATGTATCAACACTGCAGTTCGGCTGTGCAATTGTCACCCTAGGCAGACAGAACAGCCTTAAACACAACCCCTCCCCAATAAAACACCCCTGCCCTCAAAAAGACCCCAAAATAAACGAGAAGCACCCTCAATACCACTACAGTGGAGATGCTACCATATAAATGTTCATATGGGCTGAAGTAATCTCTATGAAGTACCTGAGTATTTACTTTACTTGCTGATAAATTTACCATGGCATCCTCATTACTATGTGCATTCATGGTAGAGTACATGAAATGCTGCGAACAAAAAACCTGAAGCCCAGTTGCAGCGAAGGTATTTCTGAAGCATGTCTCCTTAAGAGAAGCTAAGGAGTCAAGTACAATGGACCGTGAGTCATGAGTCAGACAAGCAGGTGTTCATAACCACCTCTAACCTATGCAAAGACATACACCTGGCTGTACGGCATCACATCTCTGCCTGCCTGATCAAACAAGTTCAGTAGTGTGCTGGTGAGAGTGGCTGATGGCAGGAACCAAGGGAAGATTATAAGATTGGGATAAGTATGTGACTGATATTCCTGAATGAATTCACTCTGGCTCCACCAAGTCAACGTGCCAGGACTTCCTCCACTGAAGAGGGGAGTGCTGTTGTTTAACAGCTCTTGATAGTTTTTTCTTCCACAGATTTTGTCTGTTAGTTTTTTGAAGGTTGCTAAAATTTCAGCATCTGTACTATTATGTAACAGGGGGTTCCTCAGTTTACCGATGTATGGTGTAAAGGAATATTTGTCAGGGCCTTGAGTGCATCACCAGAACTTCTTGCCTGGCCCTGGCTTGCTGCCTTGACTTCCCTCAGACCTGCTTCATCACTACAAACCTCTCTGCTACTCACTGGGCTCTCACATGCCCCTTGGTCCCCAGATCTCCTCTTCTTGGTTATCAGAAGACTGTGTCCCTGTCGGTGAAGACACTGCCTCTGCCTGCCTTGCTGCCACCCTCTACTCCTGGCTGTCCTTCCCCTGTGGAGCAGCTCTGGCTGCGCCCCGGCAGTGTCCCACTCGATCTCTTTTGGACCTCTTATGTGCCAGTTCCCATGGATGCCCTTTGGTTGTCGTCTTGGAAAGGAGAGCAATCATTCAATTCCTCTTCATCTTCACAGGATTTTACAGACTTAATTTCTACGTGTACCTCAGTTTCCCCATATATAAATTAGGAATAAAGTCATTGCTTTCCTCTGTAAAATCATTTATGATCTAAAGATGAAAAGTGTTATGTAGGAGCTGCCTAGACCTAGACCTTGAGGCATCTTCCACTGGAACCAGTAGGAGCAGACACCTATGTACCTACATGGAACTGGCTCCTACCATAGCTATGTTATCATGATGGGGAGTTAATTTTCCCTTGCTTCAATAGTCTGAATAATAGGCATTTAATATAAATTAGTCAACTGAGATACACAAGTAGTTTCAGCCCACCTTATAATCCCCATGGTGTCCACAAAGAGAATCTAAATTAATTACTTAGATGGCCAGACCTAACTGGTTGTTTTATGCTAGGTGTCAGAAAGTTAATGGCTAATATACTTGTGTCCAGACTGATGGATCCAGTATTAGCTTTTGCTAATAAGTAAAGTATTTGGTTATAAATCATTAGAATAACAAATATTGTCCTGCTGCAGCCTTATAATGCTGCCGGTTTAGCATGTGTCTGAAAAGGTGCTTTGGGTGAAAAAGGCTTAAAAGATTAGAGATAAGATGAAGGTGATATAATTCAAGAAATCATCTTCTGCATCTAGTCCAGATATCAATTAATTCTGATTCTTCCTTAATTTCCACCAAGTTAAAGAAAAGATGGCTTTGAATTGATAAAGATGATTTGTTCCTACTCTGCTGCACTTTAGTAATCTCAACTATATTTTAACCTGCCACGAGGGTACTGAATATATGGCATATTTAGCTCTGTGTGAACCTGAATTATCTTCTTGGAATATACTTAATTGAAGAGATGAGTATTTTTACCAATATCTTTCTTTTTAGCAAGCTGAACCCTCTGGTCCTAATCACAAAAGAATGTAATAGCAAAGATTTTAATAAGAATATGAGATAATATGACATTGAGACATACCTCATTTGTATGCTTCTGGTTTAAATTATTAACCCTGGTTCTGTTTCAAGGAATGATTATAAAATTAAAACAAAACCCCACAAACTCTACCCTTCAGATTTATTTCTCAAATATATCAGTTCCTTCTTAATGGTTTCAATTCCTGGCATTTAAATCTTGAAGCTATTGTACATGATAGCATACTGCCATAAAATCTACAAAATGTGCAGACAGTTGAGACATGCAAATTGTTTTCAGGTTTTACGGGAATCTGCATCAGGGATAAAATCAAACAGAAAGTGTTTACCTCATAGGGGAAACAAAGGAGTAAAAGAGGAGAAGTTTTCAAGGTCTTGCAGAAGTTTATGCTCCCATTAAAACGAGCCTTCTCACCACTCACTGCATTACATTCGGAGAGTTTGAAGCAGCCTCCCTGCGGTTTCATTTGTTCGCAAAACATGCTAATGACGGTTTCATGATTAGAGCTAGCGAATATGAAATGTGTGGAATGAGCTTGGGAGAAGACTCGAGGAGGCAACTAAATCTGCGGTGTGCAACTCTGCATATTCAGAACTCCCTCTTCCTTCTGGCAGGGTCTGCCCGGGGGCCTTGCCCTATTATTTTTTTTCACCGAGAGGAGAGGAAGGAAGCCTCAGGTCGCACCTGGGCTGGGTTTTTCAGCGCTGGTGGCTGCAGGGCAGGTGCCCCCGCCCCGCCTGCCCGCCGCAGGATCGCTGCCCGCCCCGCCGCTCTCTCCAAAGCAGAGCCCCGCGCTCCCTCTGTAGTTCAAGCAGGGAATTACAGACACCTCCCGGAGCCGGTTCGTCCTAAAAAAGCGGGGGGCGAGCCGTTTGTGTCTGTGTGCGTGCCTGGTGCAAGCGGGGCAACAGCCTGGGGGGGGTCTTGGGGACCCCCCCCGGACCTCCAGACGTGGCAAGGCAGCAGCTCTGTCTTCTCCAGGACTCTGATGGGGACATCTACCCCAGAGACTAAAGCGTGCCTGGCAAGCTGTGGGGTGTGTGACCCACGTCGGGTCAAGGCCTGATGCCCCAGGGGACACATCTACAGCGTCTGCACTAGCCTGCCTGTCACTTCATGGGTGTCGCTTTGATCTTGCCTCAGAAAATGTCTTTCTTCAAACTCCAGATGTCCTTCGTTAGCGCAGGCTGCTTTGTTCGGAGATGGTCGGTCACGACGCGTGCAAGGAAATAACAGGATGCACCTATGGCAGTCAGCCTGCAGGGGCATGATGCCCAGAGCCAGTGTGACCCTAGAGAGAATCAAAGAAAGTCCCAGAAGAGCTAACAGAAAACATTGCTACCTCAGGCTTGATTATGAAAAAGTAAGACCGAGAGATAAGTCATGCACTGTTGGCCCATAATTGCTAAAACATCATTGTCAAAAGCGTATCTTGAAATGCTATAGTAGTTGTCAGCCCTGGTGGGCTAAAAGAACCCTCCTGCCTCTACCAAGTAAAAAAGACATATTGGAAAATCAAATCATTCACAGATGGGAGATTTTCTGTACAGAGCTTATAGGATAAAGAAATATTCATGATTCCTATAAAAAGGATTTGTTCAAAGATAATTTTGCCACTGTTGCTAGGACCAGAGACTGACAAGTGGAGCAGAGCAACTGCTTCCCAGTAAGTGCACTAGTGCATAAAATCAGGCTGACTCAGAAACAGCCAGACAAATACAGAAGGGCTGCACGACTCCTTTTGGCATCACTTCATAAAACTAAGTTTCTGCCACTTCCTAGCTGTGACCAATCTCTCCAGTCCCACTGGTCATTGGTCACTTGTGTTTCAGTACAAGCACAAGAGTCCTCTCTGAAATCAGAGTAGGCTAAAGCTTCTCTTCAGGTTTTGTGTTCTTTCCATGGACCTTATTTTTTGCCACTTTCTAAAGAGAAGGTTAAACAGGGTGAATTTGGTGGCAACCTCAGAAACAGGCCACTGGCACATGCTGTTTGAATGGGTGAGAGAGCCCCTAGCTTTTAAAACCACCCTTGTATTTATCCTTTTCTGGGATTTTAAATAAATGCTCTTTGCATTACATTGCATGCTCAGAGCAAGTTAAAGAAAGGACCTCATAACATAGCTTTAAACTCTCCTCCTTGATATCTCTGCAAATATCTTCCAACTGTATCCTTAGCTGGCGGTACTGTCACTAATTGATGTCTTTTAACCTTGCGAGATTTGCCCAAGAGATTCTTGCTGATCAGTCAAGCTGAGGGGGAAAAGAAGGACTGGTCATTTGTGCCCTCTTTGCTTTAAACACCTTACCGGCATAATCTGCCCTGTGTATGCCAGAAGTAACTAAATGCTGCTCACAAGGGACTTCTCCTGCCTGATTGACCCTGGGCCATGCTTCCCTTTACCCTTCCCCATTGCTGCCCTGAGTGGCCCTCAACAACCCCTTCAGCGTGGAGGTGCAGAGCTGTGCCAAGTTGATCTGGTGCTGCTCCAGGCGCTGGACAGCGAGCGCCAGCGCACCTACACACTGGAGCTGGTGGCCAAGGATGGTGGCATGGCCACCGTGCACATCCCCATCCTTGGCACCAATGACAACAGCCCTACCTTTGCTCAGAGGTCGGTGATGGTGGAGCTGCCTGAGGATGTGCTGCCCAGCTCCCTGTTGCTCAACTCAGATGCTGCTGACACCAAGGAGACCCCCAACAGTGAGGCTGCAGAGTGCCCAAATGACTGTTTCCTCTGTATTTCAGCTTCTCTACCTGTAAACTGAGAAAACCAGATTTGTTCATCCTGTAAATATGCAGGTTATACTGCAGCTAAGTATTATGCAGATGTTTGTGTCATGTTTATGTTTACTTATTGAACTTTTCTTTAGCTCTTGCACTTCAGCCTTTTTAAAATCTGAAACTCTTGTTTGTGCCATGCTGGTATTTAAATCTATGTAAGGGAATAAGCAAAGATATTTTTCTCCTGTAGGAGAGTCAAGTCCTTGTTTCTTGTCATCCTTTGTCTTTTCAGCTGGAGGAAAATTCTGCTTCCGATTTAAGGTAAATATGTCTATTTCTCCAAATTAACAGTTGGAAATATTGTACTTCATATTCTTATGGTGCCTGGAAAAGAAAGTTTAATGGTTTCTTTTTTTTTTTTTAGAGCCCATTCAGCTCCGGATCAATTGAGTGTGAAGGACAGTGGGACAAGAAACAGTGAATTTAATGACAGTCATTCTGATATCAGTGGAGAAAGGCTAAAGAAGACACCTTCAGAGATGATGGAAAACCAGGCTGGAAAGTATAAAGCTTAACATCTCAGTTTTGGAGTGCAAGACATAAATGGAGGCAACGAACTGAAACCAACCTTACCATTCTCCTTTCCAAAGCCCCTGGATGAAAAGAGGCAGGAATAGATTGAAAAGTAGGGGAGCTTGACCCCCTAGTCACCAGTGTTCCTGACTCACCAGTGAAACATCTCAGTGATGTTATACATGAAATCACAGAGGAGGCTCATTACCATGTTAAACACTGTCAAACCCCACAGTGACTGGATTCTGAGTGCTTGCTTTTTTGGTAGAGTAAGAACCCCTAAGATCTTCCTATTGTAAGTGTGATATTGCTGATCCAAGAATAAGGTTCCTAAAAATGAGCCATTGCTCTGAGAATATGTTATTTGTAATTTAGTAAAACATATCAGATTGTTGAATTCTAGAAAAATACCTCATATTAATTTGAAGGACTTCAAATTTTGCTTCCTTTCCAGGTACCATATCCTTTGCAGCGGAAAAGGCATACAAAGATGCAGAGAGCTGTCACAGTTCTTATGCCCAACAGCTGAAAACAAGGAAAACACTTCCCCTGCATTACAAAAATGATTACATGATCACATATTCTACAATGCCAGTTATCAGCACATACCTCAGTTTGGAAAGTCTAATTTTCATCCCCGGCAGCCAAAGCTGAAAGAATGTTATTATCAAGTGAATATTCCTAAACGTGAAAGACTGCAAAGTCTATATGAAAGATTTCTAAATCACAGGCAGACCAACCCAGGAACAGGCCTGTCAAGAAAGCACAGAGGATTAAATCACTGTTCACAGAATGCTTTACCCCTAAGAGCCTCTGAAAGATGAACATCATTCTGAAAGAGCAATGAAAAGATATCACAGAGTATCATAAAAATGTACTGGGTACTTTTGTCTGTGTTTATGAGAAAGTGTTGCCAACTGACATGTGTAAATAAAACCCCAACAAGATCAAATGTTACTTTAAATTATGGCAAAACCAATCAGTGTCTAGACAAATGTGGTTTAACCCCAGTCAGCAAGTAAGTACAACACTGTGCTCGCTCACCCTCTGCCCCCCTCCGGTGGGATGGGGGAGAGAATCGGAAAAAAAAAAGAAAACCAAAAAACCCAGGGGCTGAGACAGTTTAATAGGACAGCAAAGAAAGAGAGAGAAAAAAAAAAAGATAAGAGAATATACAAAACAAGTGATGCACAATGCAATTGCTCACCACTCGCTGACCGATGCCCAGCCCGTCCCCAAGCAGTGATTGCTGCTTCCTGGCCAACCCTCCCCAGTTTCTATAATGAGCATGATGTCATATGGTATGGAATAGCCCTTTGGCCAGTTTGGGTCAGCTGGTCCCTCCCAGCTTCTTGTGCACCTGGCAGAGCAGGGGAAGCTGAAAAGTCCTTGACTAGCATAAGCAGTACTTAACAACGACTAAAACATCAGTGTGTTATCAATGTTATTCTCATACTAAATCCTAAGTACAGCACTATACTAGCTAGATCTTGCTGATCACTCCTTGGCTCTCCAGTCGATGAACCAGGTTATGGATGGGAATCAGGGAGTCTCAGTTGGTGCCATATTGCCACCGGTGTGCTGTTGTGGTAGCAATTGGCACCTGTTGTTCTTTGACCCTCAGCGACCCCACAGCAGAAGGGTCCTCTGAGAGACCGGGCAAGGTGGACAGCTATTTAATTTCCTCCGTCTCCAAGGCAGTTATGCCAGAAGCCCACTGATACCCTTTTGGGTCCTTGAAATACCCTCTCCTGAGGTAGTCTATGCCAAGGATGCACGGAGCATCTGGGCCAGTCACAATGGGGTGCTTCTGCCGCTCATTCCCAGTTAGGTGCACTTCAGCCTCCAATACATTTAGCTGTTGGGATCCCCCTGTCACTCCAGAAATACAGATGGCTTCTGCCCCTGTATAGCTTGATGATATTAGGGTACGCTGTGCACTGGTGTCCACTAGAGCCTTATACTCCTGTGGGTCTGACGTTCCAGGCCATCGAATTCACACAGTCCAGGAAATCCAGTTGTCCCTTTCCTCCACCTGGCTGGAGGCAGGGCCCCTCTAGTCCTGGTCATAGTATTCATTACTCCCTTCTTGCACATATGAGTCAGGAGTCCCTTCATTAAGATCGGAAGTAGGATCAGCCCTTCTACTCCGTCTGGGGAACTGCCTGCTGGAAACTGGAGCAGCAGTTCTCCTGGAAGAACCTCCTTTTGTGGTTGTTTTTCCTTGCAACTCACGCACCCATGCCTCTAGGGTTGAGGTAGATTTTCCATCCCACTTCCTCATGTCCTCTCCATGGTCACATAGGTAAAACCACAGGGTGGCCCATGGTGTATACCCACTGTATCCTCTCTCTTGAGCAGGGGAATGTTTAGTCCTAATAGCTGAGATACTGCTGGGGAGTAGGACATATCCTCTTTGAATTGTTGGAACTCCTGGGACAGTTTGTTTCTCGGCTAGCATGTCTAGCAGTTTCTCCACAGCTGACATGCAGGCCCATAGGGAGGAAGAGAGACTTTCTTCATATTGCTGGAGTTGACCAGTCAATTCATCCACTCTTTGTCCCTATCCATCTTTCCAGTCCATTACTGCCAATGAGTTGGTGTACGACGATGGTGCAACTCAGTACAAACTGCCACCACATGGGTTGTGTGCACCTGACTTAATCTGGATCTTTGGATAACTGCTCATTGTCCAGGTCATCATAAATCACCTCCAGCATAGCTAATTCCCTCAGGTACTGGATACCTCTCTCCATGGTGGTTCGCTTGCCTGAGCAATATATAACATCTTCCTTGAAGGGGTACCTTTCCTTCACGCCTTACAGGAGTTGCCTCCAGAGGCTGAGGGTTTGTGCCCCTTTTCCAATCACTTTGTTAATGGCCCCTTCTCTAGAAAGGGATCCCAGCTGCTTGGCTTCCCTACCGTCTAATTCCAGGCTACTGGCCCCATTATCCCAGCATTGGAGCAGCCACGTGATGATGTGCTCGTCTGGACGACAGCTGAAATCTTTTCACATACCTTGCAGCTCACTCAGGGATAGAGATCGGGTGGTTACCATCTCATTTACGAGTTCTTCCTCCTCCTGCTCTTGTTATGGCCCTGCTTTAGAGTGGTCTGCCTTCTCACTGGTGGGGCAGCGTGCTTCTTCCTCCTGCTCCCTCTTAGGAGAATCTTCTTTATCCCTTACTAAACGAGCAGACTTTTGCTTCCAATATTTCTTCTTGTGTATGGGGGTGACTGATACTGGCATGGGTTGGTTCTCTGGTTCAGCTGCAGTGCCTGTCGTGAGGTTTGGAGTAGCCACAGTCTCTGTCATGGGGGTTGAGTAGACCCAGTATTCTTAAATAGTTGTTTAACCCTAAGCAAGACCAGATACACAATCAGGAGACATAGCAATAGGAACATGCTGGTTTGAACATCCCAAGGATATTAAGAATCCTCAGGAGCTATTGTAATTACCCTGGAGGAGAAGGGGAAGATGGAGGAAGGTGTCTCCCGCATAGGCTGGCTCTCCAAGGAGGAAAAGTAAAAAGTTAATTATTATTAATTTCCGACAGATGGCTCCCAAAGTACAGAGGTAATGGCAATGCTGAATATAAATATGAGATTGATCTCACGACCAATAATTTTATCATACCATAAGCAAGTGTTTCACAGCACAGCACAGCAATAACCTTAATCCACCTCACAGAGGTGATAAACAGCACGTACTAATAAACAGTATATACAGCATGTAATGTGCTGCATAACACAACTCTGAGAACAAATACAACAACTCTGAGAGCAAATAAATGAACACTATGACCAGTGACTACTAAACTAATATAATGAATGCTTATAAAAAATTTGTTTTAACATGCTCTGGTCTGTCCTTATCTCAACCCTTCATGCCCCACTTTGGGCGACAAAAAGGACTGTCGTGGTTTAACCCCAGTCAGCAACTAAGTACGACACAGTGCTCGCTCACCCTCTGCCCCCCTCCGGTGGGATGGGGGAGAGAAAAAAAAGTAAAATCCAGGGGTTGAGATAAAGACAGTTTAATAGGACACCAAAGGAAGAGAGAAAAAAAAAAAAAACAACAACAACAGAATATACAAAACAAGCGATGCACAATGCAATTACTCATCACCCACCGACCGATGCCCAGCCTGTCCCTAAGCAGCGATCGCTGCCCCCCTGGCAAACTCCATCCAGTTTATATACTGAGCATGACATCATATGGTATGGAATAGCCCTTTGGCCAGTTTGGGTCAGCTGTCCTAGCTACAGTCCCTCCCAGCTTCTTGTGCACCTGGCAGAGCATGGGAAGCTGCAAAACTCCTTGACTAGCATAAGCACTACTTAGCAACAACTAAAATATCAGTGTGTTAGTAACATTCTTTTCATATGGCACTATACCAGCTACTAGGAAGAAAATTAACTCTACCCCCACTGAAATGAGGACAAGACAAATAATCTTTTTAAAATAAACCTCTATACTTTGTCAATCAATCTAAATGAAAACCATGCGAACGCACATAATTAGTGCTGCTAGAAGTTAAAAAGTAAATGAACCCAAGCCAAGTCTTTATACTGAAATGCTTACATATGTCAATAAAAAGATCTAAGTGTACATCTATGGTCAAACATGTCCTGAAGTACTTATTGTCTGATATATCAGATGGCCCAACTATATATATATATTTTTTTTTTTTTAAATAGCATCAAATTGTCCTCAGGTCTGCATCTGAAACAGTGGAGTTAACATTATTCACAGCAGTCCTTATGGTGCTGTTTTTTGGATTTGTGGATAAAACAGTGTTGATAATGCACCATGTTTCGTCTATTACTCAACAGTGCTTGCACAAGCCTCAGGGCTCTCTCTTTTTTTGTCACTCTGCCCCCAAAGTTATTAAGCTGGTGGTGAGCAAGAAGTTGGGAGGGGAGACAGCCAGGACAGCTGACTTGAACTCCCCAAAGGGAATCCCCAAAGGGATATTCTATACCATATAACATCAGTCCTACCTCAAAATGCTTGCTCTCAGAAAATGCTAAAGGACTAATTTAACACCTGTTTGTGGTTATTTCAGATAAGGTTAACTCAATTTCCAATGAAAAGCAAAATTTGAAAGCTAAGTTTCATAGAGATTTTAGTGAAAGAAAATTAATTAAAATTGGGTTCTGGGCAACAAACTACTGTTATTAGGCTAACTAACCCAGGTGAAGATAATTTGAGAACAGGCTTGGGGATCTCCACAGTTGAGCTAAACAATGAAGGAATAGAGCAAAGATTTTCTATTTGAAAATGCACACTTTCTTCTGGTAGTTTCCTGCATCATTTTGTGAGGAATTGCTTTTCACAGCAGAAGGACATAATTCAAGCACTTCACAACACCAAAAAAAAGAGAAAAATATCCCAAGTATAATATAAATGATCAATGATCTGGGACCAGTAAGTTATTTTAGTGGATGAGTTAGGATGCTTTTTATGCACTACTTGTATAGCTTAAAGCACTCCGGGAGGTAGCTACATTTTGGCTGCATATTCTTCTAAATGTTTTTCTTTTTTAGCTTTTAGTTACGTTATGTGTACTCACTTAAAACATGCACTTTAGATTTGCTTCTTTGAAAATTGAGATGATTCTTGAATTAAAACCATGGAGTTAAATGCTGGTTCTTAACTTTAGATGTGCTTAGTAGGGTGATACACAGTTTCAGAAATTCTGAGATTCAGCTCCTAACCAAAACTTCCCCAAACAAACACCAAGGCAGTTTGAAGTCTGCTTCTCAGGGAAAATATATATCTACCTAAATCTTAGTCTAAGGTCAGAAGTTTGGTCCATGTCCCCCACTAAATTTTCTAAGTCACTGTGAAAACTAGATTGCTGTTAAGGGTTATTTTTTCAGTGTTTTCAGTCGTCTTCCAACTGTGTATATATGAACCCCCTTTGATAGGTTATGCGGATGTTAGCAACCTGTATGGTACAACAGAGACCAGGGCAAGGATAACATGGCTTGGTTGATATGTGTGTTCTACCACAATATCAACATTAAATAAGATTTGATTGTCACAGGTGTCAGCCTAGTTTATTAAGGGAAGCCAGTTTACCTGAACAAGCCTGTGAAGTATGACCGTTTAGTTTCTGCCTCATTTGCTGTTGCGATGTCCCAGCTGAGACATTCATATCTTGAGAGAAGGGTGGGATGAATAACTAGGATTAAGAGCCACTAGAGCCATCCCAGGGGAAGCGGCTGTCACTCTGGAACAGAACCCTTGGCTTGTTTGAAGCATATATATAACATTTACTTTAGGCTGCTGTGGTGATTTATCTTAGCTACAATTTAGAGACCAAAGGTAATAAGTAAGGCTGGCAATTTCCATGTACAGCCAATGACAAGAAGTAGGATCCTCCAGGGGGCAATTCAGAGCATGCAAGTTAGATGCTAAAGTAGCTGAAAATGGATGATGTGGTTGCCTTCTTCTGTACCTCATTTTCTTTTTCCATTAAGGAGGGAATAATAGTATTTCTTTACATTTCTTTTCTCCTCCTCCCCCACTCTTTCCTTACACATGAATTGTTTTTCAGGTACAGCTTCCTCCAGCAGTACAAAGGCAATTTAAAATCCTGCATTTCCCATATGTACTTTGTTTTCTAGGAGCCAACACATCCTGTGAGCAATGTATGCTGGGAAGGAATCCCGCTCTAGTATGCACGTCTTTGTATATCTTAGTATCACTGACAGGGATACTAGTTTTCCACTGCCTGTTGTATTGATATGCTAGCTATCCTGTTTGACCTTTCATGGTTGAACTGAATTGAATTGATCTCTCTTGAGGAAGAGTTCATTTCTGAGATTTGTTGACCATGCATACAAGCCATAAAGACCTGAAAGGAGACTCTGTGGTTCAAATCCACTCCATAAAGCCCATATCACTGGGCTCAGCATAAAGCTGAAGGAATCCATTCTTAACCAATATAACCAGTGCATGCAGGATCAGAGTTGGCATGCTAGGTACTATGGCAACAATATAATAAAAGTGGGGAATCAACTGCTGCCTAGCCTGTCAGCTGGTTTGAATAAAAGACACTAATTGCTAAGTGCCTGTGCCTTCACCAGATGCTCAAGGGCTCATTAACCTCAATAGAATAGCAGACTCATTAGCAGGCTTGTCTATGGATTAACCATTCAAGGCTGATAGAGACTTGCATTTGCCCAGGGTATGTTAAATTAACTCCATACCTTCACATTAGTTTTATATTTTACAGAAACTGAAGGGTCTTTGGAAATATATTTCTGTAATTTATCTTTTATCACAGCTCAACCAGGTTTTAAGAGCCCAGGAAGAGGTTTTACTGTGCCTTAATTAGTGTGTCAAAACTGGCATCAAAATGAATTTTTCTCTAAAAATATCAGGGATGCAAGTTGTGGTTTGGTAGTTTTGCTCTTTTGTCCATCTGCCTTAAATATTGGTGGACAATCCAATGGTAGTCTGGAAATGGGTCTGAGATGATTGCTCTTCTGCCATTTCTCAGATCTAAAGTTGAGTTCTGGCAATTACTCTAGGGCCAACCCTGAGGCATCCTTATCTTTGAGACACTTATAAAAGAAGCTAAAAACAGAGGCAAAGTTGAAAAGAAACTCAAAACAATTAGTTTAAAATCATGGTGATAACTCTACTTCACCATTAATTTGACCTCTCCACCTGTCTTTCTTGATTCTTTTCATCCCAAAGGATGCCAAGAGGAACCAAGAGTGTCTTTCTTGGAGGTAAGAATATCTCTGTGCTGTATGGGCTGAGAAAAGAAAATACTGGTTTATTTGCAGATATAGGCCTGAGGCTGAAGCCTCCTTTAAATCACTGGAGGTGATGCAAGTCTGTGTTGTGGTTTAACCCCAGCTGGCAACTAAGCACCACACAGCTGCTCACTCACTCTGGCCCCTGGTGGAATGGCAGAGGGAATCAGAAGAGTAAAAGTGAGAAAACTCGTCGGTTGAGATAAAGACAGTTTAATAGGTAAAGCAAAAGCTGCACACACAAGCAAAACAAAACAAGGAATTAATTTACTACTTCCCATCAGCCAGGAGGGTGTGAAGCCATCTCCAGGAAAGCAGGGCTCCATCATGCGTAACAGTTACTTGGGAAGACAAACGCCATAACTTCGAACATCCGCCCCTTCCTTCTTCTTCCCTCAGCTTTAGATATTGAGCATGTCATATGGTGTGGAATATCCCTTTGGTCAGTTGGGGTCAGCTGTCCCAACTGTGTCCCCTCCCAACTTCTTGTGCACCCTCAGCCTACTTGTGTGTGGGGTGGGGTGAGAGGCAGAAGAGGCCTTGACTCTGTGTAAGCACTACTCAGCAATAACAAAATCATCTCTGTATTACCAACACTGTTTTCAGCACAAATCCAAAACATAGCCATATACTAGCTACTATGGAGAAAATTAACTCTACCCCAGCCAAAACCAGCACAAAGTGAGAAATAAGCAGTGGTCAATTCATTATATAAATGAGGTTTGTTTGTTTAATTACATAATAAATCAACAGATTCTTATTACTTGTTGCAACTGAACATTAAAATAAAGATTAAAATGAAACTTGTATAAACTCATATTTTTTACTCCTTGGTATTTAGAAAGAACTCTTTGACTTGATGTGATTTTTAGTGTCTTTATTCTTGCTTTGCATAGAAGTAAGTGGTGAAAAGTCAAGCTTGACAACCAGTACAGGTGGAAATTGAGTGTCTCGTTTGGGCAGAATGGAATCTCTGTCCGAGATACTGAATTCACACATACACTTTGGTTGCCTCAAAAATCAGGTGTCCTAAGTTCTTTACCTCATGGAAGGAGGCAGCTGTCTTTGAGAGGCTTTAAAGAAAGATCTTGCCTGCTTAATTTTGGATACCTCAATCAGCCAGGCAGGCTCTCTGGAGGCCTTCAAAGGCACTTGCCAGTCCCTGGTGACTATGCAGGGAACTTAGGCATGTGCTTTAGGAGCACTCCTTCACTAAGCACCTGGAACTTAGTTGTGAATAAGGTATTAAGGCTGGTCAGATTGGCTCTCATAAGATATCATCTGCTTGCAGTCATCTTTTGGGACACCAGGATAACACTGGCAGTAATTATTGAAGACCAAAGTTGGGTTGCAATTTACAACTAAATTTATGTATTCTAATGTAGCATATTCCATTACAGCTTTTGACTCTGTGTTAATAATCTCAATAAATCCAATGTAAGTAATACACACAGAATCCTGCCAAGGGTGTAAATGCACCATCCTGCAGATGGTATCTGCTATAGGCTGACCTCAGAGGTTTAAGGTGGATGCCTTAAAGATGAAGGGAGCTGTTTAGAAAAAAAGCTGAAATCTGTGCTGGGTTGTAGGAGGAAAACGTTGCCTACACCTTTCCTGGTGAATTAGGTGCTGTCAGGGTGTTTTCCTGGGCTTGGCACTTGACCATCTGTATTGTCAGAGTGGTCACTGGTAGAGTTTTGGCCCAGACCTCGTAGCAGCCTCCAACATAATTCCTGGGCACTGTTTGGGAATTAAAATAGGTCAGGGGTGTTTCCAAGAGGCACATTGCATGTGACCAGACTGTTTTGGAGAGCAAGAGAGCTGAACTCCATGTGGATGCAGGCCTTTCACACCGCCTGAGATGAGTCCCAGATATTTTTAGTTTACTGAGGTGGGCACAGGCTCTTGGTGACTGCAGGTTTAGATACTGAACTGCACAACTATCCCTGAAATGATGCTCTGCTTTAGTGCAAAGAACTGCGCTGATCCTAAAGTGACCCACAATCTTTTGCTATCAATTTCAGAGATTTCAGCTTTAACGCTTGGTCAACTTGTATACCTCTGGTCCTGCACTGGTATGCCAACTGAGCATTAGCTGTAAAGTCCCCTGGTACTGTCCTCTGATTTGAGTGGACATTTTCAGTAAAGAAATCACAAGCTAACTAAAGCCACAGATAGGAGTTTTGAAAGGGACTACAAGTAGTAGTTTGTTCAACTTTGATGTTGCTTACAAGCAAAACCACCACTTGCGAATAGCAGCAAGTCGGCTCTCTTGTTACAAGTTCTGGATGACACCTGACAATGTTTGTCTTTTGAAAAAGGCAGTTATATATTTCTTACAGTAGGATATTTGTTTCCTGGTAGGAAAGCTAATAAGGAGTTTCTTTCTTATTGTGCACAAGTAAATATATGTAGGTAAGATTGTTTGTGAATGATACCACCTTCATTGACTAAGACAGGAGCAACCTCATGTCTTAGGAAATGGCTTTGAAGTATTCTCAAAAGTGTAAACGATGACTGTGCTCTACCCATCTAAGGAGATGGCTTCTGTCAAGCCATTGATTTTTCTTAGCCCTTTGAATGATGGCTTGAGAGTTTTTGCTGTGTTGTAATTAGCCAGAGAAGGACCAAATCACTTTTAAAGTTAGCCCATACATGCATTTGCTATTTGTGATATGCATGAAAATTAACTACAGTTTGAATTTACTCAACACAAAGAGAAGCTAGTGAATCACAATTTGCAGTTCATTGAATAAATGTCAGCTATTGATTTCTGTGGTTGAGTACTAGTGAGGTAATGCCATGTTTGCTACTCATTAGAGGTGGCACAGCACAATATATCATAAAATGTAATTAGGGGAACATCAATCATTTAAAATATGCAGCTAAGATTAAATATATTGCTATGCATGGAGAAATGAAAGGGCTCATTAAGAACATAGTGTAAAGTGACAGCAAGAGAGAGCTTGATTTTCAAAAAGGAATCTTCCACTGTGTTGAAGTTCATGACAAGCCTCTTCTTCATATTTTAATTAAGGTTTTAATCTGATTTTGCTTCTGCTGCTAGAACAGATGAACTTTCATGCATGCTATTTTGTCAAAAATATTTATGATAATGTTCTTTAACTGTTGATTAGTAGAACTTCTCATTAAGGCTCTTTTAAGACTGGGCAAATGTCTTTTTGAATGGGATATTCAGTTCATCTTTGCCAAGATCTGAAACGCGTTTGTTTGATCACAACTTACTCCAACAAATCTTCACGATTTTTTGATATCTCACTTGCATGGAGAGACAGTGAGTCAGGACAATGAGAAGCAGAGAGGGAGGGACAAATCAAAGCTTTACTTTGCTGTAAGGGAAATTCTTCAAGGTGCTAGTGGGAAAAAAAAAAAAAAAGCAGAGGAAAAGCTAGCATCCTAACACCCTTCTACTTCTTTCTTTAGCAATGCAAGTAACATTTCAGTAAGGGTGGTTCTTGCAGCTCCATAAAGCACTATTCTAGTCTGTGAGCTGTTAGAAATGCTTGAAAAGTTGAAGGTCTGTAGAGAAGGCTAATTTTAGCTCCCTGTGCAGCAGAGGGTTCCAATTCTTGTCAATGGTGTGAAAATGATCTTTCTATCCCTGCCCGCAGAGTCCCTCATCTGTTCTGTCTTAGGCTGTTCTTTCATCTGGGCTGCCAGGCTGAAGCAACAGCTGAGAAGAGAAGTCACCTAGGAGGAGAAACACTACCAAATAGCTTTGCTAATTCTGCCACTTGAAAAGCTTTAACATTTTCCTTACCTGAGGGAGAAATGGATTTTATAAGTAATCTAGTTTTAGGAAGTGTGGCTCTGCGAACAAGGGCCTCATTATGCCATGTGCTGAATATGAGGCAAAGATCTTTCTTTGTTTTTAATGATTCTTAGGTGTTCAGACACTGATTGTTAACCTAATATGAAGCAAAACTATACTAGCATTTCCATTCACACTGGAAGTTGTTAGTTTTCAGATATCTTTACTTTTCCTCTCCATTTTTACTTTTAATAAAAAAGAGAAGAAATCTAGCCACAATAGAATGGCTAAAATATGAATTTTAGTTGCATATATATTCCTTCTCTTTTTCTCTGTTTCCCTTCTCTCAGGGCTACGTCTGTGTTGGCAGCTTAACTCATTACTGAACTCCAAAATGCTCCTTAAAAAAGCTTAGTCAATGTCCCCATGTCCCAACCCCTACACCCTGGGTCCTTTGCTCAGTTAAAATTTAAAGCCAGAGCTAGGACTCATGGCATCAAGCCTGTCACAGTTTAAGGAGGATGATGCTTTTAGTCATATGGTTTAGTTTTAGGTAGTCCTGCAAGGAGCAGGGATTTGCACTCAAGAATCCTTATGGGTCCTTTCCAACGTGAGATAATCTATGATTCTATGATTCTACGATTTTATGATTCTATGACTCTGGCCCTCTGGGAACACTTGGATTGGTGTCAAACCTGGAATCCAGCACCCTGACAGAGTTTTTTTGTGGATGCAAAAGTACCCAGGACTTCAGTCCTAAACCAGCTCATCTGTAGATCATGTTTTATTCACATGAAATTCAATTCCAGTCGCCATGTCTGTGCAAAAATGATGTTCTACAAGTAGTACCACCATACTCTTTCTCCACCCTTTTGAATGAGCTGTCCTCCCACCTTTTCTATACCAGGTTTTCCAGAACTCTGCTGGTTCCTGTTGATATGCCCATGTCTCTGAAAAGGAGAAGGTACCAAAGTGGGAAGGAAGCAGGACTGTAGGTTGTAGGACTGCAGGCATGCAACACCCTCTGGCCATTCCCATCCTAAGCAGCATCAGTGAGAAAAGGTCTTCTCTAGGATAACAGGTCCTCTTGACTATATTGATCACAGACATTTGTCTTTATGGCTGTAGGCCTATTAACTAGATATTTAACAGACACTTATACACCTACCATGCTTGTAGATACCTAGGTGGAGGACTCATGGGTTGAGTTGCTTGCCTGCACATGGGTGTGTAATTCTACTTCAGGTAGGTTAGGTAGCCTGCCTGCTTTCCAGCTGCCACTTCAGCAGGGCATGGCTCTCTTGTACCTCCCGCAGGAGGTCTGTCAGTTCCTTGTAGGTACCTCTGATACCCTAAGGCTTCTAAACTGGCTTCAGATGCCAACATGGGGAGCTGAATCCAGTTCCTAGAGTTAGGGTGAACTGAACCCTATCCAGCTCTCTGCTGGGTTGATATATTTTGAGCTAGTCACTATAGGCTCCCTTTCTAGTCACAGTAGAGGGTTATCTGACCAGTTTCAGACACCTACTTGAGACAAACTTTGGAAAAGGTAAGTCACACTCTAGCAACACCTGTTTTCCACCACTGATTATTCAGGGAACCCAAATGACTGGCTTTGATACACAGGGCTTACATAGCACACAGCTACATTCAGTCAGGGGAATCCTTGCTTGCAAATAGTTATTACCTCTTTTTTTTTTTTTTTTTTTTTTATTTGCTTAGTCACCTTTAGAGACTAGGGCAAACAAACAGACAAAAGTACTTGCACTGCTCACAATCTGCTCTGTTTCTCTCAGAAAGAGTGAAAGGATTTGCGAAAAGCAAATGTCATGGCAAATGAATCTAGGGCCCACAGCGGTGCTGCAGGTTCTACTTCTCTGTCCCCACTCCTCCCCAGAGCTTACCTTCTATGCACATGGATCCTTTTATTTTAAAGAAAAGCAGAAGGAGAGGCAAAGTAAATTGCAGATCCCAGAATGTTTCTTGCGATTTTGACGGTCTTATCATGTGATAGGACATAAATTAGTGCTGCTTGATTCTACACCAAGACAGAGCTCAAAGGCTGTCTTAGACATAGCTTTCATGTGGGTGTATAGGGCGAGGACATGTGCATTTAGCTCTCGTTTTTAGATGTTACCACCATTTAGAATCTCAAACATGGTTTCTGTAACACTGTTAACTTTCACCCTATGTTTGACAGGTATATAATACAAAGCAAAGATTTCTGAGTTTTGAAAAACCTATTTTCTGTGTCCTCACAACAAACTACCCAGAATAGTCTGAAACAAAATGTCCTTTATCTGCAATTCATTCTCTGCACTGTAGCACATCCTCTTCCTGATGTCTGTGGCTTTTCACCTTTCAGATGTTTTCTCAAACAGGTACAGAAATGCCAAAGATCAGTAGATACGTAAGGACCAGACACTGTGGATTTTTGAGTTCAGTCCAAACATGGAGCTAGACCTGAATTCAAAAGGTACCTTTGCACCTACAGTAAGATGTTGCTGGAGTCAAGGTGCCTCCCTTTAGAACTGCATTTTTTTAAATGGTTTCTCAGGTGCTTTCTGACTTAGAAGAGCGTAAGCTACAAAAGCATCTCAGTGTTGGACATCAGCAAGTAAAGAGGACTCCTTTGAAGTGTTGCAGTCTTGATAAGGCTGATGAGTTTTTCTTATCCCTTCCTTTTGCTTCTGGCCAGAGCTTAATCCTGTGATGTTCTTGGGTTGCCTAAAAGACAGATCTCAGCTGGAAGCATAGGATAAGCATTGGATGCCAGTAAGTTCAGTGGCTCCTCTGCTAGGAAGAAATTGAATCCACATATCCCACCCAGTAAGATACTTCTAAATCAAATGGAAAATAAGCATTTAAGCATTTAATAAGCATTAAAAAATAAGCATTTATTGTTCAATAAAAAGGGATAAACCAGATATGGTCTAGCCTCAGATTTAGGGGTCTTGAGAGTAGGTTGATCAGATTTTTGTTTGGACTAAAAGGTACATATGGGACATGACTTGTGTGTAGGGTTACTTGAGGGACACCACGTCCCAGCATGTTCATGCAGCACAAAGCAGGAGTAAGAAATGCCACCGTATCAGATCACAGGGCAGAGAGTTGGGTTTTGCAACACATTGAGGAACACTGGCTGGTACTGAGTTCTCGATGTACTTTTGTCATAGCACTGAGATTGTGCACATTCAGAGGGTAATGTCTTGAGAAGGAAAGCTGGAGAAATCTCTGTATCTTAGATATAAACTAGGATTGAAATAGCATCATAAACACTCTTGTTAGAAGACTAGGTCTGTCCTGGGACAACAAAACACCCCATTTTCCCCTATTTTTATTCTAAGCCTTTTTTTATTTTCTGGAATATTTGATGCTAAGACAGTAGAGAAAATTTTAAACAATTTTTTTTTCAAGTTGAATGAAGTTTTAATATTAGAAAGCATTGTGCAAACAGAATAGGAAATGCTGCAAGCTCTGCCTTTAATGTGTCTATAATAGTATTTTACATGCATGTGTAATGTACTTCTGTGGTGTATTGGTCAATAATGGTGCAGAAAGAACTAAGTAAATTGATTGCCTATATAAATTCAGACCCAAGACAGTAATTGCATAATTAATGTGTATTCCACAGCTTTAGTTGAAAACTTACAAACCTCATCTACTTAGCAATATACATTTAAATAATGTTTCAGTATTCCAGGGAGACACTACTCTGTATGAATAAAATAGCATTAATCCATGCCTAGTTGAGTTGAAAGCAGAGCCAGAATATATGAATTTATTTAAAGCAATCCACAAATGTGCCCCAGTGGTTTCCTACAAAGTTAGCCATGTAAAGAACCTTTGTTAGTTTCCTCTTTATCTTTATTTTCAAGTGAAAGGAACAATTAAAGAAAGCATTTAGCTAAATAAAGAAGAAAAGTCAAGGTTAAAAAAAAAGATTGTGAGTCAGCCAGTCTTTCTGTATCACTCAACAGGCAGCAGAGAGAAGTTGGCAGCAGGCCATCTTTCTCCATAGGTGAAGGCAACAGTCTGAGCTCCACTGAACAATGACTTTTCCTAATGCATCAAAATTACAGTGACAACTGTGCTAAATAACTTTCTCTTGGAAGCTTGTGGAAGACTCGATGTGTTATTACCTCTCACAATTGTTCATTCGGTGAGGTAGCCTACTGGTTGCATATTGAGCTGCAGTACAGTGAACATGAATGCAGTTGGTCACGGACTTGAAAGAGAATTTTAAATATGTAGTCTGACTTTTAGAAGGTTTTGTAATTGGTAATGTCTCTCTCTATATTGACAAGTAGATGAATTTTAAAGCATTCGTTCCACTGATAGACATAGAACCAAAAAGGGTGAGGTGTCAAAGACACAGGATTTTCCAAAGTGTGATGTTGACTTTGGTCTTAGGCCAAGAGCTCGGAATTTGCCAATGTCATGAAAGCGCAGAATCACAGGATAATTCAGCTTGGGAGGGAGCTCAGGATGTCTCTAGCTCAACATCCTGTGGTTAGTGAGGCTGGACTGCACTATGTTTAAAGTAAGAGCCACTCCTGGTTGTACTCAATTAAAGCATTCATACTTGAAAATCACTTTTTCATGCTATACTCACTTTAACCGTTGCAGCTGTACTGCTGTTGCCTATACTGGCTGCAGGGTTTTGGACCTCCTAAACCCTTCAGGCTTTCCAAAGGCTAGGAGAAAATTTTTATACACACAAAGGCACCCTAACAAACATCCTTATAGTAAATGTGACTTGAAGAAAGGGATGAATACCTTTTGAAGGTAGTGGTGACTGAATTCCACCTTCTACATCAGAGTGAGATGCCAGTTTTCTGGGTTCCACTGGATACTGAGTATTGCCTCTAATGGAAGCTTAGACACCTTTCACATTTACGTGCCTACATTTAAATGTGATGATCCTGAACAAAATCCAACTCCTGATGTTCAATTCAGTGCTGAAATGTAGGTGCCTAGTGCCATTTAATATGTTATTGTGTGTCCTGTGTGTCATCTAGCTTTCTGTATGGATGACAGAGGGTGTCCTACAAGTCCTGTGTCATACCTGCCAGGTCTATCTGGATGCTGTGGACATGCTAAGGCATCTCAGATGACACCAGTTCCTATTTTCAGGCAACTATATCAAGACCTTGATGTCTACAAAAAAACAACCGGCTAGCAACCTATGTGTGTATGGTGTGAGCAGAGAAAACTACCAGGCTAATTTTTCCAACTGTGTGGCAAGTATCAGGAAACATTCTGAAGAAGTATCAGCTTTGGTTTGAGAGTTATCTTGTGCTTTGTAAGAGGTGTCCCATGCTCATCAGCTGCCACTTACACCACAGCTCCAACCGGCATGTGTCACTAGAACTGACTGAGAACAGAGGCTATTCTCCTGTAACTGCCATGAATAAGATGATTAAAGGATATGAGTGAAAGGTCATGCATAGCTAGAGACTTGTGATCTATCTAATTTCCTATTTACTAACAAAGAATAACCAACTGCATAACCTTGACTGACTTTAAAAATGCCCAGTGCTGCACTATGTTTGAAGGGAGAAACTGAATATGAGAGAATTTGATAGGAAAATTGTCTTAAGTATAGAGGGATTAATCTCAGGTAACATTAGCCACCTTATGATTACCTTAATTTTAGCTAGTCACTCATGTTCCCTCTCAAGGGACTAGAGATTTTTCAAGAAAACAGTACATAAATATTGAAGACAGATTAGATGAATCTTTCAGATCCTCAACTTGTGAAACCTAGGTAGCTATCTGAGACTAGCTGACTGACTTTTAGATGGACAGTCAGGTGAAGTGGGTCCCATGTGTGATATTAACCTTCAGTAGCATAAGTGAATGGACACTTTCTGTGTCAGCCTATTTGGCTGGAAAGGAATCAAATTAAGGAATAAATAAAAAAGAATTATTGACACTAAGGTTGATGGTGTTTGATTATTTAGGGTCTGATAACTAAACATCTTTTTCTGGTTCACAGTATGAAAGTTTTTTGGAGGCTGCTGTTCTGCTGGGTTTTAATTTGAAAATTACATTCACATGATGAATATATATTAACAAATGATATTCAGATTTAATTGCCATTATTCTCATGCAGGAGCAGGGCAAAGAGTAGTCAGGCAGCTTAGTTTTAAGAGGACAGAATGCAGGGCTGAATGGAAAAATATTATTTTCCTTGTCAGGTTTTAGAACAGCAAGAGGAGATGAGAGACAAATCAGTAAGTCTCACAACTGCAGTCTACAATCTCCCTCCTATTCTATTCCTTGGAATGGATTTGGCATCAGATACACAAGTCTGAAATGTGCTAAAAAAAGGCTGTGGTGACTGGAAATGGTATTCTGTGTACTTTCTCCATTTTTAGGGCACCAGTGCAAGGGAATATTTCATCTGAGCTGGAACTGAAGATATAAACTTACAAGCTTACATGATCATGTGTCAAATTTGCTGAGTCCCATGCTGAGATGTGGACAGCTTTCTCTGTTATATGATGGAACGCAGAGGGCCAGGAGCAGAGAGAGTTTAGGCCTTTCTCATTGATATTTTGCAATCTGAGCTCAGTGACAGCCAAGCAATGTTTTGCATAGCTTCCTTCTCAGCATGTGGAATTTCTTTTCCTTTTTTTTTCTTTAGTTTTATTTTTCCTTCCCATTTCTTAACAATTGCCAATAACATATTGCGTTATTTAAACTGAATGAGAGTTTGCTATTAGAGATGTCAGTATTACCAGCCTCAAAAATTAAAGAGTAATTTGCAAGTCAGACTTCAAAACTCACAAGAATTCATTAAGATAAAAGTCTTGTATTGTATTCTTATTATATTTTGTTGCATTCTATTATATTCTTGTATTGACTTTTTTTTTTTTTTTTTAATTCTCAGAGAAAGAATGTTATCCAGTCTTCTAAATTTCTGGACAAAGGTGAATTTCCAGCTTCAAAATGAGTTTTTTACTCTCTCATGCTTGCATTCACTTCTACCAGTCATGCTGTTTCTGTCCTTACATCCTCTGCCCCATCCTCTGACTGAGAATCACATGCCCAGATACCCATTTTGTTCAACCCCTTCATTCTTGCCTGTCCCCTTGCCAGTGAATTCATTGCACTCCCGGGACTGTACTTCCATTTCAAGCCCCACATTTGACCCTGGATATTCTGATCACCCAGTTTCTGATTTATCTAACCAACTGTAGACTTCTACAATGTACGTGTTGGTACTGGAGCTAGTCAGCCTCTGTGGCCTTTAAAAACAATGGCAAGAAATACAAACTGCATCTCATCTTAAAGCTGATAGCAAAAATGGGTCAGATGAATCTTGTTCTGCAAGCAAAGTTTTCTTGTAATTGTCTACTAGGAAAGCGCAGAGTGACAAGCTCAGATGAACAGGTCTGTACTGCAGAAGTCTAAGGATAGGCAATATAGACCCCACCTTTGTAACTTGCAGGGCTTCTTGGTCATTGTTTTCCTCTTTTGGTGTTGGATGTAGAGGGAAGACACCAGGTTTGATCAGAATAATTCATTTTTTATGAGGGAGGTGAGAGAAGAAGAGATAAAGATTTTTTTGATGATGCTTCTGAGGAAAAGTGTAAGAATTGGTTAGAGATCTAAACTGATACAGGAATAAAGGACTGGCTCCCTTGAAACCAGAGGGGCAGGCAGAAAGTACACATAGAAGTCTGGAAGCTGGGCTTGCTGAGAACAGAGAGCTTCATGACTTGTCTGGAAGTGCTACATCTCAAAGAATTGATAGAATCAACCTAAAGGAAATAAGAAATGTCCTTGTCTTGGAGAGTGATTGATCAAGAGAAGATAAGTGGTCATGTCATGGTGATTGGTCCCTGCTGAGAACTGGTCCATGGACACTAGGCATCTGCAGATGAGAAGCAGACTATCATTGTTCTGGGCTGAGTGGATTGCTTACTGATCTGCCTCAAAGACACAAAGTCATGACGTTTTAAGGTGTATTTGTGTGAGATTTTGAAGTATCATAGTGTTTTATTCTATGTTAATTAGGCACCATAGATGGCTTTTGGTCTATTCAGCTGGTCTAGCTGGAGCCAAAACAACACAGAAAGCAGTGAATCTCAAACAGATACTCTCACTCACCAAAAATTAGTTTTGAGGGCTGCAGGAGGAGGAAGCTACACTAATTTAAACACACTTTGTTTTCTTTCTGATTAGCCACCTAAATGTAGGAGAATTTTATAATTTTATTTTTTCATGACCCTACATGTGCTTTTCATGCAGCGATCCACAAACATAGATACACTGGTGGGCAAGCCATGGTAGTCTCATATTACATCTGGCATAACAGATCATGATGAAGTCCAGTGACGAGCAGTATAAATCTTGTGAAACTCAAGAACAGAAGCCCTGGACTCTTATGTCCCTGTGCTCATAGCAGCTGTTAGTTAGATAAATAGATGTGCTTATATTTGAAAGAATTAAAATGATTTATTAGACAGGGCAGGATGAGAATGTACAACTGATGTGTCTCAACCATGCTGAAAAAGCCAGAGAAGTCAAATCTCCTGGAAAGCCTGTATCAGCTGCTCTTTGAGGCCTGTCTTTCATGCATGCAGTTATTTAGGTTTTTGTTTAAAATAGCTGGGAAACTTAACAAACATGACTCCCAACATGAACCTGGCAGGTACTCTCAGCAGCTGGGAGGGGGAATGTAAAATAGCACCTACCCAAATCCCTAAATCATGTGAAATTCAAGTGCTGAAGAGAAAATCAGGAGCCTGATGATTAAATGTAGAGAGCTGTCATTGCTACATTATATTAAAATAAGTTGCCTCTAGCAAACCGCACACTATTTCTTCCTTTAATTCTGTCACTTTTCAGGAGCCTGTTACTCCAGCTGGCTGCACCAGTAGCTTTGGAGCTAAGTAAGTTTTACAGTGAAGAGGGCACTTATAGAAAGACTTTTCATGAACAGTGGGGGACCCATTAACCACTGAATAGCCACCGCGATGTGCAAGTTATATTTTCCTGTGACTTAATGGTACTCAGCACAGTCAGAAACTTAAAGCAGAAATGGTCCTCAGATGTGTTTTTAAGCCACAGCAAGGCTCCAGGCAAAATGGAACTTATTTGTTTATGGATTGCTGTCATTAATAAACAGATCAGAGACTTATTACTGCCTCAAGCGACGGCACTTTTAATGATGTCCAAAGCAGATAGCTATTAAAGCTGTGAACAGCGGAACAATGGAGTTGGCCTGAATGAGCAGGAGAAGGAAGAGGAATAGCACATCAGTGGCAAAGTCTGTGACACTCAGAGAATGAGCAGAGGTTTCTCATTATAAAGACTGCTCTTTCTTTATACCCTTTGTCTCTCTGAAGCAGACTCCGGTGTCCTCCAATAGATCTCCATTAAGTTTGTGGCTTTTTTCTTGAAGCTAGAGGCATATTCTCTTCTACTTGACCTCTGGGATTTTTCTTTACTCCACAAAGGGCAGCTTCAATATATCTTTGTGAGAAGCGATTTTCCTGTCACATGAAATTTTGTGCCTTAAAAACTGAACAGAACTCTCTTTTCTTTCCACAATGATTTTTTTGTGTGTGTTTTTTACATCCCAGCTGTGTGACTGGACAATGAGGCTATTAGATAATTTGGAGATAAATACCTGCACATTTTTTTTTATATAGGTATGTGACACATGCATTTCTCTTTCTTGTTTCCCCAGGGAAAGTGCTCCTAAAAATTGTAAAAATAGTTAGCTTTTTTTAGTAGATCAGAGAAGCTGAATCAGTTGCCAGGTTAATTTAGGGGTCAAGGGGATTCAGATTCAAGACTCTCATCCATTGAATATTCAGTCTCTGTTATGTGGTATGGAGAGCAAGACAAGTGCCTGCTGCCTGCTGTGCAGACTCTCTCCTTTTCCAGAGATTTCTTGCATCTCATCCTTAGACATTCGTGTCCTACCTCTATCCTCTGCTCATGTTTCCCGTTGAATTGGTGGGCGTACAAGGAGCACGTCCCTCCTTCCAAGTGTGCAGATTTCCTCATAGCCTGGAGCTGGCTGAATGGCTGTGAAAACTGTGCAGGTAAAATTTAGTCAATGTAGAAATTATTCGTGTGCATTTTGAGGGCATTTACATGCTTGATGTGTATTTGCGCTTGTGTGAATGTTTGTCGCATGGATAGGCATGTCATATTCATTTAAATAGCTCTTCTTTTGGAGGCAGCTGTGAAATTAAGTGCCCTTAATGTTCACCAGTCTGGTTAGGGATGGGCTAGAGGAGGTATGTGCAGGAAAAGGGAACCTGAAATGGGAAGAAGGGGAAAAGTAGAGGAATAAAAGTGTCTCTCAAATGTGTAGGGTTGTATGGTAATGCATAAAGCTTGTGCAACTTTATGACGGGTAAAGGAGCTAGGGGACCAAGGGGCAGGGTGAGAGAATCTGTGAATTTATCTTATCGTAACAGAAACGAGTTGAAGGCCCTAATAGAGAAGAAGCTGCGCCTCATCCTTATGGCCTCCCCAGGTGAGAGAGTGCACAGGTAGGACATGGAGCCACCAAAAGGTCTGAACCACAGGTCAGCCACTCTTTTTTCCAGAAACCCTTGTAAATATACTCTCCCCGAATGGGAAAAGGTGACCAGCATGTCTGAAAAGTGTAAAGCGGGAAATGTAATTACTGAGGGTATGGTGAAAAGGGGCAGGTTCTCCTGTGGCTAGTTTTAATACCTTCAGCAGGAGTCCCTGCTCCTTCCAAGATGTTGTTTCTGCCATTGCCAGGAAGGGGCCATTGCTGGTCTCTTCTTCCTTCACACTGACATTGGGGGACTTTGCTTTAGGACTTTTCAAAGGCCTGTGAAGGACCATGAGTTGTCTCATAGGAAAAATGAAGCAAGGGTTAGAAGAAGAGGTGTGAGGTACCAACTCACACCCCATGTGAGCTCTGAATGGGGCTCACGGGACCTATTTAAAAATTCTGAAGGCTTTTTTTTAATGCCAATGTCTATAAAAATGTTTATGTCAATGAAATTTCTTCTAAAATATTGCCATTAAATTAAAATGAAGTTTTTTTTAAAACAACAGAGTTGTGACTTTTTTTTTTTTTAATTTTAAAATGAATATACTATGTGCGTGGGAGCTGGGGATATTTTCAGCTTATCTTAAAGAACCCTCAAAACATGCAGGTAGAAATAGATGTATCAAAAACGCATCCTCTGGCAGTGTGTTTCTTTTGGAAAATACAAGTATTCCCAGTCATACACAGTACCTGAATAGGAGACTGTGCCTAAATCCTGGATAAATAGCCATCAGTTGAGGAGTTATGGATGGGTGCAAAACCGGAATGAATTTACAAGTTCCACCACTGTTGATGAATGAAAGGAAGTGGGGAAAGGAGGGGAGAAAAGGGAACATCCCAGAAAATGATAAAGGATGGACACAGTACCACTTGTCTTAAAATCAAAAGTATATGTGAAATATATATGGTCCTTGTCCTACATCTTGAAAAATGATAACAGCTTGTGACTTTTTGATCTTATTAGCTGTTTGAGAGTGTTTCAGTTATCTGCTACAAACAAAACAAAATTATATCATTATACAGTACATGCCTTAGCCTGTGTCATATAGCTTGTTAGGAGATGGTAGTGGTGGTTTGTAACTAATTAATGTGCCTGTGTTGTATTTTCTATAAAATCATATCCATCTGTGTAGATGATTTCAGTGAGTTTTAACAGGGTCTCTATAAGATGTTATTACTTCTGTCATGCAGAGACAACTATATAACGATTTGCATAATTATAGATGGAGGAAAATGTTAGCCTGTGTATTTAAAACTGTTATATACATTTCCACCTCATTAAAGAAAATCACTGGAGCTAGGTAACATACTCAGGTTGGAGATCAGGTGGCAAAGTATATAGATTACACAATCTAATTTTCTAGTGCTAAGGAGTTCCAGCTGAACAAAACCAATAGAACTGACCTTGCTTGCTGAAAAAGTTACAAAAGAAAACTCATTTAAAGAGCGCTTCTGTGAAAACACACACGTTCCTCTCTGTCATTGTAACTCTAACCTTGGGGATCAGTCACTTTGGGTGTGCTAAAGAGATGCTTTCATGAATAAGCGATGACAGGCTTTAATATAATTAGGGATCTTAATAGGCAGAGCGGGAAGAAGGTTACAGTACTTGCAGTGTGAAAGCATAGGGACAGATTCACAGAGGGGACACATGCACTCAAATCTACAATTTAGATCTTTTCTCCCTCTGCCTAAATCTGGTATTGTGTAAATTTTTGCTGGTGACAATCTGTGGAGTTGCTCAATCCTTGACAGCTCTGGATGTCTCAGCACATATTACACACCATGACCCTGGCAGGACCTGCAAGGAGGCAGATTCTGCCAATCTCACACTTGGGGTCTAGCCCAGATCTCGTAAGTGCCTCAAAACACTTCTAA
The DNA here is from genome assembly GCF_030463565.1 of Pelecanus crispus. Lineage (NCBI taxonomy): Eukaryota > Metazoa > Chordata > Aves > Pelecaniformes > Pelecanidae > Pelecanus > Pelecanus crispus. The sequence continues at coordinate 191,601,095 of NC_134643.1, read as the reverse complement.
AGATGGCCCTACATATGAAAAAACACGTGCTTTTGGCATGCTTATCCAAATTGAATGAGTGGGAATAAAACTTGGCCCCTTAATTAATTTGGGTTAGGCGCTTGTCCCTTCTCCATGTTTGCTTGATAGAAGCATAAGAACAACTTTCAAGGATGGGTCTAAATTGGTATATAAAAGAGCGCCTGAGAACAAATTAAGGGACTGAACCTCAATTATCCACATTTATTAGCTTACTCCCTGGTTCTGTCTTAGATTGCTCCAGCTGGTTCTCTGCAGGACTGATCTCCTGTAAGAGGCTAATCCAAAGCAGTGTGAACTTCATTCTTGACCTTGGGGTCAGGAATTCTTCCTGTTCCTTTTTAGTTTGATATTACAGACATAATTTAGAGTTCTTAGTAAATTGTGCCAGAGCAAGGATTCTTACAACCACTGGGAGAAATGGCCTATTCATCCTTGTAAAGTGGTGTGCGGGGGCTCCCTCCCAAGGAGCAGAGTCTGGGCTGTGTGAGGTCCTACAGGACATCCCTAGCAATGAGCAATGTCCTGGTTAAGACAGAACTGTCCAAATTCTGCAGGGGGCTTTTCCTGTTCTCTCCACAATTTTAGCACTGGATAAGATGCAAAAAGTGCTTAGAAGTAGACATCTCCAGCATAACATCAAATAGCCTGGTGTACCTGAAGGCTGGGAATCAGTGCTGGACAGAGATACACACTCAAGACTCAGAAACTATACATCTCTCTGAGGGTGATTGTCTGGGCTTTCAGTTGCATATACCATATAAAATAGCAGAAGTCCATCAGTGGCAGCTGAAGGTGCTGGCTTTCTGTTTGGGGCCTCATCATCTGTTTGCTGGACCACACCTGCACTAGAGAGGAGTGAGAAGGTGACTGCAGTTCCCTACGTCTTGTAAAGATGTCAGAGAAGCTGGCTGAAGATGTCTAATAAAAGCATGTCCAAGTCCATCATCTCAAATTCTGGTACAACAGAGATTCTTCAGTGCTTTCACTACTAATTTTGCATTGAGATTTAAAAATATGACAGGAATTCCATATGTTTTGTTTATGAACTGCATATTATAATCCAAATTTAAAGGAAACACTATGACTATGCTATGATTTAACTGAGAATGTAAAAGACACTATTTTAATTAAGAAACATTTGAACAAGACTTTCAGGTTTTTTTGGCAGGGAAAGCAGAAATAAATTTCACACTTTTATTTTGGTGAAGAAGGTGGCTGGAATTAAAAATTTTGGAGTAGGCTCAGCTGTATATCTTCACCTACTGTAAGATTTGGCAAAATTAAAATCCAATGCACCTTAAACTATTATTTTGTGATCACTAGTTCTCATAAATATTTCTATTAGGCTGCCATGGTCTTCATATATTCCTACTTACAACAGATGGATTTGAAAAAAAATGAATGTGACAACAAATATTTTCAAATTTGCAGGATTTGTTGCAGAGGTGGAACTGGTATTCAAATAAGCAGTGCTATGCAAATGGACATTATATAAGCTCAGTGAATCATGGAAAGTGATGAGTTGTACAACACCTAACTCATTACACCAGGGGGAAAAAATAATCAGTTAACAATATTTTCCATGCCAAATTTCTTTCAAAGCACCCGATTGCATTTGCTATCCATTTAGTACATTTTGTACATACGTCATTCAAGTATTCCCTTATGTGCTAATATGTTTTTCAGGTAAGAAAGCTAGAAAAGGAAGGTTTTCCAGTAACTATTGACACAGGCAAAGTAGCAACAGCGCAACATGTTGACACAGGAAAACAAAAGATTGGGTCACACTGAATTAGTCATAGTCCCTTTTGTTTGCCAGTACTACTTTCCCTGGAGATTTTAGCAGAGGCGTGTGAAAAAATCCAAAGTCACTGCAAGGCAGTGGTAATTTTGTCACTGATTCAGTACCATTACATTTTCTCTGCGATACTTATCATTAGATAAAAGCACTGAGTAGTGGCAAACTGATTGATCAAGGTCACTGTAAAAGTATTTTTTGAAATGCAGGCAGCAATGTCCTAAAATGGTAAGCAAGTTCTAGTTCTGTCATTTAGATGCATGAGCAAAGCTTCAATAAACAGGAGGAACAGTGAACATTTATAAAACTCCTGCCCTGGGTCTGCTGGTGGTAGTCTCATTTGTCAATACAGGGCCCTGAAAACTCAATGCTAAGATGCTTCCAAATGAATTTTGATTCTGCAAGGAGCTACTCACCACAGGAATGATTTGTCTTTACTCTGACTCACTCGGCTTTGTAATGCTTCACTTTTTTATTTTGTAAGCTGGCCCCAAGCAAAATTGTGTAGAGTCCATTGCTGATCCTCCCCATTTCATGCAAAACTACTTTGAAGACAAGAGAGATGATAACATCAATTTTTGAAAGAAGACCCTCTGCATCTTTGGTTGTGTGCCAACCTTCTTTTCATTTCAGAGTATTCAACAGATATGGATGAACTTGATGTTTCTGTAATGTCCAGAATGACAATTTTATATCTACTGATTCATCAAACGCTCCCCTCCTGGGAGCTCTGCTCAGGGACTTGGATTCACCCATACTACCTGCAGTACAAGCACAGAGCAGAAAGACAGGCCTCACCCAAACATATTTCTGTCTAAAAAGGAGAAAAGAGGTGGATAAAGTCAAGTGGGAAGTACAAAGGGGCAATGAGATAAGCTTGAGGGGATCTTGAAGATGAACTGCAAAGAGGCCTTGCTAAAGTTTATGGGGATCATTTCACAGTCATGGCAGAGGCACAGGTGAGGGTGTGACAGCTGCTGCTTCAAAATGCAGCAAAACTGTGGTGGAAGCTCTTAGACTGAACATCAGACAGGGTAGTGGTGCTGGCTGGTGAGAAAGGAAGTACCTCAGGGATGAAAAGCACTGTTTTATTTGGGTATGCCCTCTCTCAGATGAGACTCAGACTCTTAATTGCTTACTGTCTTTCTGGTCTGAAGACTTGCATTCTCTCCCATCCAGTGGTGCAACTTCAACAACAATTAAGGAGGCTAATCCTTTGTGCTCAGCTCTCACTGCTGAACAGTACACAGTGCCTGGGATGCCCTCCAACGATGTAGGGTTTAAGATCCCTCAGGCTGAGGCTGTTTTCCCTCCAAAATTGTGCAGAGACCTGCTTGCATTGGTTTTAAAAAAGTGCCAGTCCTAAAGGGTCAATGAAGAGATGCTGGGACCTAGCTGCACTGCCTTGGCTACCTGAAGGGGTCTATCAGAAGAGTGTTTTGTTGCACTGTTCACAGCAGTAGGCAAGCATTTTGGAAGGGCTGGAGCTCCGGTCAGGCCTCCTTTATATGCCAGGGCTAAGCATCTGATATTGGACACAACCATAGCTCACTTGGGTGTCTAAGTGGCACTTACTTAGTGGTATGCATTCTGGACCACAACTTTCTGATGGAACATCGTGTGAGCACTTGAAGCATGCAGACTATGAATGGGTTTTTTCCTTCGCATTTTTGGTATTACTTGCTCTTACATGAACAAACATCCCTCCTCCTCAAACTATGAACTGCTGATGCAGTTCACCTCTCCTATTTCTTGACCAGTACATTCCACCAGTTCATTCTGAAGTTTTGCCCATGGGCTGTGTCTTTCTGAGACCACATTTTAAATGGCTCTGATACCATTGTCACCGGTGTCAACAAATGCATGACAAATTTCAAGTGAGTGTCTATCACTCAGAGTGAAACCATTTCCTAGGATGGGCCTGGTGAGATGGATGGAAAGAGTCCTCACCCCCCATACTGCAGCTGTGTTAGTCTGCCTGCCTGGTGTGAGCTCAGTGCAGAATTTGTTTTCCACCAAGGTCATCTTTGGAAGGTTTCCTTTGCTGCCTTGAGGCAGAGCAAACTAATTCCTTTGTGTACGCAGCTTGGATTTTGCAAATGTTGATGGGCTTTCCGTGGGAGTGAAGGCAGCAGGCCACATAAATCTCTTGCCCCATATACCCCCTTGGCATTACTGAGGCATTGCACTTGTTTAAATGACACAGTTTTGTCAGGCCCTGTGAGTTTGTAATGTCTTTCTTTTTGATGATTGAATTAAAGATGCACTTTTGCTTTATGTTGCATGAAAGTTATTTTTAATGGTAAGACAAAAATGCTTTTCATTTGTAGGCCTCTGACTTTCCCAATGAGCTCCAAGGGATATTCAACATGTTGGGTGATTCCTACTGTGGGACCTATCATGTTTTGTACCTTCTGTATCCAGATACACTGATTCCCAAAATAGAGACTTCAGATTTTTCTGTCTAACATCTAACTGGAGTGCTTTGTCTCAAAGGAATCATTCCCAGGAACATCAGTCCCCCATGTACAACACTGAAAAAATTTGGAAAACAGCGGAACTAGCCCAGACTAATGCTGGAAACTTGTTAAAAGCAGAATTAATGTGGTTATTTCCTGACAGCAATTAAGTCTATGCTCAACTCTATCCAGAAACAGAGTTTCACCTGATTGGTTGTGACTGTCTAGAGTTGTTTACCTCTGAGCTACTGCCTCTGCACTCACTTGTAGCTGAGGGGAGGTAGCAAGCACCTTTGTGGCTCAATTCACTTCACCTTGAAGGAGAAGATATCTAAATTTCAAAAGAAAAATGCCTCAAACCCACCTGTTTATTTTCTTAACTATTAGAAGAACCCTCAGGTGGTTAGATCAGATATGGGCATCTGCCTCTTTGCAAACCTAAAGCTAAGGAATATGAACCCAGTAAAAATGGGTTCTCTTGTCTCAAACGTCAAATGGAGCTCACACCATCCTTTTGTGAGCAGTGAGCCTCTGATCAGAGGCACGCTATGGAGTAATGTGAATTCTTCCTATGTCTCTAAATCAACACATGTATAAAAGGCTGTCTTCAAATTTGATTCCATGAGGAAGCATTACCAAAGTACATTTAAAAGACCTGTATCATCAGACCTGAATCTGAATTTGTTTGCCCCTAAGCAAGATGGCCTAAATGTTAAAAGCAATTTTGAAGGAGAGTATCTGCAAATCCCCGTGATTGACTAGCTGATTCTTCAGGTACTTAGGCATTGAGTCCCGGAGGCAGTCCTTGTCTACAGCGATGCTGCTTTTCCCTGTTTTTAACAATGCATCTGAAAGCGTGGGACTTCTGTGTAAATAAAAATCACTCTCTTAATGTTTACTGAGTCGACAGGATAAATTTGTGATTTGGAAGCTGTACACATCAAATGGTGGAAGAAATATGAAATTGAGCAAAACTGTAGATACTTTTTGTGTCTTTTGTTTGTTATTGTGGCATACTACAAAGCACAGATCATTTGACTTCACAAATTATATTTGCTTTTGTAGAATAGAGCTAGGTCTCCCTTCTTTTAAAGGAAGCTTAAAACAATCAATATTTTTTTAGCCTTTCAAAATCCCTGAAAGTTTAGGTGATCCAATAAGGGACAGATAAAAGTAGAAACAAACCAAAAGGATAAAATAAGCAAGGAAGAAGGGTGCATTTAACCTGAAAAGCAATTTGCACAGTGTCTTGGTTTTTGTTGTTGTTAAAATAAACTACAAATGAACATACAGGTTTATATGTCACCTCAGAGGATAGCTGAAAAGATTTGTATGGAGTCGCAGGACACTAAGCCTATTGAATCCATTCCAAAATGGCTAAGTAGCTTGTTGTGCATCCCGCAGCAATAGATATTTTGATAAATAGTTGATTTTTTTTTACTGCGTAGTCTTAGAAATAGCCACTAGATGGCACTGGTTTTGCATAGCTGGAAAGTGATCAAGCTTTTTCCAGAGGGGACTTGAAATGGCTGATTCCATTAAATTCTACTTTATATCAGTAGGTGGCAGATTTGGGCTATTTATGGAAAAAAATCCAAAGGCTTTAATGTTCTGTGTCGCTTCTTGCCAAACTATTTTCATTTGTTTTTTTCTTATGCCTTCTATATGTAAAATATAATACAAAAATAGAAATTATTAGCTGAATAAAACCAGACTTTTATTTAAAATTTTTATTTCATCTTTTCAAATTACAAGCAGAAATATACTAGAAAGTAAAAGCCTATTAAAGCCATTAATAAAAAGGGAATCAAAACATAAATGAGTAAGAACACAGTTCTAAAAACAATTTCCAGTCAGAGTTTCAATGGTAATAAAAAAAGAAAATTCTAACATATAAGAATACTTAAAAGACAAAAATAGAGAAATGCCTCTTGATTTAAAAATATATGACAGGGATACTTTTTACTTCTGTGATGCTTTCAGTCTAAGATCGCAAACCCATCAATTTTTTGGTCTCTGTGAGCCATTTTAAATACATTTACAGAGGTGACTAAAAAGGGGTGCAAAGAAAATGAAAGCCTCACAACATTAATTTCATTTTCGGATGCTTGTGCTCTCTTTAGTGCAAGAAATCAGGAAGGTAGGCTTGCCTCCCCTGAAATCAATGAAAACTCTTTTTCATGGAGCAACAGTTTTCAGCCTAGTTATCTTGAAGATCCTAACAATCACACTCAAAACTTATTTGTCAGGAAGGAGTATGTCTACATGGTGCAGGTATAGTTCCAGCTAGAGAGACCTGGGCTAGCTCCAAAGCAACAGCACAGTGGCCACAGTTCATGTGATGCTTTGTCTGGGTAAATTAGCTTTCAAAGGGTTGGGTGGTGATGTTGCTCCCAGGACCTGCGCTATTATCTCTGCAAGCAGTGCACTGTGAACCAGCCAACAGAGACAACCCGAGGACAGGAATCAATCTTCTCTCCTCTAATACGCTACTATGGCATCAGGTGCCTCCACCCACTTGGAACCCAGAACTCAATATTTTACTCTCAGAGTGTTTCTACCTTTCTCTCCCAAATTAATATAAAGGTCTCACTTTTTTTCCTTTTTTTTTTTTTTAAATTTTATTTTTTTTAAATCCAAATATACTGTTGAAACCGTGTCACCCTTTTATGTAACAGCCCAGTGCAGTCACCCAAGAAGCAACAGCCTACACTCAGCTCCCACCTTTCCCCGGGAGACTGCAATCCACGTCTCACTGCTCCTCGGAGGTACTGTAAACACCTGACTGTGGGATGCTTGAGTGTGGGAGCTCTTTTTTCACTTGTCCTGCTGATGGTGCATGGAAAAGACATCATTGGGGTCAGAGCAGAAACATGACTGCATCCACTGAGGGATGTGGATTCTGGTGCTCTTCTAAGCGGGTGCATGCCAGGCTCTGGAGTCAGGCTGCTGCTTACTCTCTCTTTCTTCCTGCTCCCAGCATGCACAAAGTTAACTATTGCCTATGCAGTGGAAAACCTTCAGTAAGAGATTGAGGTCCATAAGCAGCCAACCACATGAGCATAAAAGCCTATTTTTTCAGAGCCTTCTTTGGGAGGTCCTTGTAGTCTCGAATCCCCTCAGGCAATGGTGGGGATTGAGTGCGGGTCCCCTCTGTGATCCAGGCCTGCTCTAAGTACTGTGCAAAGGCAGGGACAGAAACCTCCCCTTCTGGCTGCCTTTTCAAAGCAAGCTGTGAAAAAACACGGTGTTTAATACAGGCCCTGATTGTGTAGGTGTGTTAGGTGAAAACCATGAAACTGAAGGGGAGTTAGAGTGGGTTTCTGAATGCTAATTGGGCTTGGGCGTGAGATGGAGCTCATCAGTGCTGTCAGAACCGAAGGCTTATGTGTGCGCATCCAGAAGATCTTTCAGCACCGAGGGAGGTATGATGTAAAAAAGCATGTTGGTACTTTGGGGACCGGGAGCATCTGAGCAAAGGTTTTGTCTTTACACCCTACAGACCATGTTCTGCTTCTTGCAGACACCCAATAGTTCTTTTTTGGATAGGTCCTAAATGGTCAGCATAAGAACTTGGAAGAAATTGATTTATATGCTTAAACAGAACTGAGCAGACATAATTCATTTACTCCTATGCCTCTGAAGCTCATGAAGCTACAGGAGACTCCAGTGGGGCCTGAGTCGCATAGTCTGGCAGAAGGGTAGCAGAGATTAGACCAGCGTATTACACCTAGAGCAGAGAGATTCCCTAAGGGATGTGTGTGTAGGATGGATTGGGGAAACCTGGATGAGAAACATACAGTGCACAACAACTCCAGGCACATTACACTGATGCCTGCTGCTTGGGCAGGATAAACGCAATTAGTTATACCTGCTGTGCTAATCCTGCAAATCCCATCCCAGCCAATTCACTGAAATTGCATTCTCTAGCTCTCCCTTTGCTTGTCATGCAGATGTCCCTGTGCCTAATTCTGGGAGCTTAACGAGGGTGTCACTCTGCACACAGTTGCTGGAGGGGATCATAGCAGGAGTCATGCCCTCACATGTTCTGCTTTTTAAACTTCTAGCAAATACTCTCCCTGTCTCAGAGTGGCTCTGAGCTCCTGCAATTTCTGTCAAAGCCATTACACTACCCTGATTAAATGCAAGTATGAGATTAGCCAGCATCTCCCTCAGACTTAGGATAGGACTTGTTTCTTTCAGCTTTAGCTGTGTAGAAGGTGATGCTCAAGCTATTAATCCGAGCATCCTCTCTCTAAACAAGAGACCTTGTCACCTCCAAAGTGATGGTACCAAAGCTGTTTCAGACCCTGTGTCATGGTTTAGTCCCAGCCAGCAACTAAGCACCACGCAGCCGCTCGCTCACTCCCCCTACCCCGTGGGATGGGGGAGAGAATTGGAGGAGTAAGAGTGAGAAACACTCCTGGGTTGAGATAAGAACAGTTTCATAATTGAAATAAAGTAAAATAGCAATGATAATAATAACAATATAATAATAATAATAACAATATACAAAGCAAGTGATGCACAATGCAATTGCTCACCACCCGCCGACCGATACCCAGACAGTTCCCGAGCAGCGATCACTGCTCCCTGGCCAACCCCCCCCAGTTTATATACTGAGCATGACGTCATATGGTATGGAATAGCCCTTTGGTCAGTTTGGATCAACTCTTCTGGCTGTGCCCCCTCCCAGTTTCTTGTGTACCTGGCAGAGCATGGGAAGCTGAAAAGTCCTTGCCTAGCATAAGCAGTACTCAGCAACAACTAAAAACATCAGTGTGTTATCAACATTCTTCTCCTACTAAATCCAAAACACAGCACTATGCTAGCTACTAGGAAGAAAATTAACTCTATCCCAGCTGAAACCAGGACACCCTGTCTTATGACAAGATGAATTTCCCATTCTTCCCCAAGACTAAGGAGGGGGCTCACAGAGCTGGCTGAGACTGGAATTCTAACTTTAAGGGTCTCACTGCTAGTTGAGGTGAATCCCATGCTGTCTCAGTGAAGGAATCTGAAAAAAAAAAATCCCCTAGCTGATAGCTTGACTACAGGGCTATTAGCACTTCTGTAGTGCTGCCCTCTGCTTCCTAAATCACCACAAGAGCAAATCCTTCTGGAATTTGGTGGGTAGGTTATAAAATCATTCTGATTGGGATGGACCCCAGAAGATCTCTAGTCCAACATACTGTTGAAAGCAGGGCCAGCTGTGGGGTCAGACTAGGTTCTGCAGGGCTCTATCCAACTGGGTCTTGAAAACCTGCAGTGGGCAGCCTGCTCTGCTGCTTAATTTGCCTGAGAGTGAAAAATGCTTTCTTCATACCTGCTCAGGAAATCTTGCTCTCCTGCCATGCACTGCTGTGAACAGCTTGTTTCCGTCTTCTTGCTGACCTCCTCAAAGGTGCTGGGGTCTGCTGAATGGTCCCTCTGATGGTGTCTCTGCTCCACGCCGAACAAGCCCCGCTCCCTTGGCCCCTCCTTGCAGGGCGAGTGCTCCAGCCCCAACCATCGTGGTGGCCTTTGCTGAACATGCGGTCCCAGAGCGGGAGTCAGTTAGTGGTTCCCATGCCCAGCCTGCAAGATATCACTCACACACCTCGTTAGGAACTTCCTCAAGCCTGGACTCCCAGTAACAGCACCCAGGCTGCTGTGAGGACTGGAGATCTCCCCCTTGGTCCCACAGAGAAGACGTGCAAGAACAGCACATGACAGACTAATTATTAAAGCAAGCATCTCCATGTTGGTAAGAATTCTGTTTTTCCTCCCCCTAATTTTCAGGCATGGAAAACAAGGCCAGGTACTCTCCCTGTGCCATGTGCCTCAGTTGTGAGGAACCAAGACTTTGGCCTTGAGCAAGACCAAGCTTTGGGAGTGTTCTAGTGTCAGGCCTTTAAAACAGTTAAGAAACTAAAAAAGAAGGTAGAAATGTACCTTGTGAGCTTTTCAAGGGATATCAATGCTTAATACATGCCCACTATAAATCAGCTGACTCCATTCTTCACCAAACTGTACACCATGTACAAGCTGCCATATTCTTTTGTTGACTCAGGATAACCTTGTGTACTCAGAAACTGTTATTTCTATCAGGGTTCAACATGCATGGCATTTCTCCTGTGTTTCAGCAAGGCTGTTGTTCCAGCAACTGGTCTCATTACAGTGAACGAGAGTATTTTTTCTCTTCTTTTGTATTCTGTACAAAGCAGAGTGGTTCTGACATGACTGTGTTTAAAATGAAGCAAGCTCCAGCATCTGCATTTATGAAAGAAGCTGCAGTTTGTTCTTGCCACTAGATCTATACACAGCACAAAGAGCTGACTGTAGCCAGACTGCAAACAAGATGCCTGCACTGGTATTGTTTCAATTCAGAGGCTACCTTGATTTTTCTGGGGATGGTAAAGACAGCTCAGGTGTCACACCTGCGTCTGCAACCTCTCTGGACAGAGTGTCTAGGAAAAGGTCACAGTCACACTATCCTCCTTGCTGTTATGCTCTAGACCGTCCTATCTCCACCTTTGGTAATAAATTTGTGCAGTTGCTCTAAGCTATATGGGAGGTATTTCTGTCTGCTGTGCATGTGTGTGGATGTCCCAACCTAGGTGGGGCAAAAAGGCAACAACAAATCCAGCCCCCTGGCTTGTCTCCACAAGCCCCTTATGAGCAGAGGAAAAATTCCTCCCCTCCTTTCCTCCATTTGCTATTAAAGCAGTCCCAGCCTAGGATGTTAACAAGGACTGGATTTCATCTCAGTTTACTTCTTTGACAAATGTGGGATTCCACTATTGCCTTGGCATTAAGCACTTTTTAAAATGTAAATTTCTCAGCTGCAAGGAATCACATTAAAAAAAAATATTCAAAAAGCAACTGTCTAAATCAAAGACTAATTGGCTGCCAAATTATGGGTTTATGCAACTCCCTCGTTGCAGCTTGTTTTGCTTTTTTACCAGAGGTAAGTAAAAAAGCATCAGAAAACACACAAAAAATATTTTTGTTTTCCTTTCATAATAAAACATGTGATGTCAACCCATTTACTTTGAAAACTCTTGCTACCTACAGTGAAAATCCTGTCCACCTGAGATTGCCTGTCCAGCCTAAGGTTGCTTCCACAGGGAACTGGAAACCACTCCTGTGATCAAATCCTGACTAAGGGGAAACTGAGGCAAAGAGCATGGTCACCGGCAAACCATTGGGTGACTCAGGAATGGCAGTAGGTTCCTCAAAGACCGGGCCATCATGCCTTCCTGCAGAGGACTCAAAGAAGCAACATAGATATCATCCTCTAATTGTGTGGCAAGGGGCATGAAGATTCACAGTCTTCTTGTACTTGGGATTTTTTTGGTGAACGCCCTCTGGGAGTGGAACCATCTGGGGACTCAATATGTAACTGAAAACTCTTGAAATCAAAGTGCAGCAGTTGGTTAACTTTATTGCTCAGGTCTCCATGGTGGCCTCAATCTCACACCCAGGGAACTTAATGGGAGGAAGAAATTGCTTCCTTGACAGATGTTCACAATCACATGGGTGAAATGCTCTGAACTACGACCCATGAGGCACTGGGGTTAATGTTAGACCTGAGGTACATTATTCTGGGTCAGTGTCTTTGTGGTTGACCCGGGCCCGGTGTGAAATTTGGAGACAATCTCCCCAGGATGTAATAGGAGTCAGATCACATTTTCCTTTCTTCTTTCTTTCACTTTGTGACAGTTCCTTGTCCTACCTCAAGCTCTGTTCTTGCTAGCCTCTCAGAAACATCATATGCAGCAGACTACCTGGATGCAGTGATCTTCTTCTCTATATGACCTTGCAAAGACGTTATTCTTCCCCGACTCTGTGCCAGGAGTTTTATCTTAATCCTTTGTTGCAATCTCAGTATGCGAATTCACACTTGCAATGAAGGACAAGGATTTCAGGCAAATTACAGTGAAGCAATGGGAGTTTCTAGTAAAGCATTTACTTTATTTCTTCAGCTTTAATGATTACCTTTTCCTCTAAGTTTTCCCAGTGATTCGTATTTAACAGGGTAACAAATCCATGGCCACTGGGGAACTGTACAGCCGACAGTATGCTGCAGACCGATTACTCAGGAATTCCCATAAATAGTGGGATAAGAAATCTGATTCTCCTGCTTCAGCTACACAGTACCTTACAAGAGGGGGTGGGGAGGGGGTGGGGTGGGGAATAGAGTGTCCCTATTTTAACAATATATTGCTTTTCTGAAGCAATGAGGATTTTACCTAGTAAAAGGCTTCTGGTGTATATGTACATAGACTAACCAGGGTGGGAACTTACCTTCATCTTTGAAATATGCTCTCTGGAAAGCAACAACTTAGAAGGAGAAGGGTACAAATACCATTCCAAGAGCTTTTCCAACTGTACTGCATCTTTGCTATGTCAAAAATAAACTGCAAAATGAAAAAATGAAGAATAAGCCTACTGTTTTGCGTCCTCACCTCTTAAAATAAAAGAGTAGTTTTAAAACACATAAAAATGTTCTGCCATGATGAATTACACGTTTATAACCCTATTTAGTGAAGTATTTTACCTATGTAATTTCAAAACTGTCATTTTGACAAAAAATATAGATGAGCGAGTTGGCCTTTCACATTTAATGTTTTCGTTCTTATTTGCAATTCACCAGGTTCAGCTTTGATTAAAGAAGTGGTATAAATGGAATGCATAATGGTCAGGACTTGAGGAACATATTACTCTGACATTGCAGGATAAGACTTTTTTCTTTGTATAAGCAGATTTGGTTTCTTCACCCGAAAAACTTCTTGAGCCTGGGCCTGCTGGCTTTACTACATCTGAAATGCATCTTGCCTTCGACTCCAAATTAGCATAGAAAAAGATGCTTGATTTAAAGAGGAAGACACAAAAAGTCAGTGGATAGACATATTTATAAACCCACACTTCCTTTTTAACAGACTTTCAGGGAATGAATCATCCTGTGCAATCTGACTTTAAGCCTGAGATGAGGTGTGGCTGCTGCAAAAGATCTTAGGGCCAATGCTAACTGGTGATTAGAAAAGGTTCTGCTCTGGACACGGCACCTCCTGTTAGCAGGGGAGTTTCTCCACAGCAGCTGCTGTGAGTGCGTGGCATCATATGACCCTGAATTAGCTCAGAGGAAATATTTCCTTCTCTACTACTTATCAGAGACATTTTTAATATCTTCAACTCATTTTCTCTGGGAGTCTCAGTTCTTCCAGGTTAAGTTAAAATTTGTGAAAAAAAATGCCCAAACTGACCAATAAATCACTAGAAAAGCTTTCTTTGAAAATAGTTACTCAAATATACTAATATCTGCTCTTTTGGTAAAGACATGTTAAATACATATTCTCTCCTCCATGACTTGCTCTAATTATTATGCATTGCATTCCAGCTTTACACTGAAAATATTTTGTTGGTTTCCTAATGGAACCACTCTGTATCAGTATTTAGTGACTGAGGACATACAGTTGATCCTTCTGGAAAGACCTTAGCTATGTAAATCAATTAGTGACCATTAAGGCAGCTACCTCAGGAGTGAAGTAGGCAAGCATTTAATGGCTAATAACAATGTCATGCAATTATCTATGGGTCCGTTACTAGCTTGGCAAACTACAGATCTTACTCCAGATTTGTACTTTTTGTTCAGTTCTGTTTGATTAAATGGACCCCCATTTCAAGGGTCAGTGACAGCAGAGTTTGCTTTAGGATCCAAGCTTACCAGCTTGGGTAAAAAGAATATAAATAAATAACTAAAGAAGAAGACAGATGTGAGAAACAAAGGAGATAACAGAATTCAATTACGCTATTTGGAGATGGTCCTGACAGAATGCGTGAAACATCTACATATCTAGGAAGGCCAATTTTAGGAACAAGGGTAGTGGTACACTGAAGCGTTCATTCTTCTTTTTAATTTCCTTCTTTGGATGTCAGTTTGCAGCAGACCACTCAGCAGCACCTTTGAGACAGCAAAAGATCTGACACCTGGCTTCCAGCCCCCATTCCAGGGCATTTCATAAGCAGTTTATGCAAAGCTGAACTGTATCAAGAAGAGATATTGATCCCATAATTTTAGATAATTTATCCTGTGTTATTTAGGAACCTTTCTTTGGAGGTAGAAGCTGGGCATTTCAGTCCACTTTAAGAAGAACTCTCCATTTTCTGTATCTGGGTTAGTGACAACTGGAGGAAAGAATTGGCTCTTTCAGGTATTTTTTTATGCCAGTCTAAGTTTGAGAAAGCCTTCTCAGCTGAAACTATTTGTCAAATTAATGTTGTATTCATAAATTGTTTTGGAATGGATGAAATTGCTTTTTGGGGATATGAATAGTTCATTCACAGGAAGAAAAATGTGCCCAGCTCCAGTGGATTATATTGGCAGAGATGCACCCAAATGTTACTAGAAATGACTTCCAGGCTGAGAAAGGGTGATGAATCCCACACTTAACCTTAAACATGCACTTAAAAGCTTTCCTGAATGCAAAGTGTACTCTTGTTACTGGAAGTGCTGGGCCCAATTCTGCACTGCTGTATGTGCTCATGTACGCCTCGGCAGGCTAAATGCCAAAAAAATGCAATATGCAACACGCTTGCAGAAGTGTTTGTCACATCCCCACCTTTTTCCAGAAGTGTTTATGCTTATGCAGGTTTCTTTGACAGCAGAGAAGCAGATCCGGTTTTCTAAAAGCCCACATTTTTTATATCACTCTGTCTCATTCGGTTTGCCTGCATAGATTGTTAAACAGAAAGACTCTAGTGAGGTAAATGAAATCTTTTGCTAACTGTCCCTTTTCACATCAGGGAAGTGAAGGTATTTAAGTCAAATATGACTCTTCCAGGCTGAGTGTGACACATCTGCTGTACCTTTTCTTCCTTCATTGCCACTTATCCCACTTAACGGTGGCTTGATTAGCTGGCTAAGTGGAAATGCTGAACTGTAGCTGAAATTCTCTCCTTCCCTATCAGTTCTTGAAAGGCCAAAATGATAAATGGAATTCAGATCTCAGAGCCTCACTTGCATCACAAAATGTCAAACCAACCACTTTGTCTGTGTTCAGTGTTTCTTAAAATCTACTCCCTGCTTGCAGTGTCTATCGTCCTATGCATCTGTGTATGTGCATGTGACAGCACGTGTGTGTATTTAAAGGCCAGCCTCTGGTTGTTTTGAGTTGTAGGCACAGGGAATGTGGCAGATTTTAATATACATCTTCAGCCTCTTCTACTCATCAATATCTAGCAATATGAAGATCTGATGCATGAAGGAGAGATCATGGTCAAACATCCCAAGGTCCTTTTTGATCCCCATCCTGGTTTCAGCTGGGATAGAGTTAATTTTCTTCCTAGTAGCTGGTATAGTGCTGTGTTTTGGATTTAGGATGAGAATAATGTTGATAACACACTGATGTTTTAGTTGTTGCTGAATAGTGCTTACAGTAAGTCAAGGACTTTTCAGATTCTCATACTGCCCTGCCCGCGAGGAGGCTCAAGGTTCACAAGAAGCTGGGTGGGGATACAACCAGGACAGCTGACCCAAACTGATGCATTGTGCATCACTTGTTGCGTATATTCTTTTGTCATTATTATTCTTTTCCCTTCCTTTTCTGCCCTATTAAATTGTCCTTATCTCAACCCATGAGTTTTACCCTTTTTTTCCAATTCTCTCCTCCATCCCACTGTGGCGGGAGTGAGTGGACGGCTGTGTGGTGTTTAGCTGCCTGCCAGGTTAAACCATGACTGTCTGGAAAGCAAAACTTTTATCACCATAATGAGAAAGGCAAAGAGCCTTAAATAGCTCCATGCTATCAGATTTTGATGGAAGTACCTACCTGCCCCTGAATCTGTGATTGTTTTCATCCTGAATACGTGAGTAAGATGCAGTTGCACAACACCTAAGAGAAATTGGTATTACAAGGAGCACTAGCGTGCCCTGCCCTCTGTCTGTAGCTGCTAAATCTACTGTCCTGGACATTACTATGCCATTGTATCTTACAATTACAATTACAATTTTATCACCTTGTGTGTTGTGCACCTGTGACTTTTTCAGGCTTCTAATTGTACAAAGCTCATTCTGGTGAAAGGATCATGAGCATTTTCAAGCAGTTTATAATGAGGATGTCATTGCTTTTCATAGTGTTAACAAGATTACCATCATGTGTTCATGAATACTTAAGCATATTCAATAAAAAGGATGGGATGTGAAGAGGATGAGCTATTGCAGCTCTGAGATTGTTAATCAAGGTTGTAAATTATCCATATCTTTTAAATTCATGGTGGGACAGCAACATCAAAGCACTGTTTCTCCAACTGGCTGCAGTCAGAAAACAAACTCTTTTTTTTTTTTTTTTTTACTGTATTCTGCAAGCTTTCAAGATAGAAAATTAGCTCAGAGTTCCAAAGTACATGTGGTCATCAGCGGTTTCTCCATTTGCTTGCTTCTGTCAGCTGATTACTTAGTGATCAGAGCTAGAAGGAACACTTTATTCAACGTATTGGATCTGGGGGAGGGTGTGATACAGGTGTGATACTTTACAATGTAGACTGTCAAATGTACAGCTTTGTTTCCAGGCAGTTCCATTTATTTACTTACTGATTTTTGTATTGAACCTCCTTCTGCCACCTAATTCATTCGTGTTAGTTCTCTGGAGTCTGCTCATTCACACTCCCTCACTCACCTGGAAAGTTCCCATTGCTGCACTAGTCCAGGGACACAGGACTCTGTTCTCACAGTCAGTGATGGGTACTTCTTGGGTACATCAACAGGCACAAAAGAGGGTCACGGACTGACTTCTGGCTGAGAAGTCAAGTGTCATTGACCAGTTCCTGTCAACGCTACTTAGGACTAACCCCCTTAGTAGAAAATTCCTCTTGGAGTTAGTAGTTGTGTTGCAGCACCAAGGAGTGACTAACAGCTAAGTAGTGTGGACAATAAGATAGACACTCAGGCTCGGTCCTCTTTTTCTCAGCAGAGTGGACAAAGCCTCTGAGTAAGAGTGATGTTTCTGGCTGCCTGCTTCAGTCCCTACCACGGAAGCAGATAGTCTGTGAAAGTCTTTTTAGGACTACAATGTCTTCTAGTGAACTGTTCAACTCCAAGGACTACCAAACTACCAAAATCCTCACTTGTTTCTTACCTTTTCTGTTCATAAAAAATACTTCAAAAGGTCTTCTGTCATCCTTAAAACTAAAATGCATTGCTGTGTAATGAATTATTACTGCTGTGATACCGTGATAATTCCCAAAGGCTCAGTTATTAACTGGGGAGCTGGGATCTTGCTAGCACTCAAATGCCTGCTTAAGTGTTTTGAATATGGAGGGGGAGTCTTGAGTTCTGAGTTCTGCTGAAAAATCCAGTATTTTATCGAATATGGCACATTAGAAGAAGTGGAGACAAGGAATTCCTATCTATTGCATGTCTCTAGCATCTATACTAGAGTTTCACTCTCCTTTTGTGTTTTAATCCATTCAGATCTCTGGAATCCTTCTTAGGTATATGGTGTGTCATTGTGGGCAAAAGGAAAAGCAAGAGGTCCCAGCCCTTCTCAGCCTGCTGTGTCACTTGGTGGTTAGGACACTCCTGTAGAAGTTAGAAAAAACAGGTGATTCAGAATCTCCTCTGACTGAGCAGCAAATTAAAACTAGGCTTCTGGGTGATTGCTAAAATGACCAGATTATTGAATAAAAAGTTGCCACAGAAATGGTGAAGTTTATTCAATGCTGTCAGAGAGTGTTAGGTATGTTCTGTCTAAATATGCTTAATTTGCTGTCGAGCAGGGTGTTGGAAGGCACATTGACCTTGTTGTGCCCTGATGTACTGTGTTGAATTTAAACCTATGCAAGACCCAATTAATATAAGCTTATTTGTAACCATCTGAGAGACAAATCTTTTATATGACACTCCACTTGATGCAGGGGAATACAATCTCTAAACCATTTACCTGTGCTCTCAGTCAGGTTGGTGTCAATGTCAAGTGGCCATGTGAGGAAGACATGTCTCCTGAGCTTCTGAATTTGGTCCCTAAACTGATGCCTCCAATATTTCGACTGACGCTAACAATGATAAAATCATTGTACTCTAGCAAGCTCCCATTTAGGCTGGTTACCACTAAGGTTTGATGGCCAGATGTTGGTCTAAAGAAAACAACTTGTCACACCTGGTGGTACTACAGGAGCTGGATTTTCCTTGTTTGCCTTTCAAGAGTAGAGTGAAACAATAGAGGAGGCAATCTTTGCAATTAATGTGATAGAGTTATACAATGTAAACCTTTGACAAATTAAAACAGACTCTGTTACAAACAGGCTTTGTACATAATTTCTCCTAAAGTTGACATGAAAATACACATTTAATCAGAAAGCTAGAGAACAAAATTCTTTCATGTTATTATTGCACTATGCCTTTTTTATCTTTTTTTATCCTTTTTTTTTTGCACTGTGCTGAGCCTCTAGTATCATAATTGAACCGAACAGATATTTTTCATTAAACACCATGCATCTTTTCTGTGTCCCTCTTCAGATCCCTTTGAAATTCCCAGAAGTAGCAATCTGATTTGCTTCATATTCAAAGCTTCGTTCTTGAGAGGACAGTAAAAATATGTATGATTGCTTTAAACCTTAGTTGAGGTAAATGCAATGTTCAATAACTTCATCAAATAAAGCTTGAATTTTATGGTGCAAATGCCAGTCTTCATGGTTCAGTGAACTTTTTCAAATAGTACACAGCCTGCCTATATCAAATTTGTAGAAAGGGATTGATTTTGTTGTTGTTTTTGGAATAAGGCCATTTCAGCCTTGTTGCATGCTTTCTTGAAATAATAATGTGATATTAAAAGATAAATGATAAACAGATTACTGTTTTTAAGGATTATTCAGAATGCTAACAACTAATATGACAGACTTTCTGCTGTAAACTTAAATGGCAAGTCTCAACCTGATTATTAAAGTTCTGTTTTCCACAGTCATGTAGGATTATAGGGCAAGCATTTTTGTCTGCTAGACAGAAGCATTATGCTTTCAACTATAACTGTAGACTGTTGTGATTATTTTTTTCCCCATCTATTTCCTTAGTTTTGCGGTGGTATTGATAAGATAGCTATGAGAGACTGCAAAATGCTTCCTGTGCATAGCTAATGTTACCAACTGTGATAGCAGGAGAATATGCGATGAAAGCAGACACATTTAGAACATTATCCATTTCCAGACTGATAGTCAGTGACAGGACAAGTGGTAGCTGTTTAATGAATTATTTTGAAACCTGGCTAGTGCAATGAATTCCCCTTGGATTTTTCTATCTGTGTTTTCTAAGGCCACTTGTATGTAGCTATTTTTTTCCTGTATTTGTTTGCTTTTATCTGTAGTCAGATGATGAAAGGACTGCCTTTAGCATACACAGGCAGCAGCACATTTAAAAGCATCTAAAATCAAATATACCTAAAATTTGGGCTTGGAAGTATGTAGTAGCAGTTCCTTAACTGGTGTCAATGAACATAAGTCTATAAAAGCCACTGGCATAGTGCTAATGTGTCCAGGCTGAGCCCATATCTGTCCTTAGGTCCCTATCAAAGCAATACATGATCAAAGCTTTCTTTGTTCCTTCTCCCAAATAATTTGCAATCTAACATTCAGTTCTAATTGGTTTATTCTAATTTCCTTTTTGTCAGTGCCTTTTTGTGGCACTGGCAATTTTAAATGACATGCACCTTGGGATTTCGCAGGCAAAATTTATGCCAATAATAATTAGATCTCACTGAGGCCTAGGATCTAAAGAGGAATAGGTTCACCTAGTGAAGATAACAGCAGTATTATCTGAACTTCTCAGTATTGTCTGAACGCCAATGACATGGTGTCAGGTAAGGTAGTCTTTGGTGTGCAGTTGTCCAAGCAGTATGGAGAAAAAGAAACCTTATTTGCATTAGCACAGAAAGGTCCAAAACCAGATAAACCAAGTTTAGGTCTGTAAGCTAAATGTAAATATTACATGATGGTGGTAATTCACTCATTCTATATTTGGATAGAATGGAAAAAAAATCTGCAATTTAGGAAAGTCTGTACACAGGAGCTTTTATGATCTTTTATTTGGAGGAACTAACTTTGGGCTAAAACTAACAGGTACAGTGGGGAATGGATACTTACTTTGCAGAGAAATATATAGTGGGCATTTTTTTCTCCTCCTTATTCTTAATTTGCCTTGAAGCCCCCAAAACACATGATATCGTTAGGCAAATCATCTGAAATCATCGCCTACAATGATGATCAACTCTCTCAGGTGTTTTCCTTGCCTCTTGTGGGGCTTTGAATGCAGCTGCCATCTGCAATGTAGTCTTTGGGTCAGTGATTTCTTTTTTTGTTTCCCCACAAGACCTGTAACAGTGAGGCCCTGGTCCTCATGAATTTTCACTTTGATGGTACAAGGAATCAGTAAAGTAGGGCCACATGAGACAAAGGAATTGCTCAACAACCACTAGAGAAATCCAGGTTGCTGAACTCATGCTTCAAGACTGGGATAGGTTTTTAAACCTGTATGATATGAGAACATAATGCCTTTAGACTACTTTGAAAAGCCTGGTTGTAGGGTATGCTTAGTGTAGTGAGAATGTGATTTGTTCAGTTAAGGTGTCCATTAAGTCCTTGTAACCTTGTTATCCTAGTCCTGACAGGTAATTGGTGCTGACCTGCTCAGAAAGTAACCTGAATATGAAACCAAGTCAGTAGTAGATACGAGATGTCAAGAAATAGGTAGATAAATATTAGGGAGTTAGAGAAAGCACTTCATTAAAAACACAGTGTTCAGGCAAGGTTACAAGTAAATTATAGATTCAACCTGCCTCTAGGTTTGTTGGGAGCAAGGGCCTATGTGCTGAAATCTCTTGGGTATGGTTGTCATCAGCTATAAAATAAAATGTACGACCAAGGGCTTATGTGGATAGTTTTTTTGGCTGAACATGAAGGGTAGGGGAAAAAAAAAAAGATGGGAAAGCTTAAAAAAAAGAATAGAATAGGGCAAGAAAGACTGGTAAATACTGGTTAAAACAGTAGGAAACTGAACTTTGACACATGGTGGAAGGTTGACAAGGTTAAGCTGGCACTGCACATTAAAGTGTTTAACATACTGTTCTGTGCATCAACATTTTGATTTCATATTCATTTGATAAATAATGCAGTGAGAACAGGAAAAGGTACATATGAACCTCCTCTGACATTGCTTGTAACAGTGGAAAGGAATAGACTCGCACTGCCTGGAATGTCAGTTGCCACACATACTAACAATTATACAGAAAAAACCCTCAGACAGCAAAATGCAAAATTATCCTCTTACAAGTTACCCTGCTGCTGTACTGGAAAAACTTAAATAAACTTGCATTCCATTTGCACGTGCTGCAAAGTGAGAAATGTATCTCTAGTCTATCTATTTTGTGTGGCATTGGAACTGGGCATTTTCAAACCTAATGCAAATGAAGGTTGACTCTCAAACTGGAATGCAATTTGGGTTCCTTATGTGTATGCACACATACAGACATATAGAATCATAGAATCATTTAGGTTGGAAAAGACCTTTAAGATCATCAAGTCCAACCACTAACCTAACACTACCAAGTCCACCACTAAACCAATTAAGGGTAGAGTAGTAATTTCATGCTTCCAGGCTTGGTGGCTGGATTATTTTTTAATGAAAGTAAAAACTAGGAATCATTAATATATTGTTATATATAGAGAGACACATATATATTGCAAATAGCAGCTGAATATCTGTAGCTCATCCAAGTCCCTGGGGGGAATCTCACTGGAGACACGCAGTCTCATCTACCAGAACAAATTGAGAGCACCTTCCCTGACCCCAAGTGACACTCCTCTTTCCCAATGCCTTTACTCCTTCCTTTTTGGTGTGCTTTGCATCTTATTTTCTGAGTGAAAGCAGCCAGTATTGTGAGAGACCAAAGAATTACATGCATAACCAATATAGTGATGAAGCCATCTTTAAAGTATGAACCCCCCCCACACTTAGGAATAAGAAAGGAATAAGGTTAAGGTTAGGTCCAGTTTAATCAAAAGCAGATTTACCATCTTGTTTTCATAATATATGTTGATAACAGGAGTTAGAAATAGTTAATGGCGTTTCCTCTTTTGTGAAGTAATGAGGCTGATTGTTACTTTTGGCTTTTATTATGACTGGCAATCTGATTCAATGAGCAATCACATATAGTATGTGTAATTTTATTATTTATTGCTTTGTTCACTATTCACTTTACAATTTGGCTTTAGACAGCTATCATTTCAAATTATTCGGTTCAGTGCTGCAATTAGACATTCCATAGTCAGTCCTAAGTAATGCTTTCTTCTGGCACATGGTAACACTTGAAGAATAATTCCATTCTCCCCATTGAGACAAAGCTGCTGAGAATTGTGCATTCAATTTTCTCCTACTCCAGACTGGCTATTTGAGTTACTGCAGCTCCTGAACTTATGCAGTTTCAGCTGCTTACTTACCTGCAATAAAACTGTTAGAACTAAGGAGGCTCTGAAAGCTCTTCTGATTAACAGGCTCAATGCCTTGTGGAGTGCATTACTGCTATGGTGAGAACTATATAGGAATAAGTTAGCCTTGGTGCCCCAGTGATATGAAGGATATTAAAAAAGAAGTTAGTTAATTGGGTTCATTTGTGCTTGGACGGGATCTGGGACAAAAAGTTGCATTTTTTCCTGTGTTTTGGCTCTATGAGGTAGCCTGCCATGGAACAAAGAGCAAGTTCTGCCAGATAACTGAAGATTCAGGTTGTTTAAAGGCTTTTACATAAGACAGAATGACTATAAACCAAAACCACAATATTCAGATTATGTTAGCCGTCTGCCTGTTTCCATTTTTGTTACAGTCTTTGTCCCAAATCTGAAAAAAAAATGTTGTCAGGTTCTGTTTTTGTTACAATTTTTTTCCTCAGTAATGAAATATCAACATTTTCATGGTTTGTACACTACACGAAATATAATATTTTGCTGGAATCCTTTGACCTTTTCAAAAACCTGTATTTTGATTGTCTGGTAATTCTGCTATTTCCCTGCAGGTTAGAGAGGAAAACTGTGTTTTGTGGAGGAGCTGAATTTACAATGGCTTTGCACTGGGCTCTGTGGCAGGTATTCAGAAGCAGACTGGATAGTCTATTGGATATAAGGGTGGTAGTGATTTGTAATGATTAGTCCTGAAAAAAGCAGTGACCTGGACAGATTTTTTTTTCCCTGAGTGTCATTGTAATAGGATCTGCTCTGATGACAAGAAAAAAACCTCTTCAGAAAATGTCCAATTATCCAAGATAAAACTCGAGCCAGGCCTCCAGGAATGATACCCAATTCTGTCTTGCACCTGAAGCCATCTTCTTGTTTCCCAACAACACTGATAAACACTACTTTTCTCTCCAGCGTAGAGGCTCCAGGCTGACAAAATCCTCTGCATACTGTTTTGTGAAAAATGTCAGGGTTTTGAAAACTGTTTTTTTGTATCAGAATGAAAACCCAACTTTTCAAAATATTTTATGAGCGAGAAAAAAACCGATCCCTTATTCTCTATGGTGGTATGAAATAGGTAAGAGACATATATGCAAGGACGAGAGAAGTAGAAATGGACCTAAGCCAAATTTTTTCTTGGTCCAAGTGAGGATGCTGAACAGGAGCTTAGTGCTTCTGATAGGGCCTCACCTATCCTTGGAGGTTAGGAGATGGTTTTGACAAGCTGACACAATAGCCAGAAAGGTAAAGGTGCATCGCTTAAAAAAATTCTGCCCAATCCCACCCACAACTGGAGCGGTTCTTGGAGTGCCCTGTGTCTGCCAGCCCTGCCTGGTCAAAGCCCTGCTAGCTATCTCTGCTCCCAAAGCCCTGTAGTTGCTGCCTCAGTCCCTCATCATGAATGACAGTCAAATATTTTCATCTTCCTTTGCAGCTTCTTGCTTCCACTTATTTCAGTCCAGCCTAACGACACCACATAATTAGTTTTTCCTATCAGGTATTACAGGCCCCTTATGCACCTGGCTGGGTCTTTTCATCAGTTTCCCCTGCACCCTTTCCGTTTTCCTCCTTCCTCACTCCAATCTCTTTTATGTCTTTTTCTAATCTGAAGTGTTCTTTCTTCATGTGGCCAGTGTCCTCTTTTAAATTTCTCCATAAAAGTAGCTTAATTTCCTTTTCAGGTTTGTGCATATCACGCACTCATGTTTCACACTGCAGAAAGTCCTGCCTCAAGTCCGTGGACAATCTTCCTTTGTGTGTGGGCCTCTGATTGAAGTCCCATGGACTTTATTGGCCTTCAGGTAGGATTTGATACAAACAACAACAGAAATGATATAATCACTGTGTTCTGCAAGTGCAAATAATAGGGCTGTTTTTCAAATGTCCATAACTTATAGGAGACAGGAAAATACCCATATCACCTTTATACGTCTCAGCTCCAGATGTAACACAGCTTTCAGACCTTTAATGTTAACGGTGACAACCTGGACACAACCTACTGAGGATGAATTTCTTCTTAACCATGGTATGTGATTTAATCTGCCATCACACAATTTTTGAATAATAATTTTCCTGCCTTGTTATATTCACATTTGACATTCACTTAAACCTTTCTTATATTGTAAAGAAAATAGCTTTGATTTAGGCAGTTATGGTGTAATTTAACATTTGTGTCTTCATTACTGGGGCATTTCAGTTGTATAACACTTTTTGCTTATCCACCTGATCCCTCCTTCCCATCCATCAGATCACAGTAAAGCTATTGGTATGAGTGAAAGTTTCACTTATTATTCCAGTTTTGGAAAGATAGAAGATTTTCAGGATAACATGCTGTCTTACAAAAAATCTCTTTTGATGACAGTATTAGATATAAGAAAGTGACTGATCTTAGAGACTTTGTACCAAAAATTTACTCAGTTACATCAGATCTTTTTTTAGATTTGATAATATCATATTATTGCAGGGAAAAGATACAATCTTTTGCATAGATAGTTTTTTTTCTAGAAATGAGTGTATGTGTGTGAACTTCAGTTCTAGACTCGCTTGACTTTTTCCAAGGTAAAATCCAGTATTCTGGGTTAGGTCTGCCAGGAGATACTTATCTAAATTATAATTTCTTAAACAAGATATACAAAATTTGAATTTACACACTGCAAAAATACAGCTTCAATCTTGTACAGAGGCAGAACTGCACTGACCCAGTCCTTCACAGAACTAGGGCACATGTTACAGTAGATACCTGCTAAGATTTCATCATATATTGTTTTTACAGGAACTGTTATGAACCTCTCCTTGTATAAAAATGCATTATTGAATGTTGATCATGTAATGAACGTTCCAGGTTTTCTTTCAGGGATTAATTGTCAGATCAGATTACATGGGGGTCTGAAATGAGAAGAATTGTTTCCCTTTCTCCCTCTGGGAAAATCAGAGAATGCAGGTTTCTCTTGCTAAGTTGTGCTACATCAGAACCCAGTATTCACATGAAAAATATTCCTCTGCTATTACTGCCTGTCCTCTTTCTAACATTCGTGGAAGTGCTGTAAAAGGAAGAAATGTAATAGGTGTAGTCAATAAAAGAGAAATAAAATCTGCCATGAGAAATTGCATTGCAAGGCAGTGCTTCCAGAGCTTGGGCTTAGATGCTGCTGCATGGAGGAGGGCTAACAAGCTCCATTGCTCTAGTAGCTTTCTAATGCCCACCTGTACAAACCTGTGTACTAGTTTTAAAGGGAACAGAATAACCCTTTCTTTAGTAACTTCACTGAAGTCTTTTGCAATTACCAGGTAGGTTAATTGATCCAATTGTTAATTGGAATGGATTCATATGCAAGTTTTAGCCTTGATTCTGTTATGGTGTTTCTGCAGACATAAGGATTTTTTTACAAGATCAGATTTCTTGAACCCATACCTTGGCACAAATGAGTCTTTGGTTTATTGAGTATTTCACGAATTTATTTTCTTTTCCCAGAGACTAATTTTCAGGTCTTTATACTCTTAAAACTCCTGTTACCCTTAATAGAGATTTTCCCAGTGCCAGAACTGAGTGCACCTTTAAGATTTTATCCACAATGTGCTTAATTGTTAGAGACAAATTGCTGCAAGACTTGAAATGGAGATGTAGTTAAATGTCTCCCTCCCCCATTTATTTTTTATTTTTAAACCTTATTTTCTGAGAAGCACTTGGGCAGTGCAGGTCTGTTCACATGTGAGGGACAGCTCAGGCTGGAGGGATGAGATAATAGAGAACAGCAACAACAGAAAATTCCCCTCCAGATCCTACTCTGCCTGTTCAATTTCTGTTCCGTCCAGCAGAGCTATAAAACTGGAGAAAGGTGAGTAATAGATTTGAGAGTCATCAGAAATATAAATTATAGCTAGACATTTCCTATCAGCAACCCATGCAGTTAATGATAAACAGTCAATGAGATGCGTGCACTTCTAGCATTTTTATAATGAATCTATTGCGTCTATGACAGCTTACTGTCAAACATTATGCTTTGGAATTTATAACTTTTGATACCATTTTAATAGATAGCCTAGATATGTTAAAATCTATTCTTTTTCCTTTTAGCAGCATGACACTTTCACCTAATGAACCTAATGAATGTCCCTAATGAAGTCCAAATGGCTCTGCAAACACATGCACATACACACACGAGGAAGATTTTCTTTCTTCCTTCTTTCTCTCTCTGTCTTTCTCTTTCTTTCTTTCTCTCTCTCCTTCCTTCCTTATTTCCTTCCTTCTTAAATGACTGCCAATCAAAAGAGAACAAATAGTATTCTTAGAAACTAACAGTTCAGGGGCTCAGAGGAAATGAAAAAAAACCCAACCAAACCCAAACAACCAAATGGGATTGTTTAAAAACTGTAATTGCATAAAAAAGTATAACTTCTGCACTTACCGCCTGATTTATTATCGATCTTCCTACTAGTTCTTTGTTTGTTTACAAAATCATATGCTAGTTGTCTTCAAAAGCATTGGAATGATGACTACTCTGCAAGCCTGGTTCCCCTTTGCACCATTCCAGCATTGTTTGCCCAGGAATCGGTGATCAGACCAGATTCAAAAGGCAGGAAAACGCAGTCTCTGATCTCTGTTACCAGGAAAGCGAGTTTCACCTTTGAAATTATGCTCAAACATCGACCTTGTCACTCATCGGTGTTTGATTCTGATTGTTTGTAGAGGAAATAGTTACATTAAAACTTTCCTGCCCTTTGCACCCAGCCTAGCCCTAAGGAGGCCATGATTTTGGATGACAAGAAATTTACCAGCTTTCATCAGGTTGAACACAATTTTATTTCTGCTACAAAGGTCTGTTTCTCCCCATGCTACTTTTATGCCAGTTTAACTCTACTGATTTTATTAGCTGCCAAGGTAGGCGAGCTGTTCATGAAACACTCTCCTGTCCCCATGCTGCCTGCCAGGCAGTGGCAGTCTCTTTTGCCCTCAGACCTCTCCTCAGTGATGGCTTTCAAAGGTGGGTCAGGCTCCTTTTCCTGGCTTTATTGCTGTCCTGTTTCTTCCTCACAAGCTCTTCTTCTTTTTTGTTACCATGGGAGGGATGAGGCCTCCCTGTAGCAAAGTAGCTTTGGAAAGAATGGCTGACATATTCAAGTCATGTCTGGAGGTGAGTTGCTTATTGCAAGATAAATAGCACTGAAGATCAAAATGTATGAGAATGGCAGGCTAGACCTTTTGTTTATTTTCATACCTTATAATTTGAATATTAATCCCTTCATTTAGAAGAGTATCGCATGCTCACTCATTTTTATAAGTACAGGGAGGCTATTTTTACATACTGTCTTATAACAGAAATCTATGCAGTTGATAATAAGCCTCATGTTTTTTAACTAAATCTATGCTGAGGTTGAATAAACCCAACTTTCTTTTGTCTTCTAATAGAAGAGCCGACAATTTGGTAACACCTCGTAATGTATGCAGGCTTCATGTATGTTCATTATCTAGAGTCTAGGAATTGCTGCCTAATTGCATAGTCAGACTAGCAGTTATAGAGGAACTGGTAGCTACTATAGCTAATATCCAGCCCCTCAGCTAAGTATGAAGGTTGCATATAAATGGGGCAGCGGTATGTGTAGCTATCCTACTTACTAAAGGCAGGATGAGAACAAATGGAAACATGAAGGGAGAGCTCCACAGAAGTGGGTACAGAGCAGTATAACGGACAGGCTAAATGGCGGAGGTGGTGATGTCGCAGCTTAAAGGCGGGAGAGAGGGATGAGAAAGGAGAATTTATAATGAGTGCTATGGACTCTATAATCAGATTTTCAAATGTTATAGGGCACTTGGAGCAGAGATGTGAACAACTAATAAGGGCTGTGAGCAGATTAGGATGGTGAGTCCACTGGGATAGGGGGGTTGTGAGACAAGCTAATGTTACAGGAGATAAAGCTGTTGCTAGCTATCTTAGAGACTAGTATAGGCAAGATGGTTGTGAATGGATATACTGAAGGGGAAGCTGATAAGGAAGCCACAAGTATGGATAAGAGAGAGCACAAAAGAAAGAGAAGATAAAATGGAGAAGACCATGGTAGCTGTTCTGGAGAGGGAAGTGAATGGAAGACCAGAGGATGTGCTGCATAACCCCACATTACAGGAAGAGAACGGACCTCAGTACAGTCCTGTGTAAAGTTTGTTTTTTTTTTTTTCCCCTAATTCACTCACAGGGACAACTACAGGCTGAGTTCTGTAATTTTGTCTTTTGCTATATTCTCTTGAAGCAAATTATTTTAAAGTCTTCTTTCTGGTGAGTATCTGAACAGTTCATAACAAATCATCCCTTCCAGGAGATCATTCATTATTAGACATATTGATGGCATGTTTGAATCTCTAAAGTGGTAATTTATGCTATTAGCTGAGTTGTCTTGATGACCTTCACTACACTAGTATTTTACTCATTCTTTCATATTCTTGTACTTCATACATACCAGAGAATAATTCATATCCTTGGTAACCTTTGCAAATGATTTCCCCAGAGGTTTTTCTTCATCAATACCAGAGGAAACTAACCCATTGTCATCATCCTCTAAAAAGTAATTAGCCATGAATAATTGCTCCTTCCTGACATCTTTCTAACTTTACACTGAATTGATTTTTTTTTTTAAGTAGATCTATTAATTGTGGAAGCATTAGACTGCCTTCACACTTTTATTCTCCCATTCCTTATTCTACGCTTTTGTTACAAGTGCTCTGGATTACATTTTGCTTGTCTTGTTTAATGTTGCTTGCACAGTTCCCTAGCTTTATGATACTTTGAATTCCAGACTGGTAGAATAGATTTTTCTATGCAGTGTTATTAGATTCGATTTTGGAATACTTTTACTCAGTGAGTTATTTTCATGGAAGTCTTACGCCACTTTCGTGGGACATTTTTTCTCTTACTTGCCCAGCAGGATTCCCAGTGTGTCTCTGCCCAAGCAAGATCCAGGGAAGAAATATTCATCAGAGCTGTGGTCCCCTATCTTTTTGTAACTGAGCCTTGCTTGATGTATCTGGCACAGTTTGTGCTTCATGGGCTCTTCTGGAGTTTGCTAAACTACTGCCCGGGGCTCAGGGCCGTGGCCTAGCTGTGATACGCTTACGTCTCACCCTAAAAACTTTAAAAAAAAGATGTCTCAAAAATAAAAGAGAGAAAGAGAAACATGCATTCGCATGCATTCTCCAGGTATTCCCCTGAAGGGAGAACCTCTTTTCATCAGTTATGACTAAGTTTCTCCACTTTGCATGGAGGTTTTTTTATAAAGATAGGTTATGCTGGAAATGTTCCTTCGATGGACTACGAGGGAGAAATGTGTTTTCCTTCAACGTAAGGGAATCCTTCAACCATACAGCTACACAGGGAGTAAAACTCTGTTGTTTTAAACTGCTGCAACTCCACTGACTTTAACAGAGCCATGCTTTTCTTAATAACAAGCGATGATGCAGGAAATATAGTGTTTTGTGTTCCACATGTCTACTCCTGTGCTTCTGCATATGAGTAGAAAATTGCCTTATTTTTCCCTACTGGCCTGTCTGAAACCTTCCTGATTTTTTCTGAGACCTGCTGCACCCCCACCTTTCTTTTATATAATGTAGTGGTGCTCAAAGTATGCTTCAGAAAGCTTTGCATCCATTATAATAATTAAAATATTTTTTTATTTTGATTTTTAAAGAAATATCTTCTTGGAGATTTCTACACATTTATTGTTTGGCCTTCTGTATTTGTGGGCCTCTTTCTCTGCA
Source organism: Pelecanus crispus (assembly GCF_030463565.1). NCBI lineage: Eukaryota > Metazoa > Chordata > Aves > Pelecaniformes > Pelecanidae > Pelecanus > Pelecanus crispus. Next base: position 191,570,599 of record NC_134643.1, on the reverse strand, counting down.
GTATATCAGCCCCCTCACCCAATGTATTTTTAAAGGTCTTTTTTTATTTTTCTGATCAATTCTGCTATTTTGCTTCTCTGTTTTTTTCATGCTAGACAATTATCTGACTAAGGTACTATATTTTTGTTAGTTTGCTTTCCCAACTCTTATATGATAGATTTTTTTTAGCCTCCTATAATTGTTTAGTCCATCTGACAGTTTATTCTCTATTTTTTTTTTTTTTTTTTCATGTAAGTCTAGAGGATCTTAATCACAGTGGAGCTGGCAAATGTGGTGGATTTTAGTGCTCTCTTCCATTATTCCTTGGTAGCTTCTTGTTTTTGTAAACCTTCTACATGCCAGGTCCTCCCCAATTTCCATTAAAGTTCTGCTTTTAGGACTGAACTCTTATTTACTTATATCCTCCAAGTGTGCCTTTCAGAACTGAAAACCTTTACACTGCTTTATTACATGAACTCATTCTTTACTCTGTTGGATACAAGCATCCAGTAGTCACTATTTTCAGGTTTCTCTCTTTTTCTTTTTTTAAAATTTTCTTTTCTCTCTGTAAACATTACTGTAGACTGAGGACTTCTTAGCTGCTGACTTTGGTAGTTGCTTTGTGAATCCTAAAGTTAACTTCAAAAGGATTTAGATACTTGTTTCTGTACATATATCAGTGGAAATTCCCCCAGAAATATAGCAACCTAGCATGTTAGCCCAGGCATCTTTTATACTTTTCCTTTTGTGTGTTTTGAGTATGCTTTCCTTTTCTCTCTTTGAATCCCAACTTGTATCTTCACTGTAGAACTATAGTGCGTTGGGACAGTGGATATTTTGCTGGACCATAACACCACATGGCTTATCCTTGTTTTTCTGTCTCAGCCTTGGAATGCAGTGCTTAGATTGAAATGATGACTGCTATAGAAGGGAGATTAAAGGACTGCCAGGGAGATACCCAGGGACAGGGAATCTGTGTTCTTATATAGGGAAATTCTAGCTATAGTTACAGATTCTGGTTATAGAGTTGCCATCCTAACAGGATTTATTCATGTTCACTAGTGGAAATTTATCATGTTTATTTACATATCTATGCCTGAGTAGGACCAGCTGAAAATGGAGAACATTCAGATTATAGAAACTATATGTATGTGTGCAGTAGGAACTTGTCTCAAAGAATTTAAAAAATTAAATATGTTTTTCACATTTTTTTTTATTTATTCTTATAAAAATATACTGGACTGTATTAATAATGGACTCAAATACTACAGCAGCATCTTCATTGATTTATATCCCTCTGGCATAGCTCAATCTACCAGATGTCAACAAACAGAATGTAAATTTTCTCCCAAATGCATGATCCTTTCATGCCACCACAGACTCTGAGAGACTCCTTATTATTACTTTTGATCTCTGTAGGTCTCAATATTATGAAATCCTTCTGTAAACTCAGCTGCATGCACATTTCATCTGTACAGAAAACACTTAGGTTGACTTCACATTTTTTTTCCACCTTCAAAATTCTTTGTTCCTGTCCATGCGATGTTAAATTTCTCAGGGGAAGAGGGATTGAAGCCTCAGTAGAATAGGAAATTGTGAGGAAAATCCCCTATTGACTACTGGGTATCAAAAAGATTCATAGGCATCTTACTGGGAGTGTTATTTAACCTCAGATTCTTCTGTGCTGCCTTATATATAATCTGATATTTTTCATTTGGAATCCAAGTACATCTAATTATTTTTACAGAAACGTAAAATAAATGTGCATATAAATTATAGATTAGGAATGAGGATACACTGGTAAGTAATTCCATATAGTTCAGCTACTTTTTTTTTCTATTACATTATTGGTTTAAGTTTGAAGTGATATAATCCTTTTTTAAACTTCTTCTAGAATTGCTTGCATTATTCCTTATTTGCTCCTTCTGAAACCTCCGTATATGAAAGGTTATTTATTGTAGCACTAGCACTTGTTAAAGCTTAATAGGAAAAATTCTTGTAAGCGTCACCATGGTATCTGTCACAGTTGCAAGTAATAATTTTGTTTCCAAAATCTAGTGGCTCCTTCTTTTTTTTCAGAAAAGATGCCCTGCTGATACAAAAATTGCCTGTGGTCCACTCAAATGGACAGAGAAAAAACACCTAGGACCAAAGGTTTTCATAGACGAATGTGGTGAAATTCCTTATCCACGTGACTTTTCTTCTTATTCAGGTGGAATTACTTATGTCAGCAATCAATTTGGTCCCAGATTGTTCTAGAAGGCTTTTCAAAAGTTAACAATGTGAGTTTCACTGTACCTAGAAATAGTGCTGACTCTTCCATGTCACTTCTGGGTCACAGTGTTGTCAGCTCCTGCTTTTAATGGAGCCTCATGATATTTGTTGTTTTTTTTTTCTTGAAGTCCCAGATTCTGGGGGCATATCTCATATTTCTTTTTTAAAAGCACAGGTTTATAGTTCTCATGGTACCTCAGAAACCCTTGAAAACTTGACCTGAGTGCACCCGATGGTCTCAGAAACTCAGAGTAAAATAAAAAGAAACAAGCATTCATAAGACTTAAAATTTCAGGGTTTTTTTTTGACAAGTATTATTCCTTGGAAACTGTAATAGAGATAATTTGTGACTTTTGAATGCATGCGGTTAGCAGTGTAGAGACATTAACAGGAAAGAATAGTTTCCCTTCATTTTCAGTAAAGCATGCCTCTGACTGGTTTGCGCTCAAAGCGCAGCAAAGCCCCAGTTACATATCCTGACTAGCAGCTTTGCTATCGAGAGGGTACTTAGGCTATCTAGGCATGGGCAAATAACAGACTGAGGTTCAAACCACAGATATCCTCCAGGTTGTCTCAGTAACTACAGGCAACCAATGTGTGACTTCATCTCTGCCACAAGAAGATGGGGCTGATATTATTTTGCCCTTTGCAAAGCTGTTTTGAGCATCGACTCATTAATGTTTGAAGCTTATTCAGTTACTGTGAATGGGGGGGGGAGGTAGAGGCAGGTTGAAATTGGTGGGCAAAGTATGTGCTGAGGGAGAATGAAATATTGTAACTTTTCATAAAATTGTGGGTAAAATTATCTTTTTTTTATATTTTTTTAATTGTCTTTTTGTGTAGCCAGAAGGCTACACAATAATATATTTATACAATATGTATAATTTATGTATTTTTATATACCCATATATATTTACAAAAAAATTTCTTTGTAGTTAGCTGAATCTCTCATCCCTTTTCCTCTGAGGCATGCCCTGCAGAGTGTATTGAGGGCCAATGCAAGCTCTGCTCATGCTCTGAGGTGATCAAACTGGATGATCTTAAAGGTCTTTTCCAACCTAAATGATTCTGTGAGTCTAAAATCTGGGTGACCAGAGGAGCATGCTGCAGCATGCCAGTGATAAGGACCCACTGGAGGCTCCTCTGGAGGTGCGCATCCCACCTGCACCTCTGGCGCAGCTCCCATGATACTGCGAAGGTGCAGGGCAGGCAGCAGTGCCATAGCTGGGGTAAGGACTGATGGCTAACCCAGTCCCCGGCTGCAGCAGGTAAGTCCCGAAGATAGAAGGTAACATAAAGGAAAGAGGATTTTAAAACAGCAAAGGGCAATTTGCATGTCTATCTTACTTGGGTTACTGCCAAATGCTGACAGAGCTACTAAATAGGCTTCCTGTTCACTGTCAGCCCTAATGGCTGCATTTAGGGCCATCACCTCTGTCTGTCTCCCTTACCTGCCTGAGAAACACCTACCCCTTTCTGCAGAAAGAGTCATAATTTATCGCAGAAATCTTGTGTCTTCTCCCCTTCCTGCATTTGTAAAACACCCACGTGTTCGTTGAGATGTGTCTTGTCTGAGGTTGTTTCTTGGCTTTCCTCTTGGTTTCCCAATTTCCGTGTTGATTTTACACAACAGCTTTTTCCAGTAAGCCATGGAGTAACTGGGCCAAAACTTGATATTTGGGAATTAACCCACAGCCACCCCATTTCTGCCACAGCCTGTTTCAGTGTTACAAATAGTCTTTGGGTTTTTGGTGAATACTCACTCCATTTTTTATGGCATCTGGTGAAAAAAGAGCCGCTTTAACAGTCAAGGCATTATTTTATGGTAAGCAAAATAACATTTTACAAAATAAAGGCAAGGCTGTTAAAAGCTTAGAAACAGAATTTTTGCACTTCTCCAAAATGCCTGATTTCTTTTCTTACACCGTAAAATATTTGGACAAGTGTTTTACCGCAGCAATTCCCACTCGGTAGTTTTGTGAGGCTATGATACTGCCAGAATCAGAAGCAGGTATGACGGGAGAAATCCTAGTCCAGTTAGAGTGTTGCCATGGACTTAAATTAAGCCAGGGCTTTGCCTGAAGTTTCTGCACAGCAGAAAGCCTGCTATAGGCAGAGAAGAGAGGATTCTGATGTAGTCTCCTTTCAACCAGGGCTTCAAGTCACCTCATCTAACTTAAGCTGCCTGGAAGTCCAGTATCTAGTCTAAACCAGTTTTCCAGGCTACCCTTATAATTAACGGGAGGAGATAAGCTCCAGAGGGCAATTCATGCTGCTTGTCTGAGACACCTGCTTTAGCACTGGATCAATCAGTCTCTTCAGTGTTTTTCTTTCTTCGCTGACTACAGGTGGATGCCAGACAACTAGCTCAGACCAGACATTTCCAGTTAGGGAGGTGAATAGGATGCTTGTTATCTGCATGGCGTTGCGCCTGTGGAGTGTGAGTACAAACTCCTGGAGGATTCCTGCTCTCTTGCTTCTTGTGATTAAAAAGGGAATCAATGTTCGGAAGAAAGTTTGCCCCTTACAGTTTGAAAAATACTGTCCTTAACTGTGTGGCAGTAATGGCAGGCTTGGTGTGGAGTAGGACACAAATTAAAGCAGACTGCAGATATAAAACACAGATGCAATGGCTTGTAACCAGCAGTGCCTTTTGCAGTGGTTACCACACTCTGCTCAGGCACTGTGACTATTACAATGTCGAAGTTCAGCCTGTAGATCAGACTGCCAACCGCCGCCAGCCGCTAGTCAAGGAGGAGACATAAACATAACATCAATATAAAGGGCAATCTGTATATATAGAGCCTGAGTGAAATCAGGGGTGTGCAGCAGTGACTGCAGTGCAGACCTGCCCATCGGATGCACAGACATATAGTAATGATGAGTTTGTAAGGCTCTTATTTTCTGTAAGCCATGCTGTCCTCGTGCATTACTGCATTCTGTTACAGTGGCATTTGTGGGCATTCATTGCTCCACACTTTGCTATTTATAGCAGAAGAACTAAAGGAGAAGAGGACTTGCAATAGCTGTCTAAACCCTTGTAAATGGCAAGGGGGCAGAGGCAGAGTCTGCAAATGGCAGGGAGAGAGACAGTTCTCGAGTTTGACAGGCTAAAGCAAAGTTAAAAACCAACCAAACAACCAAGCCTCTAAGTAGTGTTTGTCTAACTATTTTCAAAGACAGCATTTTGAGCTTTATGTTGCTTTAGTCAGTGATGTGTTTTAGCAGAGAAACAACAGGAATCACGTTGAGCTCATCTCAAACACACATAAAATATTTTAGTATCTTTTCTTTTATCTCCCCTTTCAGATACAGCTCAGGAGAAATATGTTCCAAGTGACAGCATCTTTGACAACCTGTACTTTTTGTTCTACCTTTTGTTCTTCTTCCTGTGAAAAGCTGTGTGTTGAAGATTGCTGGAGAACATTGATACCATCCCTACTTAAGTTAAAAAAAAAAAAAAAAAAAAAAAAAAGTAACCATATACTTCCCAGAGGGTCAGATTGAGCCTTTAACTGCAACATCAAGTGAAGGGCTTTGTATCTCTGAAGCCACCTGGGGCAGGACGTATCCTTGCCAGTATGTATCAAAACTCTGCAGTAGAGCACTGAAAAGAATTCTTCACACTAGTGTTAACAAAATTCCTCACAATAAGCCTACGTAGCACCATGGAAATACCTTAGACTGAGTTTTCTGAATGTGCTTTCTCCCTTTGTGCGAACAAATGCTTCTGCGATGCAGAGAGAGAGGCAGATTCTGAAAATGTAGGCAATGTTTCTTAACCTCTAAGTTATTGGTTTCTTGAACTGGAACACAATGTTTTTATTTTAAGAATTTCAAACTTCTGATTTTTTGCCTTAATTACACCTGTCTTGACCAAGGTCCAATGCCAGCAAATGCTTCTGAATGGTTTTAACTTTACTCATGTGACCAATGATAAGCCCAAGTGCAAGCAGTTTTTGAGAGGCTTTTCCACAACCCTTATCTCTGGTAGTAGAGACTCTCACAAGAATAATGAATTTTCTTCACAGAATCCCAGTGAGATAAAGCAATGTTATCATACCATTGTACAGCTGGGAGAAATGATGACACAGAAATTAAGTGCTTTTCCTAACGTCCCATTTTCAGTTAAAAAAGAAGTTACAACTCCAAAAAATTTCATTGTATTATTTTAAGTTAATTGATCTTGCTGTCCCAAGGAGTTTTTCTGTGTATCCATACACAAAGTAAGTGGTGCTCTTAAGTGCTAATGATCATTTATGATGACAGAGCTCTGCTGGGAAATGAATAAAAACTGTCTTATAATATAAGCCCTTGTGTCTGTATGTGCACGTGTGCCTGTCTGAGTGCACGTTTTGGAATTTAGAGCTACTAAACTAAAGTTTAGATCCTCTAGGTCCCCCAGCAGGGCAGAAGTTTCCAAGAACACTGAACACAGTAGAAATCAGCAGAGATCATAGAGAAGCAGTGAAGAATCACACTCTGTATATTTTCAAAGCAAGGTCATTGTTCATTAATATTGCTATGGAGAGCTTAGCTACACACTGAGTTCTTCACAAGCTCTACTTGTCAAACTGCTTGATACTCCAAATCATTGCCTGCTTGTAGAGCAGCATGACTAGTCACGCACTTACAGAGGTGGGAGAGCTGACAGAGATTGTGAGGACCTGCCCTCAGCTTGATGTTGTTTTTCTTTTTGGAAGTAACATGACACTTTGAGGGTTGTATCCCACTGACTGCAAAAGCTCAGGAATGAGCTGTCTAGTGCATCTGGAGGAGAATTCAATTGATTTAGATGACAGACAACTGGAAAACAGGATGAGGGGCACACCATCTGCCTGGCACCTGCTGTGTAAATCCACCCACTATTATCAAACTTGAAGTTCTCTCCAGATTATGAAGCAAGTCTGTGGAGAAGTATCTTCTTACTTAAAAGAAAGGTCAGTCCCAACCATATTTCAAAACTGCTATCCTCATAGACAGGAAAGGGATAACAAGAGGTGGAGATGTAGGTGGAAATTAGAGGCACATGAACACCATACGGAATGCAGAAGACACAATGGTCTCTGATGTACTGGAAGCAGAGTAATAAAGACATCCATAGAGGCACTGAAACTGGGAAAAATGGAGGAGGTGAATGAGGACTCGGGAGGAGAATGGGGAATCTGGGTGCAGAAGAGTCAGTATGGAAGCTTAAAGAAGCCATTACTCGCTAGAAGGAAAGAATTACAGATCCTTGGTATACAGGAAGGAGGACTGCAACAAGTCCATAAAACAAAGGATACAGGGAAAATAGCACACAGAAGCTTTCTGGAGAGGTGAAGGAATCAAAGACTGCTAGCACCTACAATAATCCAGGCTGCAGAAGCAACCAAGCGTTTACCAGTTTATGAAGCAGCATATCCTTGGATGTGCCTGTTCAAATTCTAAGCTGGCCAACTTCCCATACTGCCTTCAGGAGGACGAGACAAGGACCTCCTCAGCTGAGCCTCCTCTCTTAGATGGCTGTGAACACTGAATAGGTCTGAATCTCAGCGCCTTCACTGGGTAGCTCTGCAGGGTAAATCTGGTGTTAAGTATTGGGAGCAGCTCTTACAGACAGGAAACTACAGTATTTCTAGTTCAGTGCCCAGGAGTGATCACAGTGTAGTACCATAGTTAACTGGAGAAGTGAGCATGACAGTCCAAGCTGAATAGACAGTCAAGATCTGAAGACACTAAAATTTTATTCTGGGAGAAAACTATAGGATCAAATGCTATGTTACCAATGTTGCAAGATATTTGTTTATTCGCTAACAAAAGCCCACTTGAATGAATTGCACAACTCCTCTCTCCCTGTTCAGTTAAATTTAATACCTGAGGTTTCCCAGCTATAGGGATTTCATTTTATTACCATCTTCTCGATGCAAAATGTCTGCAGAACAGATGAGAGCCCATGATAGGTCACTCGTTTGCAAGAACTGTTCAGATATATTTTTTCCCTTGAGCTGAAGCTTCACATATGGAAACTGTGTGAAGGTGAGAAAGCAGATAAAGGTGGTGTGGACAACTCAGGAAGGCCAAGGAGGATGGTTTTTTTCTCAGTGTTTTGAACTTAATTTAAAACACTGCTCCCAGCTATAAGAGGAAAAAAAAAAAGATGCAGACCGTTAAGCTGTAATGGAGATACATTGTCAGATCTCTTTGAAGTATAACAGAAGATATGTGTAAAAGCAACAGTTAGAGTGTTTTAGTGCTTTATATCAGAGATCGTCAAAGAGCTTTGAAGACATAGACCTCCCAGACTCCCTGCAATGTGTGTACGAGTTGTTGTTTCCATTTTACAGAAGATTAAAATGAGTCCTAGAAAGATTCACAGGACTGAGGTAAAATAAATGGGAAGCCCGTGACAGATTTTAGTATACCACCCCATTCCCAGGCCTGTGCTTCAGCTGCACGGCTGTCTGTGTTTGCCTGCAGCAAAACAGAGGTATAGAATAATAGACAAGTTGCTACATTTGTATTAAAATTTGTTTTGAAATACATTTAATTGTATGTTAATAAGAAGATTCTACTTCGAATGTTTTCATCTAGTTCATGAACATAGACAAATAGGGGATGATATTTACAGGCATGTTCTTAATGGACAACGTTGTGTAGCAGGAAAGTTTGTTTTCTGTGTGTTAGAGTTGCTGTAATCTTCAAAACACCCACTACAGCAGTCTGCTTTAGTAGCCCCAAAATTCTTATTTCTCTCTGTCTTGCTGCTACTGCACATTTCATGGATCCTATGATTTGCCTAGCTTTTAATAAAACTAGGTGGCACGTGGATTAGGACACTCTGGGCCAAAAAAGTTTCCCATGCTTACAGCTGGACTGATTTTTGGCTCGAACAATGCTTTGACCACTTTTCAACAGAAGAAATAATCAGAAGGACATGCAGCTGCTGCATAAAGGCCAGGGGAAATTAAAATGTTTCCCATAAGAAAACAAATGAACAAAATACATATGCAGCTTGATTAGAATTTGCATTGAAACATCATTAATTACTAAAAAGCCACAGGTGGGAATGACATGAGGCATGAAAATATGACTATGAAGGGGGAAATGATGATTCTGTGTCAATAGCACAGTTCTTACAAAGGGACATCAAACTGGTGAATGGCTAAGGGCATCAGAGTAATATCTTAGCAGATTAAATATTTCATAAGAAATAAGTACAAAACAATAGAATGTTTGTAATGCTTAATGTTTTTTAGTCCTTCACAAATATAATTTAATTCCTTTTCTTCAACAGAAAAGTGTGTAAACACTTAGCAAGATACTGGCCTTCTGTAGACAATAACTAAACCTGACAGATCATAATTTTACAGTTAGGGAAATGAAGGAGAGAGGTGCTCAGGGTAAGACAATGAGTTTGTACCAGAACTGAGATTAGAAAACCCTGCATTTGATTGACAGCCCAGGGATGTTCTGGGCTCTTTTTGACTGTGATTTGTCTCGTGCTACCCTACTCTCCTTCAGGTAATTCTGTATAGATGCTTCTGCCTGGAAGGATTACTGTAGGACTGTCACTGGCATATTCCAGGCTTTAAAAAGTTGTTGCAAAATTTACAGAAGCGTCTGCAGCTTTCACATTTTTTTTTTAATTTAACTAGTAAATTGAAGTAATAAGGAAGAACACCAGGAGCAGATCCAACTCATTATGTTTACAATTATTTTACTGCACAAAATTTTAAACTAATTTTATTGGACATGAGGCTACGTAGGTAAAGCTAGTTTAGCTAACCATTATAAATGTTTGAGAAGCTGCCAGCCAGCAACTAATCTGTTCTTTTGTGCTAATCTTTTCTTGCCACAAATTACAAAAGTAATGGAGCAATACTTTGGAAGATTTTTCTAGGTTTCTGAACACAAAGATCTGTCCCCTTTCAAAGAATTCAATAGCAGAATTGATAAATGAATTAAATCTTCCTTCAAATGCTGAGAAACAGGTATTGCTGCCTGTGTTGCTAGCAAAATGAGTAATATCCAGAAAAAGAAGCCTTGCCCAGCTTGAGGATATGTTGAAAGTCTCCTCAAAGCACAGGTTTGACAGAGAAAATAATTTTAGATTCATGAAAAAAAGTACAGCAATAATTCTGAAGATCGGGTTGTGGCCACAAGGCCAGAGCACCCTGATTATACAGTTTCCTCTTACTCTTATCCCTCATCTGCTTGCAACATATGAGGTGCAAACCCAGGAATTTGGTGATAGGGCAATTTGCGTAGCTGACTCCAGTCAACATGCCGCTGCGCTTTCTATTCCTGCTGGATGGCTTATATTAACTTTGTGATGGAAAGCGGCTTAGTCTGGAACAGCTATACATATATCTATGCAATTGATTTGGAACACAAATTCTTATATGGGATGAATCAAGAGCAGGAACAGAAGGTGAAATGAAACTCATCAGCAGCAGCATATGACTGTGCAGGAATACAAGTCCTTCCATGTAAATAGCAGCACGGATGAGAACGCAGCCTCTGAAGGCTGAATAAATAGTCAGTATGAGCCTCAGCCTATCTGCAGTGCACTGAAGTCTTTTCCCTCCTTTCTCTTCGAAGTAGAGCACAAATTTTTTTTACCTTTTTTCACATTTTCTATGAGAAAAGGCTACCCCCTCTGCTCAAAACAAAACAGTAAAAAGTAAAACAAACAATCTGAAACAAAACCCAACAACTTTTGTTGTTATATGATTGTTTTCTATCTCAAGTAAAGCAGTAAAAATATTGATTGGTGGAGGAAAGCCTAAAAATCAAAATGATTTGTCTCAGTAGTAGTACCTAGAAGAAGAATGAGCTCCTCAGCTGCTGTAAATTGGCCTACTTCTATGGACTTAGGTTTTAGTGCAATTGTCACATGTGCCTGAAACGTCACAAGAGCTATGAAGCATTAGATATTAGATGGTAAAAATAAATGAAAATAACAATAGAAAATAACAAGGTTTACCTTCCCGCTCAAGCCCTTCAGTCATTCTCTGCCTTGCTTGTTGTAACCTAAATAAAACCAAAGGACTTCACTTTATTCCTGCTACCACAACTCAGCAATTGCTTATAGCCATGGAATGATTTTGTCCATGAAGCTCCCCTCCATCACCACCTGAATTTGGATCAATCAACCCTGCACAGCACAAGTCTCACCATGTTGTTATCAACAGCAGTCAGTTTTCTCTGTCTGCTATGAGGCTGTGCCTTAGAAAGGGGTAGTATTTCCAGATTCTTATAAGAGTGGTCTGGAGGGCCTTATCAGTGACACGCATGCTGCATGCAAATTGTCATCCTCTCTGAAGAAAGTGTAGATGCACAGAGGTTCACGGCTCTGCTGCCACGCTTCGCTTTGGGGACTCGGGTCAGCAGAGGCTGGTTGGGAGGGCTGAGTGGGATCCTGCCTTAGAAAGAACCGCATGGTACTGCAGAAGTGCAGCTACTAATTTTAATTCTTCATCCTCAGGTAAACTTGTCCTTCCTGGACTTTCTGTCTCACGACATTATTCACTCACACTGTTTTCCCTTCTGCCTTCATATTTATCCTCCAGTTATTTTTTGTGCTCTTTCTGTGTTGTGAGTCCTCTGTTTTCCACTGTCGCTGCTTTAGCATTCCGAATCCAAACTCAGTAAGCTTTGCCTGTGGTCTAATCATTGTGCCAGCTATGTCTTGCTATTAGAATTTGCCCTCTGTCTTCTCATCTGTTTCAGTAATTGACCTCTTTATTTGTTAGTTTAACATTTTCATTCCTTGCTCTAGTTATTGTCATTATTCTACTTATATAGACTCACTAATGTTTAACTCCATAATCATTATATGGAGAGAAAAGCTGCAAGCAATTTGGAACAGTGAGTCCCTCTAAAAAGAGAAAATGCTTTAGAACAATTTTTTCCCCCTCTCCAAAGAACAGTTTTTCAAAGCTAATCAACTAATACACCAGAATAAACTGCCTTGTCTAGAGAGTCAACACATGGCCCTCTGTCCAGTAAACAGGGATGAAACAGTGTCCCATAAATGCTTCAAGGAGAATGAGGTTTTCTGCACCTTCCACATTCAGAAGAAAGACAATGGCCAAAATATTTACTGCTGATAGTCATTAAAATGCCCCTTGAAGGTTGTACTAGAGAAGCTGTTTTAACATAGGCCAAATCTCCAAGTATGTTTCCTATTCATGCTACTCCCCCAGTTTAATTAGAGAAGTTAAACTTTTCTCCTTAAACTTTGCAGTATGGTTTTAAAATAAATATATCATATTTCACTTCAGAGACAGCAGCTTGGCTCATAAATCTAGGCTCAAATGACCTAGACAGGCCATTTCAGCCATCCTCAGCCTCAAGGCAGAATCAGCTATAAGTAAACATTCTCTTTCACATATCCCTTTTAAAAAGTCGTGAGACTCCCTCTCATCCAATCCTTACCATTAGGAAGGTTTTTCTAATGTCTGGTCTAAAAATGTCTGGTCTAAACATTCCTTGAAACAGTTTAAACTTAAAACCTCTTGTCCTACCTATAATGAACACAGATATCAATTCACCCCTTTCCTTTTTGCAGCAAACTTTTACATGTTGAAAACAGCGGTCCTTTAGTCCTTATGAGTAAATGGACCCAATTCTTTCCATCTTTCCTGCTGGACTGTGGTTTTTATTTTCCTCTGAAGTCTTTTACATTAGCCAATCCTTGTCAAACTATGAATGTCCAGTGATTGACATGACACTACAAAGTTGGGGCTTTCTTTATGAGGTGCTAAGCAGAGTATGAGGTTTACCTCATACGCTTTACATACAACTCAGCTATTTATAGGTTCCAATATGATGCTTGCTTTTTTTTCAAAATTGGTTAGACAGAATTGCTCCTTTACAACAGCACTAGCTAAAATGTGGGTCATTAGCTCAGATACAGAAGAAGCTGCAAAATATTAGAGAAAGTATATTTTAATGCCTGTCCTTCACTCCCCTTCTACACCTCCCTTACAGGTGCTGCAAAGTCTCTGACTAGTAAAAGACTCTGAGAGCTAATAAGCTGTTTAATACAAGCAAGTTTTTGAAAAAAGAGTTTCTCTTTTGAGAAGAAAGTAGCACTGCTGATTCCTCTAAAATTTGCTCATTCTGCTTTCCATGTAGAAGATTACTGCTTCCCTTCCTCTGCCTCTTAGAGAGGACTGGGCTGATGTTTCCCTAGCAATCCTAAAACCCTTTTGCATAGATGTAGCTACTTTCGGAAGATGGTAAAGCTTTATATAATACTCAGGCTTCATTAAAAATGTGCTTTATCTCCAAAGCTTGTGAGCTAATACAGTATAAAGAAGGGCAGTGCAGGGTGATATTGATCAATGGTATTTTCTTTGCATATGTCTGTCTTGTCCTCAAGCCACTTACTGAGTTATCTTGACCCTAATCTTTCTGGTGCTCTGTGCACTGAACTCTAGCTGAAGTTAATGGGAGAACTGCATGCAAACTTCCAGGTTCAAGCCCTCTTTCATAAGCAATCTCTTCTACACTTGCAGATTCTGTGATACCATGAAAGCTTTACTGTGCAGTTGCTTTCCTCTTGTAAACAGGATCAAAGACAGCGTGTCATTTTTTTTATTTTATTTTATTCTGGTCTGCTGTCTGGTTGCTGTCATCTCTTTCTATTCTGGCTCATCATGTATTGCACCTTGAACATTATATCTCACAGCTCTTCACAGTTTGGTTCCACCCTTTCTGTGTGGTACATGACACATCTGAATACTTTTTCCTATCAGTATGGCATTTTGTATGATATATGCTACTCTGCTAAGCTAATTGTGATAAGTCATGCTGCTAGATCCAGTACAAAAGTCCCTTTTTCAAGGTTTCTCTTATGCTTACATGTCCTTCACTTTCTAAGCATGCAAGTTCTGGTTTCCTAATTGATCTATTTGTATGACAATTTGATAATGTAAACTCTGTTGCCATTTTCCTAGGACACAAAAATACAGGCTTTTCTGGATGATACCTCAGAATGGTCTCGAATATCTATCATCACATGGATGATGTAAAATGCTTAGGTTGTAAGTGCCCTAAATGTCTCAGCATTGCAACTGCGAGTATTCAAATGGTATTTTTTTCCCTTAGCCCTTATTCATAACCCTTTGGCAATACTGAGCAGCTGAAGAGAAAGCAAACCCTTCTGAGCTCAGGAACCTCTCTCAAATCCCAAATTACACTAAGCAAGGTCATTCCTGCAGTTCTCAGCAAGTCCAGGAAAGTCACTTCAATATTTCAGTCAAAAAGGATCCTCAAAGGCCTTTTCCTTGCTTCTTTCACATCTGGATTTAGTCTCCTGCCTTTCAGAAAGCAGGCAAAACCTGTAAGACAAAACCCTGGCTCCTGAAAAATAAATTACATTGTGGGTTCATGAGCCTAAGTTGTCAAGGGTGGGTGTAAGGCGTTACTCTGAATAATTACAGAATACTGTGCAGTGCTGTGGGGGAAAAAACTTGGGTTTGTATATGTAAAAAGGGATAACTGAGTGGAACTAGTGGAATGACCTTTCCTCTGTACACAGCTTTGTTAGGGGTACTATGAAAAGATGTCCTCAGCTCAAGGAGAATGTGGAAAATCTAACAGGGAGAAGAGCAGAACTTATCTTCTATATACTGAAAAAGTGGTTGAGAGGCAATCACTGGATTTATTTACTTTTCACTGGATTTAGTTACTTTTCTACAGAAAGGAGTTCTAGTAGCTGGGTGGGAGTGATAGAGAAGGGCTCAGTCTTGTTGACCCACACCAAGTGAAGCATTACATCTGAATGCCAAAGTTAGAAGAGCTAATCCATAAATAACAAAATGTAACTTTGTAGCAATGAGTTTTAAATAAGATTAGCACAATTTCTAACTACACACAGGGAATCAAGACTACTGGACTAGTTCCACAGATTGCTAGCACTTTCAGAGAACATCCAGATAGACAAATACCATGAAGCATGGACAAATGCCTCAGTTGTTCCATGTCTACTGAGGCCTTAGGGAGAAGAAGCTGGGTGTTCCAGCTAACACTTGCAGCCCTGTGTTAAGACAGAGATGACAAGCAAACAGATTTTTGTCTTCAAGGTCAGGAAAACTTTCCCCCAGGGCAGAACTGGACACTGCTCCTATGTGGTACAGACAACGCTCATGGGTTGGTCCTTGCCCGCTATGCCAGGTTCACATGCTCAGAGGCAAAGGTGGCTTCTCCCTAATTCAGAGTATCAGGGAATCTGGGTTTTTACTGCTATACAAGAGTACTGCACCTCTTTGCTACCTAGCATTGCAAAGGCCTTGGGCATCTGTGGTAGCTCTGTTTCAGCTGAGCTCTGTCTGAAGCACTTAACAGTTAGGTCTCAAGGGGGCTGAAATGTTTTAATTTGAGTAAAGTTACTGGATTTACTTAGAGGGGAGAAATGTAGCGGCCTGTAATACAAAAGAGGTGACCTTGAGCTCCGATTTTAAATCCTGTTATGAATTCCTATGCATAGATATTGCTGAGGGAAAGGTTTTGGCACAATATGCATTTAATTTAAGAGTTTTGTTTATTCCAATTGTGCAGAGGTGTTCTAGCATGTACGAAGAGTTAAATCCAGAGAAAGTCATTTTAACCAAAGATCAAGATGAAAAGCCAACTTACATTATAAAGATACTTAAGCAAATGTACCGTATTTAATCTACTCTCATCTTAAAGCAACTTCCAATTTTCACTTTCACTTACATTTCTAATGCAGTGGTATTTATTACCTATTGCCTACCTTACCAAAGAGCAACAATCTCTAGAGATATCTTCCCTCTGATTAGAAAACTCTCCTGCAAAATAATAGATTTATGAAATATACATGAAGAAACTTTTATTAAAATTACATTAATAGCCAAATTCTGCACTCAATTACACTTGGCCATTGTGAAATCAATGAATTGCACCAGGATAATAGAAAGCAGAATTTGCCCCAACCGAATAATTTTAGCTGATTAGAAACAATGAAATGAGATATTAATATTGACACTTTCTGTCTGAAATACCCTCGTTCTGTGGACCCGGGACTGATGATTTAGGGCTCTGCATGGAAGAACAAAGCCACTCTGCCAGCCAGCCCTGACGGCAAGACCATATATACTCAGACAAATGGTCTCATATACAACTCCACTCCTGGGAGGTAAAGAGGAGGAGAATCTTATTCTCTCCTGCTTTGCCCCAGGTAACAATAAATATTCCCCCACAGTAGCTGGTAATACATACCTGAGTAAGCTTTAAACCCGCTAGCTCAGGTGTTGAAAGCAGTGGAGCTCCAGCAGCATAGAGTTCAATAGAGGCTAAGCACCCAAATATTTACTCAGTCTGTTCTGTCACTAGCTAGCTTTGGTACCTCTTTTAGGTTAGCTACAATATGAGGCTGGCTGCAGTCCAGCCAGCGAGTTTATTACCTCCAATGCAGAGCCTGGTTTATTAGCCTGGGTACAGCACTGTGCTGATGTAATATATATGATATTGTATAGATAGGGAAGTAAAGTGGCTTTAATTCTTCTGGTCTGCAAGCTAGCTCACGGATCTGCATTGTGTTTTATACTCTGAGGGAATTATATTCCTCATCTGAGGGAATGTCTGGCCTTGGGGGGGAAAAAAAATCTGGGGCTAATGACTGTGCTGAACTGTTTGGACATTTAGTTAGAGCCTTGTTGCCAGTGTTCAGACTTTCAGGCAGAGGAGAAAAATGGTGCCCACAAGAGATGCAAACTGAGACAAGGACTCAGAAAGCAAGGGCTGTTTGGGAACACATTGCTATTAAATGAGCAGTAGTTACTGACAAGTGCTGTGCCCCCTTCCCATGCCAGGTGGAGCAAAGGTGGGCTCAACCCTCTGTTCCCCTTCTGCTCTGAACTGGAGGGTTATGCTGCAGGAAGGTTTCTGAACCGTGTGAGTACTTCTTATCTCTTACAGATGTGAGATCCCAATGTCTTTTAAAGATGCCGAGGGGTTTTGCACAGCTGCAAATGGATGGACTGCCTACCACCCCAAATAACCATACCTCAGCAGGCTCTGCTCTGCCTGACTTGTACCACGGCATTCCTTTATGTTCCTATACCAGTGCTGGTGACTAGGTGCGGAACAGAAATCACTATAATTAGAAGGAGATGTAAAGACAATGTTTAAAAAGCTGTGTTGCTCACAGCTTCAAAGGTCTTAAATGTCTACTTCCAAGTCAGAGGGAGCTGTCCTTCTGAAGGATAAAACCAAAAATAAAGAAGGGCTAAAACCTGAAAACTGCTAGGAAAAAGGAAAGCATTTGTGTAAACTGACAGGCTGTGGAGGCCTAAACAGAAATAAATTGATTACACTTCAAACAGTGTAGGCTGTTCCTCCTGACTAAGGTGTTAGGGACCTGGAGAGAGGAAGGAACTGTAATTAGATACACCCCTACTCCCTTTCTCTTCTGTTTTATGTCCTCTCCCATGCACTTTGTTTGTTGGGGTGGAGGAAACAGCTGTGTTTTTATTGGAGGAATCTGATTTTTCAACCACTTAATTAGTCTGCAGTCACAGGCCCCAGGTAAGAATATTTGTACAGTTAAAACGGGACTTGGGGGCTGCAATATCCAAAGCCTGGCTTGGGACCAGATCAGCTGAGGAGTTCAGTCCATCTGAGTTGGACCCCTACTAGGGGTGCCGCTGCAGATACCCACAAACTGAACATTTGCCTCCACGGCAGGCTGGCAGAGAGGTGTGTTCTCTAGAGACCACTCCGGGCGTGCGACACAGAGTGGCAGGAAGGGGCTGGGGAACAGGACCCCTGAATCCCTCTCATTGTGTTTGCTGAAAGGACCAGCTGGATTAAGATGCCTCCTTCCCTTTGCAACTCTTCTTATCTGCACTGAAATCACCGAGGCAATAATATGTTGGATGTCTGAGGACTTCAGAATGGATGCCCTATTATTTCTTTCTTTTGTTTTGTTATAATACGTGTGACCTTCAACTGCTTTCACACACTTTTCACTCTGTAGAGAAAATACCATGCTGAATGGCTTAACTGTGATTTCAATACAAAACCGACCAACAAAAAGAGTGTTTTGGACAAAAGCAACAATGTGGGCAACGACATTCAGAAGTGTTAGAAGTAAATCTAACTGCACACAAAGCAGAGTTCAGCTAAGTGTCACTGCCAAAACCCATCTTCTGTTCTCTATGAAATGCAGTTGGAAAAGAGCTAAATTGAGTCCTGAAACTCACTGGGTGCATAAAAAACCACTGGGAGAAAGGGGATGTACCTGGAGGACTGCAGGCACCTATTTTGCATCTATACATATTTGACAGATAGGATGGAGAAGGACCAGTCTTTCAGCTGGTGTAAAAACATATAGTGATTTGCCTGTGCAGAGGATCTGCTCCACGGCCTGTGCTTGATTCTCCCAGGCAACACTTTAGGAAGTAATCAGATAGTCCTTCATATCTGATTTTGAGTGTACACCTGGAAAGAAAAGCTGTAATTCCTCCCTTTTGAAACACATATTGATAAAATAACCATCTATTTTCATATGCTTCCTTATCTTCACCTGCTCTTCTGTCTCAGTTTGTTTTATTACCATTCGGATTAGGTTTAGTCCTACACATCAGGGATGGAAAATGTTGCCTAGCTGTGCTGAAGGAACAGGGGAAGACTCCCATTTCTCTGAATGAGGTTATGCTGCAGCACACAAGTTGCTTTCAGATGCAAGGGGTAATGCATAAACCGATGCTTCATTTGCATGCTAAGAAAGGTCTGAAAGCCTGCTCCTACTCTGCTTAGATCACAGTAATATGCATGAGTGAGAAAGGAGGATAATAACCAGTAGAAGGAGTTGCTTTATTAACATGTAAAAATGCTTTTGTATGTTTTCTTTTAGATGAAAAATTTGGAGGCAAATATTTGCTTCTTTTATTTATGTTTAAGAAAATATGCTTTTTGTCTGTGTTTCAAATATTAAAAATAGGAAGGAAAAGGTTTTAATTTTGATTTTTTAATTAGATAAAACCTGAAAATGTCCACATGGGTTTGATAAGAAACACAAAATTCTTCCACAGAAAAATATCATTTTGTTGCCAGCTGCAGTGAACAGGGACCTTGATATTTACCTCAAATTGATGCAGTGGCTTGTGCTTAGAGCTTAGCCTTATGTCTGGTTGTATGGCCCCTGCTCAGGCTTGCTTTTGAGTACATCAACCTCATTGACCTCTGCTGTGTACGCTATCGAGCATTAGTACGGTAGCTAGCGCCATGCGCGACACTTCAGGTGAGGTGTTTGGCAGTCAGCCAGTCACACCACCCTGCCCACCTTGCACAAATAAACACTTAAAGGAACTGGTCCTTGTCTGATGAGGGGTTTTGTTTGTTTGTTTGTTGGCTTTTATAAACTACAGGAATTCAGGAAGGATTTCAGGCTGGCAGGGAGAGGAATCATTAAAATATCCCATTCTCAGCAACCTTCATATATGGGGCACAGGAGAACAGTGGTCACTATTCTGATCAGCTTCGCCATTGAATATGTTCCTCCCCCAAATCCAGGAAACATGCGATGAAGGAGGTATTCTGCTTTATACAGAAAATATGGGATCAAGGAGCAACAGATGGGAGAAGTAGCAAACATTCCGAAAATAAGTGCTCAAGAATCAGGAGGAATTAGAATACCTTGTTCATCTATAGTTTACAGCAGGAAATGAATATTTATGTCTCAAATGTTATGGTAAAGCATTCTTCCTTAATATGTATTTATATACAACCCTCCACAAAAAGTCTGCCTTCAAAAGCAGCAGGCGCTGACATCCCATCTTGCCAAAACCACAACATCTCATCAGATGCTCAGAAAGAATTTATACAAGATTTTGTGAAGTGCCTAACAAATAGCAGGCATTCTACTGAAGAAAGCATCGGCATTTCAAGATGAAGAAGTAAATCTGTTCAGTACTTTAGGAGTTTGAAGCGACTTTAGGAGTTTAAAGTGACTTCTTTAAAATATGTAGGCTCCCAGCCTAATGTTTCCTCTGGACCCCTCTGGCTAACAAATGACTTGTTTATAACATTTCTAAATATAGATCCAGGTAACTCAGATTAAATATCATTCAAACCCCACATTATTTCTAAGCAAAAATAACAAAGATCTTATTGTGTTTTGTTCTAGTTCTTTGTATGTAAAGAAAGCCTCTGAAAAATTCCTTATTAAAGCAAATGTAGTCATCATTTTCATGTAATCTGAATATATCATCCTTTTTCCAAATAAAAACCAGAAATTTTTTTGGAACACTTTTGTCTTTTCTGAGTTATTATTGACAGCCCTACCTTACTCATTTAGGAAAAAAACAGCACCTCTGGCAGGATTCCTTACATTTGGATTCTTTATTACCTGCAACTGTAACATCCCTTGCTTTTTACTTGGTTCTTTTTTTGTTTCCTTAATCAGTTTCCCAAACATTCTAGCTTCTAAATTTATATCAATTTATGTCATGTTGCCCTTTTTTCCATTAACCGTCCCCCCCCCCCCCCTCCCCCCCCCTGCACTGGCATGCACACACAGAGATCACAAATGTATTTTAGCTTTTGTAGGTGCTTTTATTCTCTCTGCGAAAGTCAAGTTGTTTTATAACTAATGTCACCTAATTTTTCAGCTGTGGGATGGTAGCTTTTTGGCCATCAAATAAAATATTTAATCAGTTCTCCCAAATTATTCATACCTTTCTCTGGTTCTATCAGCCTATAGTTGTTTTCAGCTTTATGAGCCTGTCTCTTTTAAATCACCAACCATATTTATTACTGATTTGAGCTTTTTCCTGTCTGCACATAATGAATGTAATTAAGTCATCATAACTTGCTCCTAAAAAATCTTTGTTTTTAGTTCTTAGATCGGTGCCCTTTTATCTGCCAAGATGAAATCAAATTTATCTTTCCATGACACTATTTTTTGAGTTAGGAAATTGTCAGTATGTTTTTTTAGAAATTCCAAGGTAGTTTTTGTACTGACAGATCTCTGATATATATCACTCATGTTGAGATGTCAGCTTCCCAGCTTTTTTCCCCTTATATAGGACAGGCAGGGTTTTAAAGAGTGGTTGATGCTGTTCTGAAGTGTGATATGATGGTGGGAGCTGCCAGTGGCTTGTGCCCCACCTTGCACTATATTGGCTAGAAAATTGGTCCATAAACCTTCAAGATCACTTGTACAGGGCTTTGTCAGTGGCTCAGACATGAGTATTTTGTGGAATTTGAGCAGGTATATAAAATGGTACCCTTGTCCCTTGTGCTACAGACACTGATCTGTCATATAGCTTGTTCCTTAGTGATGGGTCCCTGCTGCCTTGAATCTGCAACAACAATGTTTTCCAGATGTGTTTTTCCAAATATCCCTCCTGTATGTTATGTGAAGTCACTGTCTTTCTGTTCTTCCTTCATCTGCCTGGTTCCAAAGCATGCCAGGCAAATGATTTATATATAAATTCTCACTGCAGAGTCTCATTCGCTCAGTAATGTGGGAGGCATTAGCTACTTGATGATTTCAAGCACTGATTCTGATCAAAGACCTGCTAGTCACGGCCAGATGGGTCTCACAGAAGCACCGACAAGCTGATCAGTAGGCCTGATAGGAGATGGAGAGACTGCCCCCACAGCCTTCCCAAAGGACAAAACTTGAATCGATAATGCACACATGCATATGCATGCAAATGCTCTCTCAACTCACCTCCTGCAACTGCACTACCTCTGAGCACAGGGTCTGCAGCTAACCCTTCAGAAACTCCCATGTTAGCTGCTCTGTTTGTTGGGCTCAGCTGTTTCATTCAGCTTTTTGATTCCGAGTAAAGTTATTTCAATGGCTAAACAGAAGGAACAACGTGTGCAATGCCCTTCTGGATTATCCCAAGTTATGAACTGTGAGTGATGGTGCAAACAGTAATATACATGTATCATGCTGAAGTGAAAGATGGTCCCAGTGATCACAACAGAGAGGCAGAGGATAAACAATCACCAGAAGTAACCTTGCTGGCTGAAAGAAACATCTGATTTCTGCTAAAGCCAAAAGTACAAAAGAACATTTTCAAGTCTTCTGAAAGACAGACAGAAATGTCTTAGGGAACTTGACGCAAAGCAATTATGGATGCTCAAACACAACAAAGATTTTGAACATGAAAAGAGAATACTAAAAGGATTTTTATACTTGACAGTTCATTTCATTGTATTCTCTTTTTATATTAAATTATTAAAGAGAGATATATCAATGTGTGTATTTTCAGTCCCTTTTTGCCAGTTTAGCTTATTGGAAAAGTTTAACATTTCCCAACAAAACATCTTCGTAATATTTCACAAATGTTACAATTTGCCAAGTTTTTCCCTCAGTAAATTATTATTGGTTGTAGCCTCTGATGGGCTACTCTTTCTCTCTCAAATGAAACTTCCTTCTTAATTTAATAGAGTACTGACAGTGGGATACAGATAAGAGAAGTTGCTAATCTTCTTTGAAATATCTTTGAAATATCTTTGAACCCTCATCTGTATTATACCACTAAATTCAACAGTACCATGATTTTCAAAAGGTTTATGCCTCCAAGACTTTCAATAGCGTATTAGAACAAAACAGACATCTAATTCCAGTACCGATGATTCTTTCCTGTTGCTGAAGGTAGTTGGAAATGTGCTGGAGCTTTGGGGATAACAAATCAATTTTTACACTGCTTAATGATTACCACGTTTTTAAGTTCTTATGGATCACTTTATGTAATATAATATGTACATCACAGGCATCTGTTCTGACCTATTCACATGGGTCACTGCTATAATGTATTGTCAGGGACCCCTTGAGAGACAGCAAGTCATTCCACCTCAAGATAAGAGTCTAAGTTAAGAACACTAACATTTACCTGAAAATGCCCATCTCTCTCCATAGAATGTAGAAGCAGCTTCAAGTCTAACTTAGCCAAGAGCTAAACATTTGGACTGCTAAAATTAGGTGAGATAAATCCCACTGCAGGAGCTCAGGCTTGCTGCACAGTCAATGAAGAGGCAGGAGACAAGAGCCTGAATTAGGAGTTGGTGTCTTTCCATCAGCTGTGTAGAGACTTGACAAGTCTCACTTAAGCATCTACATGAGATAGTGTAATTTAAACGCCCAGAGTGGGATACCTGTGTGATCAAAGCACTTACACGCTCTACCAGGACTCACAAAGAAGCTTACAATGGCACGCTGTGCTGAAGTTATCCAATTCTCCAGGAATTTGGGTTTGCAAAGTGCTTACAAGACAGGTTTGCTTTATATATGTACAGAGCCACAACAGAGTTAAAATCAACTCAAGTTGTCATGTGATACTATTGGGGGAGCTATTATCTGCTCTTCCCCACACTATGAGTTATTATCTTCTGCCTAAATGCAGATTATGTGCAGGAACCAGAACTTTTATTTGACTCAGAGGTGCCGTGTACTTTCCTGGCACTATGATAATATGCAAGGACTTGCACAGAGCCAAAATATGTTGATACTGCTAACCAATATTTTAAATTCTCTTCAGGAAGTCTGCATGTAGCTTCTTCTCACAGGCATTCCCATCCCTGTCATACCAATCTTCACTGTTAACATGGCTCTAAGCAAGAACAAAAAAAGACCTTGTTTTAAATTTACATTTTCTTCTCCTAGCATCCTGGCCAGCTGCAGCTTCTGTTTACTGTTTGACAAACCCTTGGAGTACTGGTGGAGCTGCTGAGCTATCAGCAAGAGCTGGAAAAGCTGGACGTTCCTGTAACTCACAACTTGATATATGCTCCCATGGGCAGCTGCTCACCAAAGAAATTTGGGTGGGATGTATACTATTTGCAGAAGCCATATCATCAGGGAAAAAAGGAAGTTTACAAGACGTGAGTTAAAGTCTCTCTGACTGCCTTTCCAAAGGTGTTTTGCTAGCTTCACTAGGAATTAATTGCATGACTAAAGTGAGCAGGCTCTGGTCTTTTTTTAAGTAAACTGTTTTCAAATGACTATCTGTTATGGGTGTTACCTTTGCAGTGAAGAGAAATACCGAAGCAATACAGGTGAACCCATCTCATCTATAAATGAACTTTCTTCAGTGTTGAATTAGGGTGTTGGAGGGGCACTATGTGGCGTACATTATTGCTGATCTTGGATTCTGTCACTGTTCTTTGCCCAGAATAATCTTAAGCATTGATGAGAATAAGGAGGCACAAGGGAATAGAAGGAGAGTTAGTAAATGACTACTGTTGGAAAGTAAGGTGCAGGTGGAATCACACCTTCTCTGGTTGTCACTTTGGTAATCTTTCACAAAGCATTTAACTTTTCTACAACTAAGTGTGTGAATTCTTACACAGTATCACAGCTAACTGCAAGGGGGAGCCTGTTCTCACCTGTTCCTTTTCCTTTTCTGAGGATGGAGACTCCACAACCTCTCTGGGCACCCTCTGCAAGAAAAATATGTTTTCTTGGGTTCAGATGGACTTTCCTGTATTTCAGTTTGTGCTCATTGCCTCTTGTCCTGTCACTGTGCACCACTGACAAGAGCCTGTCTCTGTCTTCATTACACCTTCCCTTCAGGTATTTATATGCATTGATAAGATCCCCCCATGCCTTCTCTTTTCCAGGCTGAAGAATCCCAGCTCTCTCAGCCTCTCCTTGTATCAGAGATGCTCCAGGTCTTTAGTGGTCTTTGTGACCTTTTGCTGGACTTTCTCCAGTATGTCCATGTCTGTCTTCTATGGGGGAGCCCAGGGCTGGACCCAGCATTCCATGTGTCTCACCAATGCTGAGTAGAGGGGAAGAATCACCCACTTTGACCTGCTGGCAACACTCTTCCTCACACAGTCCAGGCTGACACTGTCCTTCTTTGTTGCAAGGGCACATTGCTGGCTCATGATCTACCTGTTGTACACCTACATCCTTCTCTGCAGAGCTGCTTTCCAGCCAGTCATGACCCAGTGTGTACTGGTGCATGTGGTTATTCCATTCCAGGTGCAGGACTTGGCAATTGTCTTTACTGAAATTCATGAGGTTCTCGCTGGTACATTTCTCCAGCTTGTTGAGGTTCCTCTGAATGGCAGGACAGCCATCTGGTGCATCAACCACTCCTCCCAGTTTTGTATCCTCTGCAGTCTTGTTGAGGGTGTGCTCTGTCCCATTGTCCAGGTCATTAATGAAGATGTTACACAGTTTTGGAATCAGTATTGACCCCTGGGACACACTGTTGTTGACCGGCTTCCAAATGGACTATGTGCCAGTCATCACAGCACTTTGAAACAGGTAGCTCAGCCAGTTTTCAGTCTACCTCACTGTCCATTTATCTAGCCTGTGCTTCACCAGTCTGTCAGTGATAATATTACGAAAGACAGTGCTGAATGCCTTGCTAAAGTAAAGATAAACAGGAGCTTCTGCTCTCGCCTTATCCACCAAATTAGTAATTTCTTTGTAGAAGGCTATCAGGTTGGTCAGACATGAATTACCCTTCATAAATCCATGCTGATTACTCCAAATCACCTTAATATTTTTGGAAATGGTTTCTGGGATTATTTGCTTCATCACCTTCCCAAGAATTGAGGTGAGGCTGACTGGCCTGTAGCTCCCTGGATCTTGCTTTTGCCCTTCTTGAAGTGACATTTGCTTTCTTTCAGGCCTCAGGAACCTCCCCCAGTCATGATGACCTTTCAAAGATAATTCAGAGTGGCCTTACAGTGAGATATCCAGGCCAGCTCCCCCAGCACTTGTAGGTGCATCTTATTAGGTCCCATGGACTTGTGTATATTCACTTTGTTTAAATATTCCCTAACCTGATGCTCCTGCACCAAGGGTAAATCTATCTTGCTCCAGACTTTCCCACTGGTCACAGGGGGTTTGGATTGCTGAGGGTGAATCTTACCAGCAAAGGCTGAGCCAAAAAAGACACTGAATACCTTGGCTTTTTTCTACATTGTTTGTTGCTACATCTTAGAATTATAGAATCATAGAATCATGTAGGTTGGAAAAGACCTTTAAGATCATCCAGTCCAACCATTAACCCACACTACCAAGTCCACACTAAACCAATCAAGGGTAGACTAGACTAAACCATGTCCCCAAGTGCCACATCTACCCGTTTTTTGAACACTTCCAGGGATGGTGACTCCACCACCTCTCTGGGCAGCCTGTTCCAATTCTTGACCACCCTTTCCGTAAAGAAATTTTTCCTAATTTCCAGCCTAAACCTCCCGTGGCGCAGCTTGAGCCCATTTCCTCTCATCCTATCGCTAACTACTTGGGAGAAGAGACCAACACCCACCTCACTACAACCTCCTTTCAGGTAGTTGTAGAGAGCGATAAGGTCTCCCCTCAGCCTCCTCTTCTCCAGGCTAAACAACCCCAGTTCCCTCAGCTGCTCCTCATAAGGCCTGTGCTCCAGACCCTTCACCAGCCTTGTTGCCCTTCTCTGGACATGCTCCAGCACCTCAATGTCTTTCTTGTAGTGAGGGGCCCAAAACTGCACACAGTATTTGAGGTGTGGCCTCACCAGCGCTGAGTGCAGGGGCACAATCACCTCCCTGCTCCTGCCGGCCACTCTATTCCTGATACAGGAAGGACCCATTCAGCAGTGGGTCTGCATTGTCTCCACTCTTACTTTTGCTGCTGATACATGCAGAAGCCTTTCTTGCTGCCCTTGTCAGCCCTTGCTGGATTCAAATCCAGGTGGGCTTTGGCTTTCACTGCCTCATCTCTGCATGACTGGACAGTGTCTCTAAATTCCTCCTGGGTCACCTGCCCCTGCTTCCACTTCTTGTGTGTTTCCTTTATATGTCTGAATTTTCAGGGGCTCCTTGTTCATTCATGCAGGCTTCCTACTGCTTTTACTTGATTTTATGCTCATCAGTATTGACCACTCTTGCACTTAGTGGAAGAGATACCTAAAAATCAGACAGCTCTCCTGGATGGCTCTTTTATCCAGGATGGTCTCCCCTTCCCTTCCCTTCCCTTCCCTTCCCTTCCCTTCCCTTCCCTTCCCTTCCCTTCCCTTCCCTTCCCTTCCCTTCCCTTCCCTTCCCTTCCCTTCCCTTCCCTTCCCTTCCCTTCCCTTCCCTTCCCTTCCCTTCCCTTCCCTTCCCTTCCCTTCCCTTCCCTTCCCTTCCCTTCCCTTCCCTTCCCTTCCCTTCCCTTCCCTTCCCTTCCCTTCCCTTCCCTTCCCTTCCCTTCCCTTCCCTTCCCTTCCCTTCCCTTCCCTTCCCTTCCCTTCCCTTCCCTTCCCTTCCCTCATGCAGAGCTGCTCTATTTATTCCAATGTAGAACAGTGTTTTGTTGTTTTGCTTATATTATTAATTTTTTGCAAATTAAATGAACAATGGAGGTATTTGATCCAAGGAATTTTCCAAGTGAGTCTTTCCTAAGCAGACTTGAATACCAGGGGCTATGAGCACAGACTTTTTACATACTGATTGGTGTATTAATCCATATTTACTATTATTATTTTACAAATTTTGAAATCTGTAGTTGTATCTCATTCAGATAAGTCTTCAACTGAAGTGAATGGAAATTTAGCCTGTGTAACAAATGGGTAACAAAAGAATAAGACCTTCAGGATCTGGCATGCTAATGATTATAATTTAACACTACTATAGCTCTTTCCATCTTCAAAGTGCTTCACGAACATTAACCATTCTAATTAATTTCATTTAGAGATATTCCTACTGTATCTTTTCCTCTGTTGAACACTGTAGTACACTTACTGCTGTATTGTAATTCAAAGGTTGTTATGGTAAAGATTTTGACAAGAACAGAAAATCCCTTGTGAAAATTTGCAATTGTGCTAATTACATCAGAGATCGGATGTCAAGATTATCCTTGAAAAGGATCCTAGTACATACCATAGGTGTACCAAGTCTCTCAGTAGAAGAGCTAGGTTTGGTCAATCCACCACTTCTCTGGCATGTGCCTGCTGTAGGGGTAAACAGATTCAATAACTTGCAAAATTGATTGAAACCCATGTTAATGTTCAAGCTCAGGCTGAGAAAATGCAGATGAGGAAACAAAGAATCCATGTAACTATCCTACCACTACCAGCCAACTTGTCAAAGGCAGATGAAGTAGGACAGAAGAATGACATATGATTGTAAGACAGTGAGGCGTCTCTGTTTCATAATTTTCCTATCCTGAGATGCATTATTCAAAGTGTTATCTTGTTAGCCTATCTTACTGGGAGTTACAAAAGACAGTTTAATAGATGCGTATCAGTCATTTGACAGATTGGTCCAACTTCCTCACTGTGGGGAACTGTCTGTCAGTTTTGGGACGTCTTTTTGCAGACCTCTTGCATGTGGTGGGGGTAAACTGTGAGCGTAACCGCGAGGCTACCCAATGGTACAATAGATGCCCTTGTGCAGAGCCTTGCTGGCTGCCTGAACAGCTTTTCTTCTTGCTGTTTTCTCAGGCAAAGCTGTAAGGAATCACCTCTTGGAAGCTGGGTAGCCATCATGCTGACATTGTAAGTGTCTGTGCTAGGACATTGTGGAAGTGTCCATGGGGAGGTACCCATGTGAGCATCTTGTGTGTGGAAAATATCATTTGAGTGTCTAACTAGAGCATCTAGAGAGTTCAGTACAGTTTTGCAGGTACAGCTAGTGAAAGTGAGCTCAAAATACACTGTTTCTTGTAGGTATTGAAGAGGATATGACAAGAAGGTAAACATCCCAGGCCTATGTGAGATATCTAGAAGATTCACCAACAGGTAAGGACTTCTGTGCTATTACAACGTTACTAGTTGAAGAAAGTCCAGAATCCCAAGGTCAGCTGACACCTACTGCTTCCCAGTCACACTGCTTAGCGTTAATCCCCTTCATAGCCTCCTTGGCAAGTCCCAGTTGGAGGGCTACAAAATGGAGCAAAGGGACAAGCTAACAAGTTGGGGGTGATCACAGAGCCAGCACTCAGTTTCCATCCCAGATCTCTTGCCTGTAACAGTTTCAGCTGAACCCTAGTGAACAACCCCACCTCTTTCTAGCAAGCCCCAATATTTCCCTGGAAATTGAGAACAATGTTACAAGCTGGAGGATGACTTGAACCTTTGAGAGAAATTCATCCTTGATAGAAGTCACAGCTCTGGTCTACACTGATTTATTTCAATACTGCATCATGCAGACATCTGTTTCTATGGTAGTGGCATACATCTGGAATGACCAAATGCAGAATTGTAATTAAGTATTTTTCTGTGTAGCAATGGATATCTGATGTTTAGAAGCATACAGATGTAGTTCACAGGGGCTCCTACAACAGCCTGAGTTCTCTTTGTAAGATGGGTGGATAATCACCCAGCTGTTCCTGTAGGAAAAAGTATGAATTTAAAATTGTTTTTTAATCATACAGTGACATTTAACAGACAATTATATTCCCAAAATGGCCAATTCAAAATAAGGAATAATTAAGTTAATTTTTGATTATAATTATTAAATGATAGATGTTTCCAGAGCAGCTCTTATAGAATCTTATTACATTTCTAGAGAATCCTGTTATTTTAATTGCTGTTCTTTTTCTTTTTTTCCCGCCACTGTTAAATTCCTTCACTAATGGTGGCCACTGTGGTCAAGGATCTTAAGATCCTGCATTTCAGACCTGAATAATACTTTGTTTGTTCATGATTTAACACCACAGTGGATTTCTCCTTTTTCATTTGTTGATACTTACCAGTTCGCAGAACATGACTAAATTCCAGTTGCTGATGTTATATAAATTTCTTAAAGTATCTACCCTTTCTCCTGAGTTCCTGGATGCTTCTGAAGTGTGATTTTATAGAAGTGTGGTTTTAACCAGCAGTATATAGACCTTCTGCACTGCTACACTCATTTTTCCAATGAGCCCTGTTGCACTTAAAGACCAAATGACAGTACAGAGACTGACTTTTAATCACAGATATATGCATTTTTATGAATTACATGACTTCCCTGCTTCATGGAAGCAGTGAAGTGGGCTGTGACAAACGCCAGGTGGGTTAGTGCAATGTTCTCAGCTATGTGGTGCATGGTCCTGGGGCCAGGCTGTGGCATCCCCAGGATTCCCCAGAAGTCATAGAATAGAATCATAGAATCATCTAGGTTGGAAAAGACCTTTAAGATCATCCAGTCCAACCATTAACCTACACTACCAAGCCCACTCTAGACTAATCAAGGGTAGACCAGACTAAACCATATCCCGAAGTGCCACATCTAACCGTTTTTTAAACGCCTCCAGGGATGGGGACTCCACCACCTCTCTGGGCAGCCTGTTCCAATGCCTGACCACCCTTTCCGTAAAGAAATTTTTCCTAATTTCCAGTCTAAACCTCCCCTGGCGCAGCTTAAGCCCATTTCCTCTTGTCCTATCGCTAGCTACTTGGGAGAAGAGACCAACACCCACCTCACTACAACCTCCTTTCACGTAGTTGTAGAGAGCGATAAGGTCTCCCCTCAGCCTCCTCTTTTCCAGGCTAAACAACCCCAGTTCCCTCAGCCGCTCCTCATAAGGCCTGTGCTCCAGACCCTTCACCAGCTTCGTTGCCCGCCTCTGAACACGCTCCAGCACCTCAATGTCTTTCTTGTAGTGAGGGGCCCAAAACTGGACACAGTATTCCAGGTGCGGCCTCAGTCTCTCAGGTTCTTCTTTTTCCTGGGTTCCCTCTGGGATCTATGCTCCTGGAGTCTCTCTGTAAATTCTTTATTTTCCCTAGTTACAGGACTGGGCAGAAAATACCTCTCTGGTGACTCATCTCTACAAATCCTGCTGTCTCTTTCTGACTTGCTGTAGACACTGTTAGTGCTCACAGTCAGCTCCTGTTGTTGGTACTACTCAGGACACTTCTGGACAAGTTTGAACACTCTTCATTTTCAGCAGGTTGTTTGCGCAGCTTGGCTTTTTATTTTCCTTGAGCATACAAAAACCATTCAAAGTTCTTTCTGGGTTTTTTTTTGGAACAAGGGGTTAGTCTACTTCTGAAGCAGAAAGTCAGTTAAAGTTCACGGACTTATGCTAACAGCTCTGCTACTTAGCCCCAACTCATGCTATCTGCTGCAAGTCGTCAGAATGAGACTTGCTGTTGCCAACAAGTTGCTGACAAGTTGCATGACTTGCCTGATGCCATAGGATAAAAAGGTGAATAGAAAAGTGGAACTCAGGATTGATGTTCCGCATTTAAGAAAGTACAGCACAAATAGAGAAAAAGGTTCAAAAGGTTAAAATCCACCTGCACGCTCTGGGGACCCCATGATACTGGGGGAATTAGTGCCGTGGTACAAAACAGAGAGATCAGTTGCCATACTGTTGTGTAGCGTGACTTTAAAGCAATGAATTTGATCTATATTAGTATTTTCTACACGCCGCTCAATTTGCTTGCACCAAGAATTTATCCTCAGCTCCTTAAGGGTTGTTCTCAAGGCCTACAGAGCATCTTGAGCGAAGGAAGCACCATCCCCAGAGATCAATCAGTCCAGCTTTACCGGCACTAAGTACACTCCCCAGCATTGCCCCTTCAGGATCCCAAGATGATTGGCATTTTAACGTTTCACCCTGATTCCTCTGAAGCTGTGATTTAACGTGTAGAAAATATAGTGCAATATTATGTTAAAACTGTAATAAAAGCTGTTTACTCTACTTAATTGTCATAAGTCATTCTATTAAACTGTTGAGGAATATTAACAAGGGATATGATAATATCACCATATAAAATTCATATACATTTTTCAGCAGTTGTAAAATATGTTATAATTATTTAATAGCTTTGCAACTGGTTGTGTTTGATAATTAAATGCTGTGGGTAAGGAACTGTACTGTTATTTCAACTATCTGGAAAAGACAGAACAGCTTCAGTTTAACCTGACAATTACAAAGTGATCAGGTGGCAAAAAAGTCATCATCACCTTATTTTTTCCCTACAAAAGCAAACATAAGGCAAAGGTAGCCTGCAACATACAAATGTGCTTGTTTATTTTGTCTCCACAAACATATGGATTAGATTACTGAAATGCTGAGGAACTGCATCTAAAAAAAACCTTTTCAAAAAAAAAAACAAAACAAAAAACCAAAACCAAACCATCTTCAAAACCAGCAGAAACAGGTTTTATAATTGTCATTACCTACCAATTAATTGCAAGCTTTGTGCAGGAGAGAAGAAATGGGTGGAATAGTGTTGGTCATGGCCTATGAATCACATTTTCTAAAGTATTTAGACAGGTGCTTAGGTGTGAAGTCCCACCATGGGCAGTAGAGCTCCCTGCTTTTACATCCTGCAAATTAAAAAGACACTGGTAACTCCGAGGAGAACTGGAAAGAATTCAGACAACAAAATGTGCAACCTGAAAATCCCTGCTCAGCTCTCATCCAAACCTTGAAAAGCCTCACAAGCTGCCTCTAGATGTGCCTCAGTTTTTAACCTTTAAACTCCCTGAGAACCTCATGTTCTACTTCTGTGCCTGTCCAGAAGTGCTCAGTCTGGAGAGGATGGATGAAAAGTGCTGAGTTCTCACCTAAGTCCACACAGACATTCCCCCCGCTGAGGTGCTCTGCCTGATCAGGCGCTTTTAGAAACTGCTTATGGCGTGCCTAAGAGATATCTATGACAAAAGTACAGTCGTAGCTGCTGCTTTCTTTGAAAATGTGCACAGAATCCCTCATGTCTGAGCTACAGGAGACGCAGATTCAACTCACTTCCCCAGGTGAAGCAGTTCAAGCACACCAAGCCACCCCACCCCTGAAAGAATGACAGAAGTTCTTGGTATCATCACCTCTAGCACTCAGATATGACTGAAAGCCCATTTAAAATACCA
The DNA here is from genome assembly GCF_030463565.1 of Pelecanus crispus. Lineage (NCBI taxonomy): Eukaryota > Metazoa > Chordata > Aves > Pelecaniformes > Pelecanidae > Pelecanus > Pelecanus crispus. Next base: position 191,537,590 of record NC_134643.1, on the reverse strand, counting down.
AATTTTCATTCTGAGTGTAGGGCTGAAAGTTACAATCAATGATAAATAAACGTAGAGTGATGCTTGGCAATGACATGGGCTGTTTACTTACATTTTGGTGCCTAATTAATTTTGACAGCCCATTTAAAACAGTTGAAGAACTGCCTGTATCAAAGATCATTGCTCTTGCAGTGCCATCTTACTGCAGGGACTTTTGATTTCAAGTTCTCTCTGCCAAGCTAAAGGAGACTTTCTGGAGTGGATATTTCAGTCATGGTCTCGTGGCTCCATCTGGATGCATTGGAAAAGCTGACATTCAGAAAGTAAAACCACTTTGGGGTGGATAAGTACGGGCTTGCATTTTGGGGAGGAAAGGGCTATTTAGGGATAATGGACTCCCTGCTTCCTTTTTCTGTGAGAGCTAATGCATAATGGCTGGACAAGATGGAAGCTGTGTTTCCCCTTGTCTGTGCGCATGGTTTGTTTTTTGAGTCATTGTGAAGGTCACCTAGGATGCAATGGTGTCTATTTTAGCTTGTTATTTGGTATCAAGTAATTAAATAAAATAAGCAATACCATGTTATTGAATAAAAATCTGGCAGCAAACAGCCTAAAACCCTACTCTACCTCATTACATCTAGCCCTGCCACCAGCTACACCTTACAATGGATCAAGTCTCTAATGATATGAGCTGTTCATTCTTACTTCCAGGGCTTTTTCTGAAAGGACTAATTTTTACCTTGCACTTGCTACCTAACCAAAGCCAGTGATGAACCTCAGGACAGAATTTGACCAAAGAAATGAAAGCTGAATCAAGGAAAGACAGGAGACTAAAGCCATCCTTTGGCCACCACCATCAGGGACATTCCTTTGCATGACACTTTTCTGTGCGACCATTTCTGTAGCTGATCCTAGCACTTTCTCCTTCTCTGCTTGCCTTCCTGTTCAGCGCAGTAAATCAAAACTGAGACTTTAAAGCAGCTGAGAGATGCCTTTATAACAGGAGAGGGAGCTCTCACAGCACTGATGGAAATTTTCTAAGGGTGCTGTTTACCCAAGGCAAGCAGAGGACAGAAACCTGTCTCTGTTTTTATCAAGGAGGAAGGAGGTGCATGCACATGTCCCTGTATTAGGTCATGGGAGGCACTCACCATAAAAAAGGCTTGGGATTTGAACATGTTTAGGAACTACAGGTATCCACATAAACAAAACCTGCAAACTGTTTGGCCCCTGCCTACGTTGTAACTCATGGCAAAGTGTCCACATATGAAAGGAGCAATCCCATGACTTTCCTCCTGGGGTCAGCCAAGCTGCTCCGGTGCTGCTGGTCACCACAGCACAATGTGACACCCAGCACAGAGTGTCCCAGGTGAGGTCCAAGAGGGTAGTGAAACACAAATGAATCCCTTAGATCTCTGGCCTTGTTTTGGGAACACTTACTGAGGGGATGCTAGCAGAACTGTCACTTGCTTTCCCTAGTCCCTTCATTTCCTCCAAAGCCCCCACCAAAAGGCTCATTTTCCCTTTCCAGAATTATGTCCTGTGTGCTTACATAGCTGGAGAATTAACCTAAACAGTTAATTAATGTTTCCAACAAATTAATACATTCAAATACCCCCTTTTCAAGAAAAAATCAAGGAAGAAGTTCTTTTATTTAGTAAAAAGATCTTAGGACAACTTATGTTAATCTTCTCATAGATTTTATTTCCATAAATTTCCAAGAAAACAACAGACTCAGAACCATTCCTGGTCCATGTTGTGCTTTCAGCCACTGACAGCCAACCTTTTCTGCAATCAGAAACCCCTAAATATTTAAAGTATGTGTCAATTGTGAGCTAGCTTTCATCTGCAATTATTGCAGTACCTTTGCTTTATTAAGGAACAGTATTTTTATTACTGTTTAATATTTTTGAGAATATACACTAATTGGAATCAACACCTAGCTCTTCTTAGAAATTGTCAATCTTTCTGTAAAATCTTTATTTATTTTCTGGAGACATATGTTAAAGCCCCTAGCTGCTTTGGTAACCTGCAAGAAAACAGGTGTGCACCTCTTCCCTGTTCTTTGCCTACATCCCTTCTACAGAAGTTTTCTTGCACAATATAGACATTATTCCTTTTTGCTTTTTATTTGTGTGCTCAAATTAAAAAGACAATAGTGACAGCACAGCTACAGGGAAATGAAAACATAAGAATATATAAGAACCAATCCTGCTCTCACTTGTGATGATGTAAATACTGAGCTTCTCCATTTGCTACAGTGAGCAGACTACTGTCTTAGACCATAAGCTTGCAACAAAATCAGTGCAAGCTGAAGACCATGCCAAAGGACATAATTATTAGTGTCAAAGAGGCTCTCCTTGGATACCAAGGCTTTTTCATGGGGAATCTCAGTGTAATTTCCAGAGGCCAAGGAATGTGTCACTAGAAAAAGAATGAAGCTGAAAGACTCCAAATGCTAATTTGAAGCTAACCCTTTTCACTTGTCTTCCTAGATGACAGGAAGAGCAGTGAGTCATAATCTGTCATAAATCTGAAGAACGTCAAGTGAAGTCAGAGGGATTCTTCAAATGGAGATCAAGAGCAGAAATTTTTGTAGATTTACAAAGTACACAGAAATGTGATGAAAAATGATATATGACCTGATGAGACACAGAACCAGATTTAAACAAGAAACTGAAGCAACAGAACATCACTCTCACGAGTAATGTTAATTCTCAGGTAGGTTTGACTGGGTCACCACTTTTTCAGCAGACAGAAAATTCACTAAGGGATGTGGTTCTCATTGTCCTAATGACACAGCCAACTTGTGAGACTGTTTTGGCTTAAGAAAACATTGCAAAATTACAAGAGTTATTCTCATTTACCAATAATGCCGGGGGCAGAGCAGTTAGTTGAAATGTAGAAGAAAGTGTTACCAGTTCCTTCTTCTATCCAAAAGGTTTGAATCCTTATCAGAAGTTCCTAAATGCCACTACACTAGGGATTTACTGATGCTGTTTCATCCTGTAAAAATAATTAAATACAGGCTGGAGAAGGAATTGGAATCTGTCTCCTGTCCTGGCGAGCTGCTTTCTGCCTGGAGATCCAAACTCGTTGCTTTGCTATTTCTCTCACTAATTGTTTATATGTGGTATATGAAGTAGAAGAGCACCAATAAGAGGGAAAGAGGAAACCTCGTTTCAATGAATGCTTCACCCTAGCAGTCGAGGACTTCCCTGTGGAAAAGCCTGATTCATATCTTCTCCCTTCAGGAAGAGATTCTGAATCAAGGAGAGGTCTTCATTGCTGGGTACTGAAGACATAACTCAACCCTCTATAAAATACATCACCAGTTATTTGGTATAACTGTCTAGCCAGGAGAGGAAGGCACTCACCTGAGGGGAGTGGGGCTACACTCCCTACTCCAGTGTATGCTTACTTGACTCTGCAAGGAAAACAAGGCAGCCCAATATTTGTCCAGCGTCATGGATGGTAGATTATGGTGTTTCTAGTCCAGCTCCCAGAAGGGAACTGAGTCACCTACACTCTTGACCTATGCTCACAGAACTTAAGTTTTGGGTAAAACAGAGACGATGATCTTTTCTGACCATTTTCTAAATGTAGGTCATCATCACCTTTGCTTCTTAGAAGCTCTGGGAATGAGCTTCTTGGTGTCAATGAAATCACAATTTGGCAAGAAAAACCAAAACATTTTAAGTCTGTTTCTTCTGGAATATTCTTTCAAATTCTTCAATTTGCCAGCCAAATATAAAAATCAATGATTTCCATGGCTTCAGTTTTGATCAGGTGTTACAATTCTTCCACACAGACTCTCTTAGAAAAGGGAATTTAGCCTGTTACTTTGTCAAAAAATTGATATCTGATTTTAAAGTAGAGAACAGAGCAGCAAAACTGATTGAGGAACTGAGAAAGTAAAATGTAGAGCAGGTGAAAGATTAGAATTTATGTAGGCTGAAAGCTGATTGTTAAGAGGGAATTTATTAACCCTTATCAAATCCTCAATTGCCTGCATAATATCCCTGTAGTTTACTGTTTCCTTTAATATAGACTAAAGAATTATAAATATGGAACAGATGGTAAGAAACATGTTTTCTATACCAAGAATCATAAATGCATCTTCCTGCAGAAAGGTTGTTGGAACAGTTTCCAGAGGGAATAAAAAATTCTAACCTGTATTTTATCTGCATGGAAAATACAGGTGGGAAGTTTTGACCACTGAAGTTTGTATTGATTTCTGAACTGCAAAAGCCACCTCTGCCTACTAGATCATTTGGTGAGATAGAGATGTTCAGCTCTGGAAGAAATAAGTAATTGTTCTAGAATTACTGCAGAACTGGACTGTGGTGAATGCTAAGGCATGTCTGGTCCCTACGAAGCAGGGAGAAAGAGAAAAGATGCTTAGCAGAATCCAATGTGCAACTTGGTTTCTTTTTGTATACTTGTTTTTTACCTTTATGATTTCTTTTCTAGTGTGTCTGAAATCCCTTTCTAGCTATCCCCTAGGATCTGTGCATTTGCAGATCCTATTAGTGTTCCTGAGATGGCATTTTCTACACACGGAAAGTTGTCTCTGAACTGCCTACCTATACCTCTCATTCAAAAACACTGTTCAGACCTATTTCTGGGGAGATTCACTGGAGAATTCTGCTGATTGATGAGCTCTATCATGTGGTCATAGGGTGTGAAAAGAGGAAGAACTTTTGGGGAAGAACCTAAAGGTCTGCAAGATGGAAATGAAGTTACTCCCAAACAACTATGTAGTCTGTGAAGGTCGGTAAATACCTTTTCAGGTTGATTCAGTCCACTTAGGAGATAAATTCTTGTCCAGAGGTATCTTTGTCTCTCCCTTCACCATATATGTGATCCCATGGCACAAAAACTTGTCAAAAAGCCTAATCCTGAGTTCATTTACACTGAAATTATTTCAGATTTTTGTTATTGTAACCAAAAAATGAAGTGGTGATAATCAATACAGTATTTACAAATGAAATTACAATCTAATTTTGCTTCCTGTTATGTCAGGATAAATCATGAGGTTTTTGATAGTGATTTTTGTGTCATTACTATGGACTTCTAATGGTTTGGTCAAGACTAATTTGAGCCTGTATCTCAGGAACTGATGTTGTATGTGTATTTTAAATAAAGAAGGATGAAGAAGTTTATCTCAAAGTCATATCTGTGTTGGGGATTGAATGACCATGTAATTAGACTTAGATATCACATTTCCTTTACTTAAACCATTCCTTACTGACTAATTTCTTCTTTATTGTTACTAGCATTGGATTATTTCCCAGAAGCTTGCTTTATAGACCAGTGTGCCCAGTGCTAGACACTCTGCAAGCACAGAACAGACCCGCTACTGTGAAAAATACATGGCTTAAGACAAAAAATTGGTACAATCTATATGTCTGTAGATGTTAGTCATAGGTAGACATAAGTATCTCTTTTCATCCTTTGAACTGGTTTAATGTAATACTGTCTCAGTCCAGAAATATATAACAATGCTAAAATGACATCGTGCCTGCCGATCTATTGATGGAGCATAGTTCTTTGGACACAGTGCTGTCCTCACACGGTTATATCTCTTATGGCATCCTGCTAGTTTGGCGCATGGACAAAAGACACTGGATCTATGTACCCATCGATAAAGGGAATGCACAATGGGGCAAAGGCACTCAGCACAGAAGGACAAAAGACACTGGATCTATGTACCCATCGATAAAGGGAACGCACAATGGGGCTGTCCTGGTAAACCAGGACAGTGGCAAAGGCACTCGGCACAGAAGCCAAGAGATGATCTCCACCTCTGTGAGATTATGGGAGAAGAGGATCATGCTGGCAGAGAAGGAAGACTGAGTGGTGTCATTATGGACCATCTCAGACAGAATGATCTATAAAGTAACATCGAAAAGCAAAATTCCTTATTTTTTATCTGCTTCCATCTACAGCAATTCCCTACTGTTCTCCCTTAATACAAGTGCCATTTGCTTCCACGATATATTCCTCTTTTTAGTCCCACTCCCCGTATTTATTAACCTGATAATCCATCTTTACCATACAGCCAGTGCCATGATTGCAAATCCTACAAGTTCTCAAAATGGCTATAAAGTAAAACTCTTTTAAGAGCCTCAGGATGGTGACTGGTTGCATAAAGCAGATTATGCCTGTCTGGGGTTTCCAGGAAATTGTTGTATTCCACTTATTACCTGTCTTTGAAATGAAAACATCAAGATAGTTTATCTCTGAAATGCTACACTCCACAGTATACGAGACCAAAAACCTAATAGCATCATGAATTTCATATAAAATAACAATACATTTTTTCAAGATAGCTTTCTCCCTATTCCACATCATGAAATCATAGTCAATAAACTTATACACCATTGCAGCATATAAATGTATTAAAATTCTTGATTGACTGAACTAATCTTTTTTCAAAATAGGCTGTAAATAAATAAGCATGGTACAGGATGCAAACCTTGGCTGTATGCCTCTCATGAAAGGACAAGTCCAACCAGGTTCTGACATTTAAGAACAGTAAAAGCAAAATGTTAATGGGCAGAAAACACTCCTGAAGAGCCCCACAAAGCACAAATAATCCAAGCAGTCCTTAATGGTTTTCCTATCTATTGACTATCTTGTGCTGTCACTTAGGTCTCAACAATTACTTGGTCTGCAGCAGAGCTACAGGGAGGTGTAGATTTAAATTATGAATATGCATAGAGGCGTGGATTCATTCTACTCAATTTAGGTACCTTGCTGAGATGCTGGAGTTAGGAATCTGGTCACTCTAAATGCCATAGTCAGTGGAGAAAGACAGAATCCTCCAGAGGGCAATTCAGCTCTTAAGTGGGCAGAATTATCCCCTGGAGGTCGTTGTCCCTCTATATTTACTGCAGAATGCCTTGGGCAAAGCCACTCTTCACTTAGGAGCCTCAGTTAGGTTAGATTAATCCAGAGACAGCATTTTTCTCATGTAGTGAAGTAAGTAAGTTCACTGAAGTAATTGAGTTTGCACTGAGTTAAAATACATATAAGTGAGAGAAAAAACAGCTCCATCTATTTTAGTAAAGTGGAATAACCATGAATAAGTTGCTTCTTTTAGCTACTGGGGGCTGGACAGAGGGGAAAACTGACACATTCACCAGACAAAATAATTTGGGTATTCCACTAATTAACTACCAACTACTTCTTCGTGTCCTTCCAAAAGTACATTTCTGCCAAAACTTTATGCCTGGGACCCGGGTGCCTTGATGTTACATCTCATTTCACTGACCTTTAACTGAGCTGATGCTGCAATGGGATCTGAAGATAGACTTAACACACCCTCTCTGCCCCTGAATCAGCAAGAGAGCTCTCTGGGAAGCAAAACTAAGCAGCTAACTCCTGAGCCTGTGGGCTCAACAGCAAAGTTCCCATGGACTCCCTTGAGCCCAGGGTTTTGCTCAGTGACCCTGCAACAAACATAATCGCTGCTGTCATTTTGTCTCTCTCCCACACTCGTTTGTCTGTAATGCTGTTTGTAATTTTCATGTTTTAGATTTTAAACATTTCATGTAGGGACCCCGCCTGAATATGTCTGTAAATCACCTATCACACAGCTGGTGCAGTAATACAATAATAATAATTAATTAATAATGGGCCTGTTCCTTAGAAGTCTTGAGAACTGGCAACTGACATTGATGTCAACCCCTCTCAGAGGAATCAAGTCATTAATAATAAATAATAGCAGGAAAATAATAATATCACATTCTGTTTTTTCTCACTGCTGTGATGATCAAATCTTTCTTTCCATTTGCTAACTACGTGCATATAGATCAAGTTACATATAGGACATATATCTGCATTCATACTAGCTAACTGCCCTACGCAAGCTCGGGGCTCTCTTCAGAAATTTGGCAACTTAGTGAAATTTGCAGGGTCTCCACAGCCTGCAAGCAATATACCTGAGGGACCAGAACTCCTAGTGTCCTGCAAAATAATGACGTGAAGGTTAATTAAGCACATAGCTAGTTATACAGGGTCATTTTAAACTTGTTTCATTTAAACCCCAAACAAGCTATTATCCCTACCACCACTATCTTCTCTCTCTTGTTAGAATTTGACTACTTTCACATGCCATTGAACTTCCCCCTGTAGACCTGTGCATCCAGCCTGCCTAAAGATAACCTTGCAACCTAATCTAAGGCTCTAGTTATGCAGGAGGAGTATTTGTTTCAGTGCTGGCCACAATGAACTTTCTCTGCTGCTACACAGAGGACTTCATTTGAGGCTGTCAATCAATCATTTTTCAAGCGTAAAAATCACTTTTGTAACGAAGGGGTTATTATCCACATAATTCTCCGCTTTTCTTAACTGCTGTTTTTCTGAGTCCCTCATGTTAAGTTATTACATCAAAGTTGATTGAAAGCAGTTAAATGGTAATCACTTGATTTTTAACGTTGCTGGAATCTCAAAGGACTGTGTTACTTGTAATTACAGCATTTTTCTTTACTTCACTTTGAATCTTAGGAGACAATGCTTTCACCAGTATTCCTGGTTAATCTGCCTTTAGAATAGCTTTGTTTCTTCAGCTCATCAGTTTTCATAATGCTAGGCAATAAAACACAAAACAGGGAAACTGCACAATAGTTCCTCTGCTATGTAGCAAAATATATATATTTTTTTTTTTTTTTAACATATATATATATACACACATATCTCCAAGACTGACTAAAACCTTAGGGGATTTCTGAATCTTTGTTTACAAACACATGTGTGAATGAAGTCTCTGTTGCCTGAATTTTTAGAGGAATTGGAATTTTTATACCATGAAGTTAACAAGCGGAATTATGAGAAGAATAAAGAAAGGGAGAACAAGAGAATGCCATAAATATATTAGAAATAACAGATCACAATTATGGATATTGCATTACATTTTGGTTTCAGATGTGTTTTATACTGCTTTTGTTGCAGTCTATTGTGTTGCAAGGCCACTAAATTAATAACCTTGCATCCAGAGGAGAAGCAAGGCAGAGAGAGCAGTGCCAAGTCACACAGAGAAGGGAGTAAATGTTGGGAGCCATGCTTAATCTTGGTAGCAATACAGAATTCAATCCAATTTCGAGTTGGATTGCTGTGTCTTTGAAAGAGAAAGGAAAAAAAAAAAAACATTTTTAGGCAGCATGTTTTGTCTTTGGTACCTAGGCATGCAGGCTCAATTTGAATGCCTAAACACAGACACCTAGTGCCACTTTAGATACTTCTTGGCCACTTGCTCTACTCCTTGTGGGCATGGACCTCTGGTAGGTCCTATGGCACCTCTGCTTGCTCCTTGTTGCCTTCTTTGTTACAGCAGACAGGCATTTTAAGAGCATGGTAGCAGATGTCTAGGCACCCGAGTCCTATCTAGGGTACCGTTCTATTTAGAAAGAATTTTAAGCTTTTAATGTGTCGCTTCAATCAAGAAATTATTCACTTTCACAATAAATTTTCACATCTCAAAGCAGGGGTATGACTTGTTATTTTTGGGATGTGTGTGGGTCCTAGATAGAGGAGTGACTATATTGGTGTTATTAGAGTTTTTAGGAAAGCTAATGTGTTTTCTGGCCATTGTTGATACTGGGAAATTATATCCTTATATTTTCAGATGTAGCATGTGCTAAGCTGAAAACTCCCTTGCAGAACTGCATCTGAGGGTACACATACAGAGATCCCATTTAAAACAGAGGTTATATTTTCTGGTTTTGATGTTCCTTAGCATGAGGATGCTGAAACATCAAGCAATTATGTTAGTACCTGAAATGATAATTTGCCTGTAGCACAAAATGTTGGTTTAAAGCTTTTAATTATTTTCTAAAAGCACGAAACTCCACAGTTATTGACAGAAGTTGTGGGCTAAAATTGATTTATTTAAGACACATATGAGAAAACTTGTGAACCTTATGTAGGTCCTACACTAACACTCACAAATTTTAACCCAGCAGAAAATTAAATCCTCACATAAATTTAGGGCTCTGCCAGCTCAATCTTTCATAATTATTGTTTGCTTATATTTGTTTCCCACTTCATCAAGGTGCTATTGGAGAGTTCCAAAAAAGGTGCCTGACTATTGCAATTCTCAGACCACATTTTCACACAGCAAGAGTTTCAATTTGTGCATTTTATATTTAGAAGACACTTGATAGGAGGTATAAGCATCTCTTGGACTGGGAGCCAGAACTCCATCTATCTGTCCCCCAAATAATGCCCTTTATGAAGGGGTGCAGTGGTGGCACTCAATTTCTGGACTAGTGAAGCTTGGATATTTCATAGTATCATAGAATCATAGAATGGTTTGGGTTGGAAGGTACCTTAAAGATCACCTAGTTCCAACTCCCCTGTCATGGGCAGGGACACCTTCCACTAGACCAGATTGTTCAAAGCCCCATCCAACCCAACCTTGAACACTTCCAGGAGTGGGGCATCCACAGCTTCTCTGGACAACCTATTCTAATGCCTCACCACCCTCACAGTGAAGAATTTCTTCCTTATATCTAATCTAAATCTACTTTCTTTCAGTTTAAAGCCATTACTGTTGTCCTATCATTACATGCCCCTGTAAAAAGTCCCTCTCCAGCTTTCTTGTAGGCCCCTCTTCAGGTCCTGGAAGGCTGCTATAAGGTCTCCCTGGAGCCTTCTTTTCTCCAGGCTGAACAACCCCAACTCTCTCAGCCTGTCTTCACAGGAGAGGTGAAATGACCATTTCCTTAACTCACCTGCTCTTTATAGGGCTTAGATAGGGTTTATTTCTGAAAAAGATTTTTTAACTCTTGCCTGTGGAGTATTTCTTTTTATAAATGAGAAAAAATTTTGTACTCCCTATTTATTCAAGAGAATTTCAGTATTATAGAATATATTAAAAAATATATGTTCCCACATCTTAAGCTACAGTAGTAAACAGGAAACCAATTTCTTTTGAAATGATATCTTTATAGTTCATTTCATTACACTTTAGCAGGTTTTTAAGGGGCTATGGTATTCACTATGGGGGAAGAGCTGTTTCTTACTCTTTGGTGGGTACATTCAGTAGATATTAGATGAAAATGTGTAATCAATGTCACTGTAACATCCTGACAGTAATGCTTCCAGAGGATGTTTATCCAGGCATGATTTATCAGTACAGGGCTATTTTAGGGTGCTAGTGAATGATGTGTCTTTGAACCCCACAAAAAGGTCCATTCTCAAGAGTCAGCTGTTTGTATACACTATTGGTTGTGTAGATTTTTAGGGGAGGGAGAAGACTGAAATTACTTAATATAAAAATGGAAGAAAATATAAATATAATTCCAATTTTTCAGTGAATCTTTTGTAACAATTTGGGTATTATGATCTCCCATGTTGTCTTTTTTCTCAGCTGTAAATCTGTTTCCTTGAATGAGATTGTACCTGACTCACTTGTACCAATGGAGACAGACAGAAAAAAGCTTCATGCCTCTCAGTCAGATGAACCCAGCTAACTGAGTGTAGGTAATGACAACAGTTGTGTCAATCAGTGCAATGCAGAAGAGCAAAAAGGTATATGACATTCCCTGCACCTGCAGAAAGAGTCTCTGGTGTACTACAGCCAGTCTCACTGCTGGAAGAAGAGACTTGTCTCTGGTTAAGCTGGACTTTGAGTATCTTGTAGGCACACCAAAAATGAGCTGTGAAAACTGAATTGCCTTCCTGACTATACTGGATATAGGATACAAGTGCAGACCAGTTTTAAAAAAGACATTGCAGAATTTGTGACTTTTTTCAGAATCTTTGCTGTAGAATACATCCTTTCCCTTGGCAAAGTTTGTCCTCTAAACCCCTGGCTCTGAAACTGAACATGAAGTATTTGTCCATGAAATATTGCTGAATTATATTTTTGTGTTTCTGAACTGTTTTATTCTTTCCCCCAAACACAGCTGTCCTTGAAAAAAAGGAGCTTTGATTGTGGGATGCTATATTCTCTTGTGCTTCATACATTTATACACATAATGCTATTTAATTTTTCTTATCCAGTACTTCAGTGAGACTTCTGGTGTGACTAAGGACAACTTGCATGAGTAAGAGCTCTTAGGATCAAAGGCTCTAAAATATGCTGCTCTTGTTAAGTCGCTGATGGCAGTCAGTGAGTAGCACAAAAAAAAATGACACAAAGAACTGCTTATGAGCAAGCCTCATTTGAAAGCAGGTGTTGTTGTAGTTATCCAGCAGAAGACTTGGTTCACAAGTTGTCCATAGACTACAGAAGAAAGAAGGTTTAATACAAAAGGATTGTCTCATTGACCCAGCTTGATCTGTGTTTCAAAGGCAAAGCTGGAAGTGTACTACAATGAGCTTCACATATTGATCAGTACAAAGAAAGAATGACATAGCTCAGCCCATGCCATTGTCCTTTTTTTACCTTTTATCTCCTGCCCCTACTTCTTTTCGAGGTAAAAAAAGAGTTGCAATTAGTTCATCTTAAAGAGATTAGACTTCCTACTCAAAGTCTGGAAAAGATGCTGAGAAATCACAGGTATCCTGGAGGGGTTTATTTTTGCTTTATGCATTTTTGACTTCACACAACAAATATTTCTAAACAAAGAGGAGGCAAGAAAGAGAAGTGGAAATATTTTTTCTTTCTTTTTCCCTCTCTGTCTCATACACACATATATGCATGCACATACTCACGCACACACTCACACACACGCATACACAGACACACGCTCGTTTTGCAAACTAAAATGAATATGGACATCACTGCAAATAATCTCTCAGCTCCTCGTTTTCCATTTTTGTGGGGATAATGAAATCAATTTAAAAAGACTAACAACAGACTCTTTTCCCGTGAGTCAAAACTAATTTTCTGATATGAATGGAGGTGTTCTATACAGTGAATAGTGTGGAGCATTGGAAAAATTTTAATGACCTAGATTTGGGTGGTTGTATTACTCACAAGTGGCAATGTATGAATTATATAGGTCAGCCTCAGCAAAAACCAGATGTCTTAGCTACCAAAATCCCAATTACAGAAACCAAAAAGAGGAATTATAGCTTATAATTGGTTTGTAAAAAATCTCTGATGGAGCTGTTGCCTTGTTATTAAAATGGCTGAGTGTTGACTCAACTAACCTACAAATATTCACCCACCCAGTGGAATTTGCATCACCCACATAAGGTCCCTTGAACAATGTAGAGGAACAATCAATTAAGCAGGGGCTGCACCAAAGCCAGCATGCTGACTGCTTACTGTCAGATAGTTACTAGAAAACTCAGATAGTACAATTATATTGGCTACATATGGGAAAAAAAAAAAAGTGTTTTAAGCCTTGTTTGCATTTAACAAGCTGCCTTGGGCCTCCCAGAGCTGCTTCCTACTGTGGAGGATGCCCAGGTCTTTATCCTCTCTGTGAGTTCAACAGAATATCTTTGAAGGACTAAGAGTAATTAGTCTTACTTTACAACTGCAGTGCAGGAGAAGAAAGAGATGCCATCACACTTTTATGTTCCCAAAGTCTAGTATGAAGCCACCATCCTAATCGATTTTTGGAATAGGTTCAGGTTTTCTTAGACAGGGGCAGAAATTTAATTAAAATCTCCTAAGTTTGAAGGAGTGCTCCTGGTAGAGCTGGTAGATCCTTATAAAGCTGTTAAGGGAGGTAGGCAGAAAACTCTTCAGCAAGGTCAAGTCTAAGTTGTGCTGGGCATGCTCAAAAGCAGAACCTCGGGTGCCAAAGGAACTTTGTGTGTGAAAACATGGATGGTTCAAAAGCCTAAGGGTTATGTATATCTCCCTGTCTAGGTAGCAACCAAGTGGAATTCTGGAGGACTTGCATTTGGAGGCGTGCCAGTGGCCATGAGATGTTTTTAGCTTTTCTACATGAATTTGTGGAGCTATTGCCTGGTCAAAAGTGACCTGAAGACTCTATAGAAAGATGTCTCCATATACGAAAATACTGCCCTTTCCATCTGTGTTTTCATGTGTGGTAAATGTACCGACCTGTGCCAAAAAGCTCTTTTCCATACATAAAAAAATAATCTTTTATTTGGAACCCAGGACTTGAATTAAATACGTTTTCATTTGGGAGCTTGGGACCCCCCTTTTTTTCCTGTGCCATATAGCTTGGTTTCTAGGTCTGCAGGTCCACCAGCCTTTGGACATGAAAGCTGTTATATTTCCATTCATAACAATTTTATTTGGCTTATTGCTTGCAAGAAAAACAAAGCTATGCATTTTAGTCATTATAAAAGGCCATTATTAATTTATTCCTGTTGTGCTAGAATTTGATTGTCTGTCTGTGTGCTTAAAATGTTTTTGTACCTTGTTCTTTGTTATCTTCTAGGCATGTAATTTAATTAATGCATGTACACTGCTTTGAAGATGTAAAGCTATATATGAATGCTTATAGTGCCAAATTAAGACTTTCATGGGTGAAACCATGGGGCAGCAGACAGCAGTACAACATACAAGCAGCAGTGCTTGAAGGTAATCACTCCTGCAAAGGGAAGGAGCAAATATAATGCCCCAGAATTACTGTGGGGAGCAAAAAGCAGTGTCAACAATTAAAAAAGCACCTGGATCTTGCTACCATCCAGTGATGAAGAATCAGGTGCCTGCTGCTATTCAGTTCTCTAGTTCCCCTTTAAATGAAGGATTATTTTTCATGGTGACTTCATCATGCAGCCCTGGGAATGAGGAAAGAAGATATCACAGGGGAGCAGAAGACCTAACAGTTTAGGCCTGTATTCTGCCAACTGTTAAAACAGGAAGAAAATGGATTCATTAAGTTCACGTGAATAAGGTCAAACAGATTCATGCCTGTCAGTTATGGATACTACTGAGTAATGGATAGGCTACATTATATCATCTTGCTTAGTCAGGGGTACGTCTCATCAGAGTTGTTTTACAATTAAGGTCATACATAACAAAATTACTTGAGGACTTCAGCTGGGTCAGTAGCATTAGTCCCATAATACTACAGTAAAATAACACAGTGTCCTAATATGGGTATGCAAAGAGCTCAGATGAGAAGAATGAACTGGCGGTTGAAAGAAATTTGTGGGCTTGGGACCCAGTAGCTTTCTGATTGTTTACAGTTGTTAGGAGCCAATTTTGGGCAGTAAAGATGGAGTCAGTTGTCTAAACACAGACATCTAGTGCCATTTGAAATGGTGTATCTAAGCCTGGGCTAGCAGATATGGTGCAAGCCCTGTGGGGGACACATGCCCTTCCAGAGCAGCAGCTGAAGCTCAGGAGAGTATTGGTCTGCCAATCCTGCCTGCCAGCCCTGCATGGATGTTAGAAGATGTTAGGATGTTTCAGATGGCATTGGCTGCCTATGTTTATGCATCCGAATCCCATCCATGCAGTCAAGTGTCACCGTTTGGCATCAGAAAGAGTGATAGTGTCATGGCTTCTATTCAATTTCCATGCCATTAATCTCTCTTCTTCTGGAAACTTTGCATGCAGTACACATCAATCCAGTACCACAACTGTTAGCTACAACTACATTAAAAAAGTTAGATTTTAACTAAAAGAAAATAGGATTGCTCCAATGCATTTTTCAGGTGTAATTCCCTACCAATGACTAGGTTCACCCCATTCAGACTTTGTCAACCACTTTGCAGTTGTCATGACTTCTCATGGCATCCTGCCCCAAAGACCAGCCAATGAACACTGATACCATGTTGTAGATTAATACAGGAGAAGCACTTGTTTTGTCTCAGCTGGAAATTGTTCTTTGTGTTTTTATTGTGATCTTAAAATTTGTTACCTGGTGTGGGAACATTTTCATTTTTTTATATATGCTTTATCTTGTTTTGGGTGGAGGTGAGGAGTAATCAGCAAATCAGCATATTTATCACTGGCTGACACATTCACTTCTGATGGATTTTATCTTGCACATGTTTATTATATTATTCACAACAGGATCCTTATTATGAGGTGGATGAATGTTGTTCTTCATTCAAAACAGATGCACATTAAGTGACAGTCACTGAGTCATTACCTTTTATATGTCCTGGAAATCAGTACAAAGTTGGCTGTTGCTTGACACAGTTACACCAGTCGGTTTGCAAAGGATAGCTATCCTTTAGTACCAACAATACCATCTTAATTTCTACCATACATCTTGCTGTTGCCATGCGGTCCTACCTTAGTTTTGTTGTTGCTGTTATTTTTACAAGAGCTGCCAGATATCATGAAGCAAAACTCATTATCAGCTTTCTTAGGTTGCAGTGCTGTATCTCTCTATTTCCTTTTCTGATAAACAGTGAACAGGCAAAAGGGTTCATCTTTTATACAAATATGTAAAGCTGTGTTGCCACTAGTCTTCCAGTTTTGACTTTCATTCTAATTGCCCTAGGAAAACAATTTACAGATTTTAACTTTTTTTTCCTCTAGAGATGTGTAAATTTTCAGATTCAATCATTATAATGATGAACACGTGTTGAAGAAACATACTGAAAGCAGCGTATACCTGTCAGGGAAATTTTTTATCAGTATATCCAAGTAAAATCTATCCTAATCACTGTATCCATTTTTCAAAGGCAACAGAACAACAAGACATTTCTAGAATTGCAGTTAATGATGACAGCTGAAAGCTATAATGGTGTGTGGAAAAGCCTATATGTAGAGTCACGTTTATCTTTTTATTGCTAGTTCAGTGTATCTTGTATATTCTCTTGATGAGCCTGTGTAGTCTTAGTTTCTGTAGAGGCTTGAATGAAATTAAGGAGATGCTGTCATGTCATTATCAGCAAAAAGTTTAGTTTTTTCTAGAAGAAAGTCCCCTCATACCAACATATAAGCTTTTACAAAGCTCTGCTTTGCTGTCCTGTACATGACTGAAATTTGACTCTAGAAGTTCATAGAATTTAGTTTCTTCTTTGCTTCTGTAGAACTAAAAAGAGAAAATGCATGTACATGATCTAAAAGTAATCCATCTATATTGCCTACTGCCTGAATAGGTTGACTAATGATAACTGATGATTATCTGCTTGGAAAATAATGGGAAAATTTCCCTTGCTGTAACTTCACTGACTTCAGGCTGCACTGTGTTTTAATTATAGCATGTTCAAACCAGACTCAACAAAGAACTAGTAGATGTGCTAAAGGGAAAAATCCTCCTTTGGTCAGGTGTCAGACTATTACTATTATTTATTTAAGTGCTTCTAACGTGACAGTCTTGACCTACTTGGTCTTTTCTTCTGCTAATGGCTGTGAAATTAAAACAATTCACTTGGCATTTTAGACTGTCATTAAAAAAAAATGCCCAAGAATACCAGAATGGAGACTTTTCTTGCCCATTTATGTCACTACAAGCTGCTTAAAAGAGTTGCTTTGCTGCACTGTTCACAGTGAAGAAGACATAAAACCCTCTTGCGACAAATTATTGTACTCGCAGTAGAAAACCAAGGTAAATTCATTTCAGCCACTCCATGATTAGTCGTTTTTGAAGATATCAGACAAAATCTTTAACCTTAACATTAGTGGAAGGTTTCTTGTTCAATGGAGTTATACTTGAACTCATAATGCCCCCCATCACATTTCTTTAAAAAATCATGAATTGTCAGTTCCTGCAGTGAAAAACTCAGCCAATGGAATATGAACATTGAATAGCGCTGGGGTGTCTTGTCATTGTGAAAGTGTGCTTCGGGAGCTGTACAGAGCAGTAGATAAAGGAGCTGCAGGTCCTGACTCTGACATGAATTTCATTTGGGAGCTTTTGTAGGTCATTTCTCCTGCCTCCCTTTTCCTTTTTTTTTTTTAATTAATTTACACTTTTAAATTTTCTGTTTTCAATGAAAGCGATGCTATTTTGGGGTTTAGTTAAGCATTTGTCAAGTGTTTTATTGATGAAAGACACAATATAAATGCTATCTGAAGCATATGCAGATCCACAGAAGTAAACATTTAACAAGTAAACAGTCTTCAAGGATACTGAACTAAGACAGGGACAGGAGCATAGGTGAAAAATTGCTCAAAAGTGCAAGGAGCCATGTAGGAGGCATCTGTACACAGAAAAAGCAAGGACAGACCCCTTATGCAGCTACTCCCAGTTCTCCCTTTGCTCTCAGCATCTCATCAGACCTCCCCACCTTCCTCTCACCCCTTTCCTCCCACCTCATCCTTTCCATTCACCAGGGTCCCACTAACCAGTACAACTGCAGTCTTTCTTGAACTGCAGGCTTGCAGCCAGCATTGACTCCTCCATAGCTCCCTGCCCTCTTTCCTAGCCCATTTGGAAAAGCAGTCCGAAAAAGATTTATGCTCTTGGCGAAAGAGCATGGAGAACAGGGAGAGAGGTGCTACGCTACTGGAAAATGGCCTCTCCTCAGCGACAACCCTTCCTCTCTAGTCCCTCCAGCAGTGGTGGCAGCTTGCCCTCCCTCCCTCTGGCTGCAGATCCCAATCTCTTGCTCCCCAGCTCTCCAGCAGCCACCTCACTTTCTGTTGCAGCCCATGAGTGGGTGGAGAAGGATGAGTCCAGCTTGATGCTCACACAGTTGTTCCCCGTTTTCTCCCTGGGTCTGTGGGCTACCAGTTGGACTACAGTGGTTAACATCCTTACTTATTCACATGTCCAGCAGGGTTGAAAAATTTAGCACAAGGTGCAGAGGACCGAGCATTCTTCCTTTTAACAACCCGGAATAATTTTTCAATTTATTTAGGCTGTCCTCTCTGCAAGTAAACTGAACAATTAAAGGGCATTCACTTATTTTTCATGCACTGAAAGTATGAATTTTTCATTACGTTCCATTTCACATTTTTTTTTCCCAGCTTCATTAACTGTCTAGTGTGAACTTTATTGTCTACACATTCGTACGCTTTAACTAGCTGGTGTGTTTGGGGGAATATTTTGCAGATTCTGTCTTCTCTTCCTCTCTGCAAAAGTCTTGTTATTCTCTGAAAGGGAAAAGAGAAAGAAAGGGAAGAATAAATAATAATCAAAAAACATGTTCTTTTCAGGCAGCAGCACTCAGCATTCCGCTGCAAACCATGCTGTGTAGGATCTTGTAAAGCTTGATCGGAAACATATTGTCATATTAAAAATGCGTATATCTCTTCCTTCCCACCCTCCTTCCCGCCCTCAGAATTAAAGTAAAATGTGGGTTTCAAGGGGATTTTGCTCTGGCAAACCTCTGCTAAGGATACTCTTTCTATAGAGCCTCAAAAATGCGAGTTTTTAAGACCTTATCAAAGACAAAGTTGGAGCAAATAGACTGGCAGCATTATGGCCATCTCAGGTGAAAAAGACAGGACTTTTCAGAGACTTGTCCAAGGGTGTGTAATGAAAACTATTTGGGAGATATTCCCATCATGAATGCCCAGCTGCCTAACTCAGATCTATTGCAGCAGTTCAGGGATGAAATAAAGAGTGACCTGACCCGATTAAACCTTGACAGCACCCCGCTACCAACAATACGCACACCGTAAGTGCTGCCCCTGTTCACAAGTGTGCGTGCACGCTGTTAATGTCTTGGGCTGTGTTTACAAAGTCATTGAAGTCAGCGTGATGTTGGACAGTGGCAGGAACAGTCTATTCCAATCTAATGCACAAAAAGGCTGTCACACAGGAGGAGAAAGATTACATTTAGTTGCAGTGTAGCTGCAAAAGTGGACTATTAACTTCTAATACAGCCCTTTTTTTTTCCTTCTGGAAAGCTACAGCGACATAGCATTAAACCTGTGACTGCCAGAGAAAGCAAGAGCAAACAGGGGCGGGTTGGCGAGGTCTCAGGCCAGGGGGTTGTGTCGTGAGTGCAAGTCTTCCCTCTGGAGCCAGTGACTGCTGCCCTCCATCCTTCTCCACCTTTTAATGCTAATGCTATAGGGGCTCATCTCACTCAGATGCGTGTGTACCCCATTGAAAACCTAGCCCTGTGCGCTACCAAGTGGGGAGAGAGAAAAAAGAAGGTTTCTGAAATAAATCCAGGTGACAGTGCTGAGATTTTGGCATAAAATGTTTTCCTTTTGGCTGTTTAGGATGATGCCATCTGGGTAATTAGGCAGTGTCAATGCTACAAGGACTTGGATTGTATGAATTTAGCACACTTGGTCTGAGGCTGCTTGAATCTTGATCTGGGTCTACTTGCTCCTCTAATATGTGGCTGTCACTGACTGCATTTTAATGTTTGTGGCTTTGTATTTTACTTAGGTAACAACTTCTGAAGTTTGACAAAACCTGAAGAATTGATAGGATTCGATCCTTAAATGGTCCTTTTTCTATTTCTTAGACGTTTCATTGTACTGATTCAAGCTTCAATGCCTCTCAGGAGGCAGATGGAGGAAGCATTTAATGACCACAGCAAAGCCATCCTAAAAACACTGGATTTGTTTCGGACCACCAAATTCCAACAAATGCAGACTTCATCAGACTTTAGGCACCTGCCTCTGGTGGCACTTCAGAACAGCAACCTTCAACCACACGCCAAACCCTGAAGACAACTCAGCTCATTTGGGACATGTATTTTGAAACACAAAGTTTCCTAGCATCTGAAACAGATACTCTGAATCAAATTGTTCTAAATGTTACTTAAAAGAGTATAAAATCTTGAAGATAAAACAAAAAAAGTGATTAATTTTCCTGTCATAGCAATGTTTTAATAAGTCTCTGACCGAAACCCTCCTCCTAATCCAACGTTCACCAAGTAAGAGATGGCAGAAGGTGACAGTCATGTAGCAAAGTTGCTGGCTTTTCAGATATTTACACTGGCATTATCTTTTCTTTCTCAATTAAATATCACTTGCTGTTTTATACGGGGTCTCTGTAATTTAAAAGGTGTCTCTCACTTGGCAGGATTTAATCACACTTTATGAGGATCATGGTTCCAGTAGAGAGAAATTGTACATTTTGGAGTAATTCAATGAAGCTTTAGAGATCTGTTCTAGGTCTATAACAAACTACTTACTTGTTACCTTTAATATTTGTATTACCTCCTAGAGACATCAGCCGAGATGAGGATCTGCAGTGACAGCTCATCTACTTATCTGTTGGAACAGACAAGTTTTAAACATTTTTGATGAAAATGAAGTGTTATTGTTGCCATTTTATAGCAAAATACTAAGTCCATGGAAGTTGGAGGTAGAACTAAGTACTGAATCCAGATCTTCTGAGTCGTGCTTTGCAGAAATATAATTCCTGTTCAGATGTATAAATAACACCTTTCCACTTGTTGTGTAAATTCCCTGAGAACCTTAAAAAAGCTGGTATTTCAAAGACTGATGCCACATTTCAGAGTGAAGGTGTGATAAACAGGGGGAGAGAATGAGAAAAAACCATGTCATATTAACTGGAAAAATTTACCTCTGGCATTTGTGGAACCTGTCGCTGACTCAAACACTGTCATGAATGAATGAATGTTTATGATTTAGGCAAACGTTGGGAAGCCTATTTGTATCACAGCGTATGGTGAAATGAGCAATTTCCTATGTGTGCTCAGGATGGGGCAAGAAGAGCTTTGTGAGAGCTTCATTCCAGCCAATGCCATTCAGCCAAGGCCCCTGCCTGCTGCAGAGCTGAGCACTCACTATCCCTTGGGATTGATCCGTGCAACCATCACAGGGCACTTTTTTTTCAGTTGGATTGCTCAGATGTAACTGAAGGCAAAATTTGGGCTGTAGAATATTTGTTACTGGAAAAGATGCATGGTGTGGAAAGAAGACAGATTTTTTTTCCTAGCTCAGGTTGAATCTGCAGACTGACAGTTGGAACAGAAACATTTTTGTGTGCAAAATTAGTGAATTTCCCTTGGATGTCTCTGGGGGAAAATAAACACAGAGCCCCCCTTAATCCTGAAGCTGTCTTTACAAAGTCAGTTTTAGAGTAGAAACACACTTTAACCCTAAACTGGTATGAAAGACCATGCCAAATTACACATACACTATCTGAATAGGGAGGTTGTACTCTAATTGTTGGATATAAGCTTGACTGCCTTTGAATTAACAGTTAAAGCTGTATTCATTAATCTGAACAGGGAAGAGCGGGCAGACTGTCACAACATACCTCAGTTCAGTAGTCATGCAGAGCAGGTGAGAGAATGCTAGCCATTTACAAAGTGAAGCAGCTGATCTCCATCAGCCCCATCACTTAATGATGAAGAGAAAAAAGCAACCAACTGCAATATCCAGAGAAAGATTTATGATTTATCTGAAAGTCCAGAGTCCCAACAGGCAATATACAACCTACAATTACCCAGAATGATTAGACTTAATGCTTTTAAATGCTTTACCAACTCAAGAACTACTAAGGACACAATTCATAAATGTATTATGGTCCATTTGCTGTACATACAGCTTCTGGGGGGAAAAAAATGCCTTTGGGAAATAAGCATGAAATTCACTACTTCTGAAGAAAGCACTGGGAATGAGAAAGACAATTCAGAAAGAAAAGGAACTGACCCCAAACTAGGGATGAGGTAAGGTGAGATGCAAAATTTCTCTAAACAGGAACTGATTAAGAGAACAACTTGGGTTTGTAAAACTCTGTTGAACCCAGTTTCAGTGCCTATTGAAATTTTCACTTCCCCTTTATCTTTTTTTTTCTGTTTAAGAGACAGGTTAAGAGTTAACGGATTTGCCGCTGAGAAATCTGGATATTTAACTTCTAGGTGGCTTTGTTGTTGAATGGAAACTGCTGGTGAGTAAGAACTGTGACATAAAAGCTCTGGCAAGTCTTGCTGGGGTAACTTAAGGTGTTACTGTCCTCAGTTGTCTGTCCTACCTCTCTGCCAGAGGACACCACCACGCTCTTGGATGTCGGTATAAAGGAATTGCTAGCGCTCCACCTGCTCTGCTTTACATTCTGGCATTTTAGTTCAATCCACCTTCATCAGCAGTGTGAGCTAAAACCAGTCAAGCTAAGATAGTTAAGCTGTGTCTTCTTTTTTTTTTTTGCAGACTTTATTACTGAGGTGATATCTGCCAGCAGAGAGGTAGGGGTTGGTGTTATTTAAGTCAACAACATTTTAAGCACAGCCAGACTTTTAAGAGCTAGCATATAAAAACCCTGAGCTTTTTTTTGGTTTTGTTTTTGCCTCAATCTTGCCTACTGACAATATTATGCAGTGGGACACAGCAGAGGCAGCAATTCCATAGATAATCGTTGTGAGAAGAAGCATTCATCTGAAAGAAATTAAATTGTTTTTGCAAGTGTATCTCAACTGGAAGTGTAGTCACAATTGGAAACAGCTTGGAAATTGCTGATCATAACTGTCTTGTAAACATTACTTTTGAGAGGTCTGTGCTGATGCAAGTTGCTTGTCCAAATCACCTGGGAAAGGTCTTCAAGTGACCATTTCATCGTGCTACCGCTGATTCTCTGAGCTGAAGCAACACCTTTCAAGAGTGATACTTACAGTGAGCCCTAATACAACACATAGTTCTTTGCAAGTTTCCCACCTGGATGATCCTAGTTACTTAATCAGGGGCTCTGAGCAGTACCAGCTGCACCATGCCTCTCTTATTTTTGTGTGAAGCTCACCTGGGAAGAATTCAGAATACTGGTGGAAATTAAATGTGCTAAAAGACAGCTCTTGGCGATGAGATGAGGAATGACGATCTCACACAAGGCAAAGTCAGTGGGCATCAGCCATGGGGAATCACCATTTCTTCAGTACAAATTAAATATTTTTTATCTTTATTTTCCTTTACAAGAGAGGCTTTGTAAAATTTGGTCTCACTGACAGAACGTGGTTTATAGTTTCTCACTGTAGCTGGATCCGGATAGCCTTGAGATAGACGTTATATGAAAGAAAGGAGGTTTTCCAATCTATTTGAATAAAGCATTGGTGAAACTTTCATGAAAAAAACTATGCTCCTTCATAAGAAATTTGGATAGATCTCAGAAAGACTGCCTGCTTCTGAATGTGGAAATGACACAAGTAATATATACTATGCTATTTTCTGTTTTGAGATTAATAGCCCATAGTCAACATGTAGCCTAGGATCTATTTTCACGCACAGAAAAAGACACCCTCTTGCATGAAGCATGAGGCATGAATAATCTTACTTCTTCTTGTGATCTTTTTTTTTTTTTTTGCACCCAGTGGCATAAAATTCCCTTCCCTATCTGTAAAAAAATCTTGAGCTGTAAGGCAGATTTGTTATTGATGCTGTGTCTTAGTTAGTCTGGAATACCAAGCCTCCAATATCAGATTTTGTGGACATTGGATCCACCTAATCACAGGCATGCTGACATTTTCTCTATGACTTTCCACAAATATCTGCTAAAAGCAGACTTATCTGCACTTGTCATCGAACACAATTCTGTGGTGTGCAGAAGACTATGTCACCTGAACCACATGTCCATACAGCAGCACCCTGGCTCCTTACATACTGCTGCCAATAATTAATGCTTATTCTGATGCTCAGCCAAGCTGTGTTGTATACGTTGAGATGCCTGTGACAAAGAAAAGTTCATCTTTTAAATATCCATTAGGTAGTTCAGGATCTCAGTATTTAGGCAATATAAATTCCTTGAATTAAAATTAGTAATTTAACTTGTAAATATTCATACTGGAATCAAACTAAAGTGAAGGATGAACAAAATGTTGTCTGCCTGCTAATTTTGTAAATGGTTTTTATATATTTTAATACTAGTTTATTTTTCTTGTTTAATTTTCTGTTCCAGAGCCAACCTGGGATTTATAAGTCTTAGTGCATTTTCTGACTTTTTCTCAACCAGTGACAACCATTTTTACTTCAGACCTGTAAGGTGCCATTATGTCTGAAGTGTGCTGACTGAGCAATGTTCACACCATGAGGACAAGAATGGTGAGCATGTCAAGATCTAGATAAAAATAGACTGATGCGTTTGCTAGTCTTGTGAAATACACTTATTTCTGTGTATATGTGCCTTGGTCTCCATTACGCTTAGGCTCTAAGGGTACTCATGGCTCATCTATGAATTAACAACACAAAGGAAAAACCAGAAAGCAGCACATGTGCTTATTAATTTTGAAAGTAGAAGACATGAGTTAATTTCTTAAGTCAAAGCCTAGGTGCTCAGCTGTACATCACATTATCTTCATCAATCCACTGTAACAGAAAAGGAGCAGAGTGGTGAAGCATACTTATTCAAACCTCAGACACACTTCTTGAGAATAATGAGTGAACATAGCATTTAGTGCTCCCATTTGTATTCCTGCCTGCTAGTTGGAAAGCAGGAAAAAGGGCTGGGCATGTTTACATGAGGACAGATGTGTAAGCATCTGCATTGGGCATTGCGTGATTTAGAAAAATGGCAGAAGATGCCAGTGGTATTAGTCAAGTATTTACATGTATTCCCATGTAATTTTTAGAGATCTAGAAGCAACATGTTGGTATAGATTTTGATTTCCAAACCAAATGGCGAGTGGATGATGGATTCCATGCTGTGCTTGGACACAGTTCCCAGCTCCCTCCTACTCTGTGAGAAATGACTGCAATCATAAACCCACCACATAATGAAGACTTCAGTAGGAGCAGGAAACACTACCACACCAGGAATTTGCAGGACATCTGGTAAATCAACAACATTATCACAAACATCATGGCCAACAGTCTGAGCTGTAGCAACAGTATATTCATTTTCCAAATGTTCCAACTGAGAAAGCTACTCAGACCGTTCCCACTATACACCAGATGGTTGATTGGTAAGCCAATATTTTCTCTATACACAGAAGCTTACTCTTCCATCATTAGGAAACACTTTGCATAGGGACCAGATATTTTATTAGAGACAGGATTTTCTCTTGCTCATGTTCTGCTGAAGAAATATATATATTGTACAACATACACACCACAATATGGGCAACTGCAAGATGCTGGAAGAAGTGTCTCATTCATTTATTCTGCTGCAGTCCACAGACATATGAGAAACCTCTGTGACAAACTGCCCCCCTTTCATTCTGAATGATGGTAAATATATTCTAAGTGAACTACAATGCACTAAATTGCATTAAATATGACACAACATCAAATCCATATGAAAATGAATCACTCTGCAATACAGCAGTGTCAGAGAGCCACAAAACTAGTCTAGTGATATAGTAGCTCAGACTAGTGCTTAGTAGTATGATAATTTAGGCACCAAGTAATTAGCATAGCACAATTTCTAATGCCTTAGTCAAGCAAAACTATCTGGAAAATCGATGGAAGTTTTGCCTTATTGAATGTGTACTTCAGATAAAACTTGAGAATAGAAAGCTGAATTGACTTTGTGTGTTGACTTTGCAAAGTGCTCTCCAAATTGTAATAGTGACTTTGCCTACAGAGAGAAAAATCCTTGTATTACTAAAACTTCCAGTGTTGCTATTAGTCTGATAATAAAGGTTTTGATGTAAATGTTCTTCTTTCTTCTGTTTATCTGTGCTATAGCTGTAGTTGTAAATTACTGGATGGGTTCCTAGGTCCGTTCATCCAAGCTTTGTCAAATGTCCTATAAAAGGCAGGAATTTCCTTAAAGGTGTTCCAGTCTGATATTTGTTTCTTCTATGAAACCAAAGGGAAATATAATCTTTATATATGATGCAGGTGGTATGGCCTATAATCATGATTACCTGGTATACTTTTTAAAACACTAGGTTTCCTTGCAACTTCATCAGACTTGTACTGATTGACCCCAATATTTCCATGACTAGTGTGTATGTCAGGCTGATGTTTTCGAGGAAACAGCAGCAATAGTAAAATTTCTCCAAAGGGTTAGGAAAATATGTTGCCCTGTTATTTTTAAATCATCCTAGAGTTTATCAGGGGAATTTTAGTGCTATATTCGAGCAAAGATTTCAAATTAAACAGCAGGATTAGCCTACATGTTGGGATGTGCCATCTGCTTAGTTCTACATCCATAAGAAAACTCAAGAGAGTCTTGGTAGAGATCGAAAGCTACATTCTCTGAAGCGTCCACACTTCGTGAGCATTATTGATCAAGATATACAGAGGATGAGTTGGATTTTTCCTGAAACTGCTCTTTCTAGCAGTTAGAAGCAGCAGGCTGGTCACTGGAGCTGGATAATATAGTAACATATTTCAGTCAGCACTCGTACCTATGTGCGTGCCCACTCATAAAATAATCTGTATGGACACCTATGTACTTATACATTTTACTCAGAACCTATGCTTCCTTTCAGTTTCCTAAATGCTTCAACTTCTCCTCTTCATCTCTTTAAACCCTGATTGTGCAAAGCCATATTCATATGCTTAAGAACAGTAATACCACTGAAGTCAACGATACTCACGTATGTAAAATTTTAAGTATGTTTGCAGGATTTAGTATTAAACCTTAAGTCTGAAATCTCTGAATTTGGAAGTCTAAGAGCATCATGACCTTTCAAGCACAGATTATCCTTATTTTCTACACAATGGTGCTGAACATAGTGCTTGTGCTTAGGAATAACAGAGGCTCTCTAGGCGAGTGCTGGCCTCCTTTGGATGGAAGTGTGGTATTACTTTGATTGCAAAAGGTGAATAACAGAGACAGCACAGAAGACTCTCCAGGCTGGATCAGTCCAGACAAACTAGTTCAAATCCTGGTCTCAATAAAGTAAATGGCAGCTATGCCCTGTGACTTTAACTGTCAGTGAAGAGAAATGGCTGTGTAATTGCTAAAATCTGATACTGAGCTGGTAGCAAAGAGACTGCATTTCATGGTTACAGAAATGTTTGGGTTTTTTTTTAAAAAAAAAACCAAAAACCAAAAAAACAAATAGGAAAAGACAAGCCAATGCATTAAACCAGGATTTAACAGAAAGAGTTAATTCTGGTCATAGTTTGCTTAAAAAAAAAAAAAAAAAAAAAGTGAGATTTAATATACTTTTCAATCATGTCAACGGAAAAGCAACTTTCCCCAATGATAGACTTGCCTACATCTATCATAAGGTAAACAATCTGTGCTAAAAGCATAAAGACTTATTTTTCCTTTATTCTTATCTCAGTGAAACAGTCCACTGACAGAAGCGCCTTTTGTCTGGAAGAGATTTGGTTGTGTTTGTGTTTCACCCTAGACTAATGCAGAAATAGAGGCATATTAGAGAAGTTTTCACTGCCGGTGGCAGTGGAATTTGTTGGCCATTATTTTGCTCTCTAACAAGTAAACACAACTTACTGTTGCCAAATAACTACATGGAGATTTGCAGTTTTAAAACTAACTTACTTATCAGCTTTGTCAAGAGTTAAAAAGTCATTAATGACAGGCGCTTGCAGAAAGAAAAAGAAAAAGGATAAAAAGACATTAACCTAGGAGACTTCATTTTGACAAAACTGAGTGATAGGATGCAGTGTTCCTGGAGGGGTGATCATCCAGCTGTTGAAACTCTAAGATAAGAAGTATGTGGGAGTTGTTAAGGTGTAACATCGGTCTGAAATTAATGGGGTGGTATTTTAGATTGGGGGTGGGTGGGGTTGTTTTGTTCTGCTTTAGTGATGCAGAATTGGGTCTTTCCATACCAGACTTCCAAGAGATTTGGCAGGTGATGGGTAAGGAATATCCAAGGCAAAGCTGTCACATCTTGATGTCTGACAGTTGGAATCTGTCTCCAGTGACTGAAGTCTGGAAGAATCAGGATGGAGCTGAACAACTGTGCTCCTCTTGTAACCCCTTGCATGAGCGTGAATTGCTCATAATAGCATGTCTAGGGGCAACCTTAACTTACAGAATATTTTTTTTTTTGCTTATGTCAGTCATCTGCAGAATGAAAATACATTTACATTATTCTTCAGGCCTTTTCCATCCTCTCAAGAAACAGCTCATCTGTCTTTGGGAATCTCATTTTGGTACAAACAGTATGAGACTCTTCTGTTTTGTACTTTGTATAGTAACTTTCAATTATACATAGTCACTTAGTGAAGTAAAAAGAGTAACAATTCCAGTTTGGTAGTTTGTATACTCCATTTTATCAGGTATTAAATGATCAATCAACTGTAGACATGTAAGATATAGCATCACAATAATACAAACTTTTAAAGGACTGGAATATTAAAATATCATGTGCATGACAGATTTGGCTAAATCATCTGAATATATTTATGTAAATATGATGTGCTCTGCACTGGAAAAAGCAGACTAAATTTAATGGAACCACATATTCTTAAACTTAAAAAGTAAATTTGTGTTGGTAGTATAGTAATAATAAAAATTCAGTTGCCTTGCCACTCCCTGTAACCAGAATATCATGAAATCAAGTTGCATGCCTATGTTTGCCCTTAGCTTAATTACAGTCTTTGACACCTTCTTAAAACACCCCTTATTTCCAGCCTTTCACCTTCTCTGTGCAATATCTTAATTACTCTTTCAAAAAGAAGATTAAGTATGACTGCCTTGACCTCCCTCTTTTCTTCTCATTCCTCACACTCTTCCTAAAGCTTCATTACATTTCTGGTCACATCTTCCATTTTGGCATTTTCTCCTGCATTAGGGTATTTTGATTGTTCACTGTTGGTTTTCTAGTTACTTCTCTGGCTGGTCTTCCACTACCTTAGTGAAAAAAACCCCCAAACTTCTCCTTTCCTTTGTTAGACACAGGATTTTGTTAGGGTTTAGTATATCTTTCAGAGATCACATGAAGACAAAATTTCATTTACTATTTTTACATCAGTCACTCTCATATCAACATCTTCATTGACATCTCCCTTCAGCAAACTTGCCTGCCTTTTATCCCTTAAGAATTTCTGTATGTTCTGTCTTCCTTGAAGTGTAGTGGAAATAAAACCAAATTCCTTATCCTTCTTCTGAAACCTTGTCAGCTGCCAATTCCCTGCCAGTGTCACTAACAAAACTCATTGGTATCTTTTGTAACTGTGGAGGTCATTTTAGACCCTCCCTCTCGCTTTCTTTGCACATGAGAAAGCATCTCTTTCTGTGTATCAATACTGCTGTTATTGCTGCTTGTATGTCTAAGATGTCTAAGATCCTTCTCTTTCTGAACAGGCATTCAGAACACTCCTCCATTCACACAATTTAAACAGTTTTGGCTCTTGTTATCTCTTCCTTGCTGGATTCCTTAGAAAGCATGTAATTTTTTTTCTGCAAAACATGCAATCACAAGATTTTTCTCAACAACTGTTTTCCGTGTTTGGGTCTTACTGACTCACATCATTGCTTCTCTGCTTCTCTGTCTACTTTAGACTTTTGTTCGCCTAATCCTTCCTGAATCTAATCTCCTCCCAACTTTTAGGTGAGTGGTGGAGGATGGGTAAAGAATGGTTTTCGGATTATAGGAGTACTAGGTTTGTACATGTAGCTGAGATCCTAGCACCCAGGTCTCACAGTTTATGGATGGGTGGTGTAAGGACCTGGATGAAAGCAAGCAAGTGCTGAGGAGAGAGGATGCACTTTGAATACTATTTTTGCAGAGGTGTTATTTTTCAATTCAGACAGCTAACTAAAGGAGCAAATCTAATGTAAACAACAGTTTGCTAGCTGTTGTAATTCCCAACTAAGTAGGTAAATTTTCCCCATTTTATGTATTTGGTCCCCAGGCATCTAATTCAGCTTTATGTTTTAGACTACCAGAATAAGATGTCTAAACGATTCTGCTTAGATGTTTAAGTTAATCACACTAGATGTGCATTCTTAGCTTTAAGATCCTTAGAAATAAACATTTGAACATTTAAAGACCTTTCTTGAAAACCAGCCTAACAGACTAGCTTTTGGAGTTGTGCTACCAGACTGATTTCATTCTCACCCTCTAATCTTTTCAGAAGCATTTCTTTTCCCATGTCTCTTCCCATCCCAGCCACATTTAATTACCTGAGTGTGGGCTTCTAGATCATGGCCAGAGATGGGCACAGATATCCACAGGTGTTTTCCAGTCAGAAAAGGAGTAGTTAAGTTAGGAGTGAAGAATCAATAGAGAGAGAAAGTAAACTAGACAGTTAGTTTATACTAGACCCCTATCTTCTAGACAGCTAAAGTCAGATGAGTTAGACGAACATCACCCTGAGGCATTACGATTATTTCAAAAGGACATTATCTAAAGGAATTAATCCAAAACCAAGAAGAAATATAGCTCTATTACTATGGTAATGGCACTATGCTATTGGTTCCAACTCCACTAACGTGTTTTGTTTCTCCGTGGGGCTAATGAGCTTAGGGATAACTCTGCAATGCCTTGTGCCATGCATACACTAACTTTCTGCCTATGACTCTGTCAGTAGACTAGACTGGACCAATGCACAAGACACAAGCACTGGTAGATGATTCTCTATACTGTTTAACAGGTAGCCTTGCTAGTCCTTCACAGCACAACATTTGATAGACACACTGTTATTACCTTGCAAAATTTTGCCACTGGGCACTCCTGAACATGTTACTGTCTTTGACAATAGACAGATCCCTTTACCATGGGAAGCTGCAGCCAAAACAAGATCTTGGTAGTTCTGCACTGATCTCAAAATTCACGAACCATAACAGCAGATGATTATTGATGGGAATTAAATATTAACTGTTTAACAACAACAACCACACTAGCAGCTGATAGGTTTAAGATGGAGATCCTGGAAATGGTATGAGTAATTTCCCTGAGACTCTGATGTTCCTATTGAAAACTTTAACGGCAACTGGGTCTAACTTAATCTTCACAGGCCAAGATGTAAACCCTGTGATGGCTAACTAGGAAACTATGTGCAGCAGCGTGACCAAATCACCATTATGTGGTCTTCTCGCATCTCAGCTCTTGCTGATTAAAAGCTCTTGTCATTAGAAGATAGGGAATTTTGTATCTAATTGTCACCTTTTCTTTTTTTCTGAGGGAACATGTTTGAGTAAGATGATTTTGTTATGAGACTGCACAGCATAGGAGGGAGGAGTGATAAAAAGTAATTATATTCCTTGGAAACCAAGGGAGAACTATGAGTTTCTCTTATTTAGGACTGAGGCAAAAAGGCAAAATTGATCCCCGATCTCTAAGTGTCACAGTCTAACCTGATAAGGAGTTTTAGGAAGTCTCATTAACTCAGTGCTCCTCCGATTAATAACTTTTCTTGCAAATAGCTTAGCTTGTTTTGCTAAACCAAATGTGAATAACCTCCAATAGAGTCGTTTGGAAGGTAATTCTAACTGTCTTTATTTATATTTGTATAGATTGGCTTCATGGCAGGATTTCTTACAATAAAATGCAGCATAATAACTATCTACTAATGATACTTTGACTTGAAATATCGCCAGGAAGTTTAAATTGGTATCCACCTATTTTTAGCAGAAATAACTGCAAACAGTTCACAGAATAAGCCGCAGCTGTAATAACAAGAAAAATTGACATAAACCAAATGCTCACCACGGGTGAATTTCCACCTACTCTTCACAAATAGAATGAGATCATAAACAGTGGGAGGCTGGTCTGTCTCTAATTTTAATTGTTTTATTTTTCAGTTCATAGCCTGATTAGATTGAGAATGGTAGGCAGGTATAATTTAATTTTAGCAC
The DNA here is from genome assembly GCF_030463565.1 of Pelecanus crispus. Classification (NCBI taxonomy): domain Eukaryota; kingdom Metazoa; phylum Chordata; class Aves; order Pelecaniformes; family Pelecanidae; genus Pelecanus; species Pelecanus crispus. Next base: position 191,505,233 of record NC_134643.1, on the reverse strand, counting down.
TGACCCCCTACAGGATGGATTACAAAAGTGATGAGCCCTAGTAAGAATAGACTGTTTAGTAGTTCATGTACATGCAAAGAACTTGTTACACAATTTATCTTCTGCAACTTCTTTTTACAGTGAAAATTCAGTTTGAAGTGAAGTTCACCAAGTACCATAACATAAACTGACCACTGATATCAGCATACAGATATCCTTCATGGATTTCACAAAATGATCCAACGAAGTTTTCCCTTACATACTGTGTGATATATTTATATAATTGGCACTGTCTTATGAGCAGATTGTTGACACATTTTATGGATTGGTAGGGGAAATAAAATATGGAGAACAATAGTCATTCTCTAGTTGAAATTGAAATGTGACTTCCATTGTAAATCTGATTCAGAGCTTCCATTCAATTTTGTAAACAAAGGCCTACCTGTCTGAAAATGAAACTCACCTGGGATTTTTTCTACTAAATTTCAAAATTATTTACTTATGTATCCCTAAAACTGATAAAATAAACACAGTTGCTTGTCTTAACTTAAAACTAGGGTGGAAAACAAGCTGCTTCTGATTAAGATGCTGTGTTTACTACAAGAGTCTTCTGATTGATAGTTTTTTTCTTTGACTGTTCAACAGTGACATGTCAATGCTTTTACTGGATTCTCATGAATGATGATACTATATTAGCTGTTCTATTCCACCATGCACTTGACTAAATACCTTCACCACCTGATACCCTCCAAAGGACACATTCTTCTTCTGGACCTTAGTGAATCTATTGAAGGGCAAGGGACGAGTGAAGAACATGAACTCTCCGGAGGTAATAAAAAAGTAAGTGTGGAACTTCATTAGACTAACAGTGCTTTGCAGGTCCTTATCAGTTCAAGCTCCTGCTATGTGTGTAAATGATTTTTGCATTTGAAAACAGGATAAAACTGTACTGAGCATAATAACTAATGTGACATTTTTTTATTTCCCTCCACTTTTGACCTGCTAAGATCTGGACTTGAGCACATGAATGATCTCACGTCTGCCATCAATACAGAATCTGGCTGCAGAGGATGACTTAAATATTGCTTAGAATTGCTTTAGAATTAGAATTATTTTAATTAGAATTAATTACAAATCCCCAAGACACCTTAGCAAACTACAAAAAGGTAACTAAGAATGTAATTTTTTCATAACAGGACATCTTATCTGGGTGTGCTCAAGAGTGGAGATTGAAGGAAATGAAGACTCCAGAATATGCCCAATACCCTTTGTATATGTGCAGCACAGCATGACATATTGTGTATGTGAACTGGAAATAATTTCATATGGTGCCAGGGATGTGCAGAGCTAAAGCACTCTACAGTTTGACTAATCTGCCAATGTCTCGGATAAAAGCTTCAGCAGAGCTGTTGCCACAGTGCACAGATACATAGAAAAAGTGTTCTGGAATAAGCACAAGTTGTTTTGTTTTCTACATTTACAAGTCACTAAAAAGAATTTCCTTTCCTTTAGAACACAAATTTTATTAACTTGCTTACCTACTGTCATGTGACTTCCACCAGTGCTCAGGTCTGAATTTTCTTCTGCTATTGTTTCCTCTTGTACTCCTTGGTTTTGCATTTGTACAGCAAACAACCCCGTTCTCACCTTACAGATTATTTGGCAGAGAGAAATGGGAGTGATTTTATGCAGCAAAGTGAACTTCTGTAAACATTTGGTTTCATCTGAGACATTTCCATATCCCAAATACACAGCTATCATAGCTGTATTAAAGGCTGAATACATTGCACAAGAGCTGAAATGTAAAGATGAGGTTGACAGTGTACTTGAACTCATACCTTTGGGGAAATAAGGTCCAACATCATAAATTAAAGAGAGATTCAGACTACATTTTGAATCTCCTTGGAGACATGCCTTCAGCAAAGAAATGGAGGAAGGCCTGCATGAAAGCCTTGGAGGGCTGTTAAGAACTGATAGTTATTAAAAAAAAAAAGGGCTAAAATATGCATATAAGGTAAAGCAGTTTAGATTCCTTTACACCCAGCTACTTTAAAAAGTTCTTACAGTTCCTTCACTGATATGTAGATGTGTCCCTAACGGTTTTACTGAGATGCTGAAGAACTGGTGGCTGCATCAGGCTTGTAACTTCTGGTTACATATCACTTTGAATTTGGCTTACATTCTTAGCAGTTTCAGCTCATCCTTCCTCTCAACGTGTGCTTCATTAGCCCTAAGGTCTTGGTCTCCTGATCATCCAGAAAACCTTTGAAGTACATGGGCATCCCCATCCGGGATGCATGTCTGGATGTTCTCTGGGTGGGCAGAGGAAGGATGGGCATGGTAGTGTGGCTGTTGATCCCAACAGCCCCTTTACCTCCAGCCTGGGCTCAGCTGCTGCCCAGTCCTGGCTGCTGGGATGTGCTCTCAGGAAAGTGTACGGACACAGCCTGTAAGAGGAGAATAGCAGCAGACAGGTGCAGTGATTTTGGTAGAAAAAGAAAGGGACTTGAGAATCTCAGAAGCTGTGAGAGGTCTGGAGGAGAGGGTGCCCTGCTGTATAGTCTGAATGCCGCTAGAAGGTGGTTACACTCACACATGGCACTGGTCACGCACAGCCCTACCGGGACAACTCCGTGCTGGTGTCTTCGGGGGTGAGTCTTACACACATGTCAAGCCAGGACTGGCCCTGGGATTCAAGGAAGAGGCAGTGAGCTACCTAGCCAGGCAACAGGCTTTCTGGGGCTCAGTTGACCTATGAGAGGAGCTGGCAGACCACTGCCAGTAGTAACAGTGTTCAGAGTGGCTTACATCTTGCTGCAAAAATGTTTCTTCCCCTCCAGGAAAGATAACTACTACCATAGGACACTGTAGCAGCCTCTGCTCCGGGCACCAGACTTCACGCAGCTTTTGTTTTTGAGAGTGCTACAAAAATGCAAAAAATAACCTTTGGACCTGAGAAAACAGGGATGGTAGCATCCTGCCTGTTTTGTGGGGCAAAATTTTAATCAAAATGATTGATTATCTCAGGTAGTGAAGAATGCTCTGTGCTCTTTTTGCCTAAAGGCAAGATCTTAACTCCTTGCCTGCCCTAGTGCTGCTAAAATATACCTCCTTTAGGATTTTATTTATCCTGTTGTTGAGGGACTATTTTTCTAATGAGTTTTACAAAAGCAGATTTTACAAAAGTATTTGAAAATACAAATTTCCTCTTATTTAGGGACTGCTGCCAGAAATCTTCTTTCCCTGCTGTAACAAAGCTGCCAGTGAATCCACCAGATCATTCCCTTGCTTCTCCTTCTGAAGACTTGCTTTGCTCAAGCTGAATTGCATGACTGACAATCTCAGCACATCTGTGCTCTTTTAAATGCTGTAATATGCTGTTAAAGAGAGACATTCTTTCTGCTGCCACAGCCACATTTAATAAGGCCATAGACATTCGGAAATAGGCAGCAATGTTGATTCCTAGGGTTTTTTTGAGGAGGAAGCAGAGCGCACCTAAAGCATTGCTGATTAATTCCAGCAGATGCCATTTTCCATGGAGGTACCCTATACCCAGCAGGCTTCCTAATAATAGCAGCAAGAGGTTAAGCCAAAGAACGAGGGATATATTCAATCCATACTGCTGTTGGACAGGTTTCCACATTTGGTTTTACACATCTCCTTTGTAATTTTTCAGAAATAAAACTTTGCAGGGTACGGCAGTGCACGCTCTACGTGTTGCATTGTATCAGTAGATACAATGTAGCCTCTGCTCGTTTCATCCCAGATGAAAAGCATTAGATTTTCAAAAGAGGAGTTGATTTTAAGTGTGTTCATTCTGCTGGGGGACCTTTTTATAAAGCCAGGCTGAACAACTTGCAAATGTGAACTAAGTTTCCTGTCTTTGGAACTCAGCAGGCCAAGTCTAAATCATATTTTTCTGCAAGTGATAGCTTTGAAAGAAAAGTATCTGGGCTTTCTGTTTTGCTGTCCCTTTGTCCCATCGCTAAAGAGGTCTCCTTCAACCTCTGCGACACAGAAGTATGAGGGAGGTGAGGTACAGTGGTGTCGGCATGAGGCAGGGGGCCTTGAACTCCAGCTTTCTAATCCTGCCTCTGAGAGAAATCAAACCACATTCAAAACATCTCCAGGCTAGATAGTGCATAACGTCACTGCTTTGGCTTAGAAGTAGTGCCGAGGTGTGCAGCCCAGCAGGAGCTCCTGGAGGCAATGTGCTGTCATTCAAACCAGCACAGATGCTGTTTAACTCCAGCGAGCAGCCTGACGTGGGGCTCTGAGGATGGTGTATGTCCCCCTCTCTCCCTCAGCAAAGCTGCAGCTGTTTCCTCTGTACCTTTGGAGAGGCAGCAGCATGCGTTTGCCCCAAATCATGGCATTACGCACAGTCTTTTCAGTACTTTTTCTGTTCCCTTTCCCTTTTCTCATCCTCTGCCTTTGTCTCCCACTGACCCTCAGTTGCTTACACCCATGCACAGGCTTACAACACTACTTACATTGTCCTGGAGATTCAGCTTCTGGCTCAGAGCTTCTGCCATGGTCAAAAAGAGCAAAGTGCATCTGAGGATTTGGACTGAAAAGGAGGAATCAAGCTAGTCTCACACTCCCTTGATGTGTGGTTGTCTGAGGGCCTGGCTGGTACCCTTGGGTGCATGAGGGTGGTCTGCAGGCAGACAGCCTTAACTAACTTGCAGCACGTGCCAACAGCAGAAAGGGCAGCTGGACATTGCCAGTGCATGAGGAGACCTTGGATGCTGCCCGATAAGAACTTCTTTCCCAGTTGTATGCCACTGGAGGATCCCTGCCAGCTTGGGTGATTCTTCTGCATGATGGCTGCAGCACAGCCAGGATCTGAAGCAATGTGTTAGCTATCCTTTTCATGATTATAATACACTGGACTGAACAGCTCTAGGACCTGACTCTAAGATGCAAGAACATTATGCTTAGGTGCTATGTTTGATTCATGTGTGTGCTTGCTAATGTGACAGGCAGGTTTCATCATCAAAAAGACAATGGATGCTGTGCTCTGAGTTCTAAAGGGAGAGCAATAACCTGAAATGCTTATATATGTTGTATATCTACCTGAAAATTTCAAAGGCTATGGGTGTTTACTTCCACTTACAAAGGTTTAATTTGTCACTACTTAAATAGAAATCAGGGTATGCAAACAGATATTTGCAAGAGTAGGTTCAGCTCTGTACTCATTTGAGTTGAGTTGCTGTGCAAGGTAAATAAATCTAATCACTTCTAAATATAGAAAATGCAATGTAGTAGAGTGTAGAGTGCAGGAGGGAATAGAAAACTTTTAGGAAACTATTTCCTGGATCAGCTGAAAGGGGAATGGACACATGTCCCGACTTGAGACTCTGCTCTAAACTAAAATTAAAAGAAAAAAAAAAAATCTGTCATTGATTAAAACCATTAAATTTGGGAAACTTAAATAACTGCATTTTCATATTTCTAGTGCTGGCTGTAAGAAAAGTTAGAAGGGTCAAACAACATAGGCTGCATTTTGCTACCTTTATTTTCCTTGTATTTGAATGCAAGTTTCAGTGGGATTAATTGCTGAGCATTGCTAGTAGTGAGCAAAATTATCAGAACTTGGCCTGTTGAAACTACTTCTAATCTAAGTGGAGTCAGAAGGTCTTAATGATATTTTGAGAACAAATTTGCAAAACTTAAAAGACCAGATTCATTCACAAGGTAGAGATGAGCATCTAGCACTGAGTGTTTGATTGAAACTCTGAAAATTGCCTGTTAATCACTAATGTTGATATAGTATCAGTGGGTGGGAAAGTGTTTGTTCATACTCCTTTTTCTTTGCTTCTGCATTTTCTGCATACAATTATTTAGATGAATCTCTCCTAGAAAGCAGTTGTGTTTCCTTGGCTCCTGCTTTCCTCGAGAGCTTGCACTGGCCTGGTATATATATTCTTTACATTTAAAGCCTGACATGTAAGTGGAAACTGACTTAAAACCAATGTGACAAGAGTGGAGGTTACCCAAAGTGATTTAAAAAAATAAATAGGTACAACTTAAAAATCTACAGCCCTGGGCCATTTTGTCTCAGCAGCTCTTTCATTATTCCAAGGCTTGTCCTCGGGGGCTTTCCCTATCAGCTGCTGTGACTAGAAGCTGGATACTGAACAGTGATAACTCTCTGAGAATTTCCTGGTGGAGAAGAGTGTAAAACAGCTTCCCTTTCACCTGCTGGACATAACAGCCACCCCAAGTGGAAAGAAATTAAGAGCTTGCTTTCTGCTGCTATATTTATATCCAGAGATACAAATTTTTCATATTTTTTTGGTGCTCGGAGAGTTCTGTTTAAAATTCAGATGTTGCTAATGAATCAGTCTGATGCCTCTGAGGTCAGAACTAATTTGGTATCAGTTATTTCTACTGGGGTAGGGGAGAAATCTATGCTTGAATCAAGGGAGCATGAGGCACTGTTTCTGTGCTTACTAAAAGGATTCCCATTATGTGAAGAAAATCTTTGTCCCTTTCCTCTGCCTTATTTTCATAAAGATTTTAAGTAATTCACTTACGGACTCAAGCTCCTTCCATTCCTACTGCAGATCTAGGAAACATTGTTTTCCCAAGCAGGCTCTGTGGAAACAAACACACATGTCATCATACACCTCTGACTCTATTTTCAAGGCAGATTTTCAGAGAGAAGTTGGTGTTTCAAAACTTGCTTTGTTAAAAAGACTTGCTAATAAGGCGAGGGTGTGTTCTGCCTGACTGAAAAGCAAGGCTCTTCATTTTTAATAATGGACAAACTGCAGCATATGTCCATGAAGATAGATTTAACCATTAGAATAACAATACGGAGGCTTTAGAAACAAGTAGCTTTTTAAAAATTCAAACTTAGTTGAATTTGTTTGGCTATTCTATATCCGAATGAAGGCTCCTGTTTTAGGAAGATAATTTGGCATGTCTTCTAATAATTTGGTATGTTTTCTGTGGCACTACGCAGACAGCCAAGGCCAACTGTATGAGGTTTAACAAGGCCAAGTGCCGGGTCCTGCACTTCAGTCACAACAACCCCATGCAACGCTACAGGCTTGGGGAAGAGTGGCTGGAAAGCTGCCTATCCAAAAAGGACCTGGGGGTGTTGGTCGACAGCCGGCTGAACATGAGCCAGCAGTGTGCCCAGGTGGCCAAGAAGGCCAACAGCATCCTGGCTTGGATGAGGAATAGTGTGGCCAGCAGGAGCAGGGAGGTGATTGTGCCCCTGTACTTGGTGCTGTTGAGGCTGCACCTGGAATACTGTGTCCAGTTTTGGGCCCCTCACTACAAGAAAGACATTGAGGTGCTGGAGCATGTTCAGAGAAGGGCAACAAGGCTGGTGAAGGGTCTGGAGCACAGGCCTTATGAGGAGCAGCTGAGGGAACTGGGGTTGTTAAGCCTGGAGAAGAGGAGGCTGAGGGGAGACCTTATCGCTCTCTACAACTACCTGAAAGGAGGTTGTAGTGAGGGGGGTGTTGGTCTCTTCTCCCAAGTAGTTAGCGATAGGACGAGAGGAAATGGGCTCAAGCTGTGCCAGGGGAGGTTTAGGCTGGAAATTAGGAAAAATTTCTTTATGGAAAGGGTGGTCAAGCATTGGAACAGGCTGCCCAGAGAGGTGGTGGAGTCACCATCCCTGGAAGTGTTCAAAAAACGGGTAGATGTGGCACTTGGGGACATGGTTTAGTCTAGTCTACCCTTGATTGGTTTAGAGTGGACTTGGTAGTGTGGGTTAATGGTTGGACTGGAAGATCTTAAAGGTCTTTTCCAACCTAAATGATTCTATGATTCTATGATTCTATGATTTAGTATGAGGCCAGTACTTGAGAGCTTGATGAATCAGCATAAGAAATAGAAAATGGGTTGCCACATATTGCATTACCTGCAGAGTCTGTGGCACTGAGAATGTTTCCTAATAAGACTGAACCCCCTTTTCCCCCTCATTCACTCATTAAAAACAGAGGAAATGTCATTATGCTGCAGTCTAACTTTCCAATACACTTCACAAAGCATTTATGTGATGTGTTCCTTACCATTTTAACCTTTCTGAGCACAACGGGTACTACAGTTACTCTCCTTTAAACAAAGTCTTGTTAGCATTAAACACACAAAAGAAGACAAATTTGTGTCCCTTCTCAAGAAATAAACATGGGAGCCTAGTGAAATACATTAATACACTCTCAATTAGCACGCTTATTAAGAAGTGTTTTGAGCAAACTAATGAACTTTTTGCTTTTTGAACAAGATAAAATTTACAATGGAAAATGAGTAAGTAGAGATGGCGTATGTCACCGAATTATAGAGCTGTGTGAATGGCTCTAATAAAAACCATTTTCCCTCTGCTCAGAAATGATGGATTTTATTCTGCTGAACTTGAATAATAGCGTTCACTGTAATGCACTCCTTAGTCCTCTAAGAGGCTAGTAAAAATTAATCTTCAACAGCAATGAACAGTACTGGGGTGGTTCTTCTGCTCTAAGATTGAATTACTCAGACTTTAAGTCCTTGTAAAAGGGAACCAAATATGCTACATCTTGTTTACCAGGTGTTTCAGGAGCAATCAGCATGAAGGCACGGAAATTTAGTCATCAAAAAATATGAAAGCATGCTGTGAAAAACCAGGGGGACTTTTAATTCATAGCATTAATTTACAAAGTTTATTTTTATTATTATTATTATATTTTTGTTTTATTTTAATAATACAATAAAACTGAATACGAGTATGAATATGCACTCTCAGGCATTTCCCTACTACCATTGCTAATATAGTCTAACATTTGGGGCACTTTCACATCTTCTCTTAAAGAAGTTGAGGGTGACCTTAGTCTCTTGGACCCGTGCTGTAATGATAATTTAAAAATGTTTATGTCTTCTCAGTACATGGAGCTTAGGACATCTCTGCTCCTGTTCTAGGCACCTCTGTTGAGGTGAGATGGGATAAATCTGACTTCATGCACAGAGGAGAGGACAAACCATGATTTTGGGTGTCATCCTCCCACGGCACACTAAAATAATGATGACTAGACACTATATAGTGTATACCAAGGAAAATTGAGACCAATTCACCCTGGAGCTAATGGGATAATGAAATTATTTGCATGGGTTTTTTACTGTTAAGATCAGGGCTGTCTTAGACAGTGTTCTCACGCCAGAAAGAAAAAAGGACCAGCTATGTGAGTTTTTCTTTAATTTAAAACACTGTCTTCAGAGCTGGGTGTCCAGGTTTCTAACCTGGTTGCACCATGGTTGTTTGTGCAGGGATTTCCTGGCTCACACCACACCACTGAATCTGAATAAGCAAAGCTTAGCTGATTGGTATGGGAAGGCAGAAAGGCAGGGAGTAAGTAAAGGAAGGAAGGAAAAAGGCTGCAATGGAGTTATGTAACTGAAAATATGATTTTTTAACAGCTGCTTGTATAGGAGGGACAGGACATAAGTAGCCCTTAGTTGAATAAGTCTCTCTGTGAATGTGTATGTGAGAGAGAAAGAATTCAGCTAGGAATTATCATTACTGTTTTCAGCTGGTTTATTTTTTCATCTCCCTTCTGCTTAAATAACAGTCTCCTTTACAATATCAAGCTGCAAGAAAGGAGAGACAGGATTTTCTTATTGATACAGTGGCTTTTAAGAACAAAGAACATGAATCAGATTTAAAAGTACATAGAATGATAGGCATGCTGCCAAAATATCCTGCCCCAGTCGCTATATTGTGACCACTGGGTAGTTAGCTGTGCTCTGTATCTTATGTATAAAGATAAATACCAATCTACCTGTCTGATGTCTCATTAGTAGTATCTGACTCAGAATTTCCAGTTATTCTGTTTCCAACAATCATTTATTCAGTTCTGTAAAACCTTTCTCCTTCTCACTTCTTTTGGAAAAATAAGGGGGAGGGGGGACAAAGTCTGTTTGTATGAATTTTCTCAATTTCGCTAAAAAAGGCTGTCTCTTCTGCGATCACTGATACAGTTATTGTGAAATGTTCTGTAGTTATAATGGACTTGTTCCAGAAGTTTCACTGAGCTGGTCCAATCCCTAATCCCTGCTCTAAATTGTTTCTTTTGGTGCCACATCACAAAATTAATCTTTCCATTTGCTTTGCACTGAATCATTTAACAGTGTGTGAATCCATATAAAAAGCCACAAGGCAAAGCTTTTGATAAAAGTTAGCTAGAACTAAACCAGCCTGCATATCTTATTTGGGAATAAGAAAATAAAAGTTTCAGGAATGAGAGGTTTGGCTTCAACTTTTAGTTGTTCTCCTTCCCTGCTGCCAGAATACACAGTCCATTTAATAGTTTCCTTTGATTTTAATATATTTTCTGTGTAATCAGGTGGCTCTGAGAGATGACTGAACACTGGTCATTCCGGGCACTTGTTAGTCCAGTGATTTGAAATAACATTATGGTAGCAATGCCCCACATGCAGAAGAGCAATGCCAGTAGCAAGATTTCTACTGAGGATCTAATGGTGGATTTAAATGACATGTTGTGTCAGTGTTCATAAAAGGACCTGTCTTTGGGAAAAGGTTTATACTACAAGTAAAGAACATCTTACTAGCCCTTTGAGTCAACTCCCACTGTAATGGTAGTAGTAATGATAAAACCTGTTGCTTTCACATGGCCACTTGATGGACTGTATGATATGGTAGAGACGGTCTTTGTTGAATTCTTGCTCTGTGGAAGCCTATCTTAGAATCACTACTGCAGTCAGACAGAGGGACTAAAAGCCCTGTCAGTTACTGTCAATAAGAGAATCTTGGGGGGTGCTGGAAGTGCAGCTCCTATTCTGGGAAAGTTAGACTAAACAAGATGGGCTAGGTTCCAATTTGAATAAGATGCAGTAAACGTTCTGAAATGCTGGAAAGTTTCTGACCAGATTCTCCCAGCAATTGCTTTATATTATCTAGTATTGTATTAGCTAGCTTGGCTTTAAATAAAGAAAAAAAGGATAAAATAAATTGTACTTAAACTTAATATTTGGAGTGGGAATCATCTTGTCTAACTTTCAGGGTGTGATTCACTCCAGAGTGGGACGCCTAAACTCAGTTGCCCATTTTGTATCTGTATGTCAGTGAGATGTTTAAAGTCCCAGTCCAGTCAGCATAGGATGTATACCACTAGCAGAACTTCACAGCTTCTCCCAAGACCAAAAACTGTCCTCACTCTCATGCTTATGTCTGAGCCTAATCTTTCTTTTCCTCCCTAGGAATTATAGACGGAAACCATTATTGATTTAGATATAGAGCATACCAAAGCTTTTGAAATGTTGAATTCTGTTTACCTCTGGCAAAGTGCAAGTGCAAGATTATTGCAATCAAGATTTTTTTTTTTTTTTTTTTTTTCTTAGCTAGTCCAGTTCAGGAAGATTTTATTTAACTCCCTGTGGAAGAAATGACAATGTAATGTGCAGAATGAAATATTTATTGAAAATATTTAAAAAATATGTTGACGATGGCAAAACTGAGAGTTCCTGTGACAAAACCAAAGCAAATAATATTTTATCGTTTTCAGAATCCTAACCACAGTGTCAACACTTCCCTGCTTGCAACTGAACTGTGCTGAGGGAAATAATATAGACATAGAGTGAATTCACACTTAAGCTAACATTCTTGGTTACCTGCAGCCAGTTATCTTCATGGCTGGGTTATTACAAAGTTGGGCCCCAGCACGTGAGTTTACAAGCCTCTCACTGCACTAAAAGGAGCTAGAAACTAATCATAAGATGCAATTGTCCTCCTATGACAGAATAACTTAGGATGAATTTTATCATCATTGCATTCGGATGGGTGCACATGTTCTAACACCAGGAAAATAGTTAAACATCTGCTTTATGTAAAGAGTTAATCTCATTGGCTGCATCTATTAGTTTCTTCAGCAGCAGTCCCAAGAACAAGGGAATACAGGGTGTATCTGACCTTTCCTTCTCTTTTTCCCTTTCTCCTCCATTCTGTCTTCATGAACCTGCAGAAGCTCGCAGATTTTTTTTTGTTTTGTTTTGTGTTCCAATGTGCTTCACAATATAGTCACCTAATTTGGTACTAACAGCATATGAAGTAAACAGAAATCCTGAGACAACCTGGACCAGCTGTCCTCCTAGAGCTGGTCTTACAAGTTCAGCTTCTGGAAGAAAAGGAAATCTGGTCTTAAAAGCACGACTTGGGGGAGGTGGGGTGGAGAGTGTTTCTGAAAACACATCTGAGTTATTTTTGATGACTTGTTTTTATAACATTGTTGAATTATATTTCTAGATTGTTCTCTATAAATAGGGTAGCAATAGATATTAAAATTCTGAAATTCTCCTATTCAATTGCAGAAGCTGGGACCCCTAGATCTTATGATAAAGCCTAATGTTATGAGAATAACTAGAATTGTAAGCAATACTGCAACTTTGAGATTGGGAAAAGTGAAGTTTGAGAAGGACTTTATATGAATGTCTTGATTCATGCCAAAATTTGTTTGATCTAATTTAGTATTAAGCATCCTTCACTAGTAAAAAGCTTAAGACAGTGGGGGAGATTTTAGCCCCATAGATGCTCTGTGTGGAAAAGAAGGTATCAATTCTTCAATCCTTTTTAGCTCTTTCCCTTATGGATGCTAAAGCACCTGTAAGACATTGTCTGGAAAGTGCTATATTATATTATTTTCTATTTAGAAATGAATTTACATAGCTAAAGCCTTGTCTGTTGAGCTGAAAATGAACTCCTTCGGGCATACATCTGATGCCAGCAGGAATGAGTAGTTTAGAACTTGAAGCTTGTGCTTCCTCCCCAGAGGATGAGGGAGAAATAGAAAAGTGTTTTAAAAATTATCCTTCACATTTGCATCTAGAGAAAAATACAACAGCTCCAATTTATTTGATTTGTTCATTAATTGCTCAGCTAATGCTTGGAAAAAAAACACAACAGGGACAAAATGTAACCATGCAACTCACCAGGAGGTATTGTAAAAAAAATGTTGAGCCACCAGGAGAGTGGATGTAACACAGAAAATTGCATATTAATCCAAAAATAAACAAGAAAGAAAAATCAATTCACATTTAGGTCTGTAATCTTTAGCAGTATTACCCCATAGCGTATAGGAAGGAATATGAAAAAGTGTGCACGCGTGGAACTCGAAAGGACAAGGAATTTTATGAATGTATCCCCTATGTCATAAAATGCATTTGATTGATCAGCAATTTATAGCTAACAAATTTCAGACAATTTTTTCTGTATAGTCTTGCAGCTCAGATCCAAGTGTAAGTTCAAAGGTGTGGCAACTCTATCCAAACATGTAGGGTGGACTTACTAACTGAAAATCATCAGACAATCTATTTTATTTAAAATAGTACTTCTGAAGTTTTCTTCCACAAACCCCACAACTAAGTCTTCAAGCCCTGTTCTCTGTTGCTTGCCTTGTTTCTGCAATAGCATTTCCATTTATCTTGCAACTGCAGGTATAAGTGTAACAGCCTAATTTGGGATCACAGGTAGCTGGTTCAAAGACCCTTTACATAAGGGCTACATCACACATGTTTGTGAGTTGTTACCTCAATGAAAAAAAAGAAAAAAAAAGGAACATTTTCTAGTTACCTTTTAGTTGTTGAAGAAGAGCTCTCAGATCACTTATATTGTGGTAATCCATTGGTATCCCTAGCTCCACTGGCATTGATTTACATTAACTTGGGTCCACCTACGTCTCTATTACTAGACGGGGATGCCTTCACCTCTAAACAACATAGAAAATAGTAAGAATGGCACATATAAAAATTCTCAGTCAGAAAGCCTCTATGCACTGGTAGACTTGTCAAAGTAAGTTGCGACTCCATGCACTTGTCATATGCAACAACCTGACTGTGTCCCAGCTTTTTAGGCACTGGGCATGACATCTGGGCTTATACCTGACCAGCTAACAGCAGGTCTCTGCATTCTTATATCTTTAATGTTTTTTGCTTTACCCCATACCCCAGTTAGGATCCCAGTCTGCACTGTCTTAGATGTGGAAAAACAACTAATTTATACAATTTTTATAATTAAAAATTGTTTGTTACTGGCTGCAGGCTCCTTTTTTTTTTTTTTAGTGAAGGCATCTAAAAGAGAAACCCTGGACTTCATTTATAGTCAGTGGAGAGGAATAAAAACCCCTGAAGGGCAATTAATTTTACCCTAAAATAATTGTGTAAGATAAATCAGATGAATCACCTTCTAAAAATGCTTATTTCTATCTGTTGGCTAAGAAGGGTACTACTAGAACTTTAATGCATAATGGTTAGACGCCTGAAGTTGGTTGGGATGAATCCCACTCTAAGATATGTTGGCTGAGTTATCCTTAGAAGTATTTTTTTTCCATTGGCTCTACAAAGGGTTTAGACAATTAGCTTTACACAGATACTTAATTTTTGGGTGACCAAATTTAGATGAACTGAATCACATTCAAATTGAAGCTCAGGTTTTAAATGCATGGATGATGTTTACTACATGTAGAAAAAGAAATAAGAGAAAGAAGGAAATTAAGCATGTCCCGTTATGTTCTATACTGTCCAATCAGAATTCATGTCATGATGTTTCTATAATAAATATAAAGATCCGCAAAACATAACATGATCAATGTACATTTTACTTGAAGTTGGAAGTTTCCCCAGCCTTGTATCCCTTTATTGTTCAAAAACAAATCCTCATTTTAAAAATACTGAAATAATACATCCATTGTTTCAGGGTTTACATGCCTGTAACTCTGTTAATAGTAGGTACTTGGCATCAAGACAAAGGAGATCAGCATTACTTATGTCTGACAGGAACTATGTAACATATATTAAGTTCACTACATCAGCAAAAGAAATATGAACATTTTGGTTTTCATTAAAAACAAATTAAATCTTCCTTCATGAATTATAGCTTGTCATGGTGCATCTAATGTATCTTAACTTGTGCTCAGTGAGCAACTTGAAAAGATTTCTAACAGTTTTGGATTAGGTCAGTAGAGCCTCCATTTTTAAATGACAACCTGGTGCTGTGTCTGCCATCTTCCCAGCTTCCACCAGGGTTTCAAGACAGTGATGCTTGCTTCCTTCCTTCCTTCCTTCCTTTCCTTCTTTCCTTCTTTCCTTCTTTCCTTCTTTCCTTCTTTCCTTCTTTCCTTCTTTCTTTCTTTCCTTCTTTCCTTCTTTCCTTCCTCTTGGAGGTTGGAGGAGGGGAATCTGCCACAATAAACTAGAAAAATCCATTCTGTCAAATTGCATGCCCTGCTGCTTCATCACCATTATTATACTGAGGTTTTACATTAAAGTACCCTGGATTTTAAATTGAAAGTCAAATATAATTTGCCACTAGAAGCATGAAGTGAGTGACTAGAAAAGCTGATAGCTAGGCGCAGCATGACAAATTGGTATCTATCTAATAATGAGCCTTACAAGGTCATGGATCACTACAAACCTCTCAGTTTTATGTAAGTAGAACTGGACTACATTGCGTCAATTGTTGTTTCGGGGGAAAGGGCAATATATTTTAGATTGGCCCATACATTTTCAGAGCTAAAGCTGGGCATGTACAATAAGTCCCTTTTTGATAGAAGAAAAACAGGGAAAGCAACAGAGAAAGGGAGGGGGAGAAATTTTGTAGTTCCACACACCCACTTTCAGGATAAATTGTGGACAAACAAACTGTTCTGGTGTGTAGGTTTAAGCTCTAGAGGAGAAAACCCCCACAGATTTATAAATTATTTTTAAAAAATCTTTAAACAAGTGGTCATTTAATGGGATTTTTCGTGTAGATCATGAGATTGATTCTGGATCTACAGCTGTATCAACAAAAAGAGGAGAGGAACAGCCGTGTTCCTACACCAGAAGTAATGTTATTAATAGAAGACCATTACATTTTAAACATTCAAATCACTTCTCAGCAAGTATTAATCAATAGGGTACTAGTGGAATTGATAGAGGTATGACTATTTATACCATGAGGTAGATGGTCTGATAACATCATCCCTTAATGACATATCCACAGAATTTTTGCAGCTGGCAAATGTTGTCATTTGAGACTTACACCCAGCTGAGATAATTTACTAGGAGTTGCTTTTCTGGGACACAAAGACCTTTATCAGTTTGTCTTTAGTATTATTTTTATGTGCCTTTATGACATACTGTGTAGGATTCATGTACCATAACTTTGGCATCTAAAATTTAGTTCATTGTTCTAAGTTCCTTTGCATCACTGTAGTGGAATAGTTGGATATCATCTTTTGCAGATGTTGAACTGTAGGCAGAGATTATTTTATTGCAAAATAGATTGGATTTTCTGCTAGAAGCTTAGGAGGGTTTCTGGAAATAAAGGGAGACTACAGCGGAAATTTGGGCTTCATCACCTATCCTTTAGATGTCTGAAGCTGGATAAGACAGTTTCCAGAATATCTGCCTGTCTTCTCATCTGTCTCACCTAACAGGACAATTGAAAAACTGAGAACTTGGAAACTCATTGTAGAAAGAAGTATGTATCACAAAGGGCAATGGCTGGAAGGTTGGCGGTGGGGACAGAAGTTTGACACTGGGCAGAAATATGTTTTAGGAAATTGTGGAGCTGGAGGACCCTGTGGGGTGACTGCTATTCTGACCCAAAGTGGAGGATGAAGTTCAGCAGAACTAGCCCAAACCACCTACGTGCCTCATTTGGCCAGACCAGTGGCCATGCTACTTTTTTACAGAGGACTTTCAATTTTAATAGGAGATTAGTTGTGATTTGTTTTTCCTCTGTCATCTTAGAAATAGGATAGTAGTAGCATTGCCAAAGTAACATACAGTGAAGACATCTCCCTGTAAAGATGCTGCCTATTGAAAATCAAAATGAAGAAGTTATGATCATGTTAACAGTGCTAGCTATGGAGTTTCACTTTATAAAGCATCTTGTTTAATCTATTTCCATGTTGGAGGTCTCTTGTTTAATCTCTGCTATGTCAGGTAAAAGGGAGGCAACTGCAACAGCAGTGGCCACGAAAAACTGGCAACATATGCAATGGTTATGATTTTATTCTTGTGCAATGAACCTTTCAAAATGCTAGGAGTCTGTTAGCTGGAAATGGCTGATGTTTTTGTGTAATTCACAAAAGGAACATGTACTTTTGCCTCTTTATTCTTCTAGTTTTTTCTGATTTTCTTTAGTCTACAATAAAAAACACATGGGAAAAATAACCCAACCTTTGGTACAATGATTTAACCTAAAGTTCACAAAAATAAACAGAAAAGACTCTAATGCTGGATCAGATCTCTAACCTAGTACTGGGCCCCAAGAATAACATACTGCTCAATGAGTTTTCTTTTTGGTCGGCAAGTAGTTAAATCAGAGTCAGTGTTTGGAAGAACTGTCCCTTAGAGGCACAGCATGGCCCCCAGAAGATAAGAGAACCATGAGTAATAAGCAGCATGATTTATGAGAATAAATCTTATCAGACAAATTTGATTGCTTCTTCTGATAGCATTACCAAATAAGCAAATGAAAGGAAAATGGCAGACCTAATATAGTTTGACTTCAGTAAAGCATTTGATATAGCATCCATGAAATCTCATATAATTAATTCAAATTGACAAATATGTGGACTGTCGCATGGATTGAAGACTAGCTCAAAGGCCATAAACAAAGAATATTGATGGATCAAGTTGGAGGGAGATACATAGTCATTTGCTGCAATGCTGGTACTAAATCAACATGTTGTTTAACATCTTCATTCCTAATTTGGAAAGCAGAATGAGTCAGCTCATTAACAAAATTTACCCGTGACATAAATTGGGAGGAGCTTTAAATGTCCTTATGGGGAAAGAATAATACAATATGTCAGAGATTGATGTGATAAAGTAATAAATAAAGGATAAAGGTGCAAGGCACCACTGCTAGTATAATTTGAAGCAAATATTGAATGAGTATTTAACAATCTGGAAAAGATGAGAGAATAAAATGTAATTGTTGCAGATAATGGGCACAACTTGAAAGGGCAAGAAAAAGGGCAAGTGAAGTTATAGGTGCATATGTATTATTGCCTGATGGAATAAAGTGATACAGTAATATGTCAGAAGACTAGCTTAATTTTGAGCATAGAAACAGACCTAGTCTATACAGCTCTGGTACTGAAGCCATCAGATTGGGTTCTTGGAATGATTAATGAAAGGAACTGTAAGAAACCGAAGTGATAGCCAAATGGTCAGATGCAGTAAAGAAAAATGGATAAACTATAATGGGCTGGATTAAGAAGACTGAATTTGCACATGGATTGAAATACCTTTCTGCCATGAATTCAATGATCAATATGAAGAAGCTTAGACTGCCTGATAATATAGCTCTCCATGTATGCTTAAGTAACAAACAGAAGTGTACCTGGTAGTCTCTGACCATCAGAGTACAAATCTCAAGGATGGAGCGGAGTTTTGTGTGATGCAGAAAAGTATAAACAAGAACAACAGGAGGAAGTTGAGAAAAATACTATTAAGGTGATTACCAGCAACATTTACTTGCCATATTAGAAATGTATTTTGAGGAAGCAATACTGCATGAGTAGATATACACTATAAATATTTCTTTTTCTTTCACCTTCATGACAGCATACTACACTTGTAATGAATTTTGCTTCTTTAAGTGAAAGTTTCCTTTAGTGGGAAGCGTGGTAGAGAGATAAAATATTTGGGACCATACCATCTCCCATATGCAGAGTCTTTACCACCCCAGATGGCACACCAACTGCCAGAGTCCTAGAAATACTACTGAATTATTACCTTCCAACCATGAAGCAGACTAAACCAGCACTCCATATAACAGATCCTCCCGCAAATGCTTCCAAAATTAAGACTAGGTGCCTCTTTTTATACACAAAGCCCAGATGGTACACACAAACCAACTGTGAACTACATCATTGGTGTGGTGTTTAAACCTTACAAAAATGTATGCTGGTATAACAAATGACCTCTATTTACAAATGGAAGACTGAATAAACGAAAGGGGTATAAAGTTTTGCAGCTTGCATTGAAGATGTTTGGCTAGATAGACTTTGGCTCTCATTCTGTATGGCCATTCTTATATTGAAATCAGATGGAGAACAAGTTTTGCCCAAGTAGGAATATTTTAGATGTAAATATGACATCTAATACCTAAGCTTGTAGAATTCTAACTTAAATTTTTGCAGTGAGAACCCAACAATACACCTGAGATAAATATCTCTGTTTATTGAGTAAGTAGGAACAAAGAGTAGAAGCAAGGAAAGGATTTTCAGTCTAACATTTGAAGAAAATGAGGGCTTTGTGTTTGCACCAGTTTGTCAGACTCTCCTCTTTTCCATATCTTTTAAATCCATTAGCTAGTTTCAAGCAAGAGATGAAGAGGTCTAAAGGCTAATGCTTGAAAACCCCCAGAACTAGACAGATCCATGGCTTCACCACAAGTGGCACCAGCTGGTTTCATGGTAACAGGAGACTCAGCAAAGGAGGAAGCTCCTAACACTACCTTTGCTGAAGGAGAGGCTGCATCAGGGAAGTCTTTACAGCCTTCCCCCACTGAGAATGCAGGAAAGCAATGTTAACGGAATCAAAAGTTTTGTGAACTAACGGGGAGTTTATCTGAATACCAGCATACCTTAGACAGAGGTGTTTTTCTTGTGCAGAATCTTTGTAGCTGTCAATGTGCAAACTGAAAATGAAGCTTTTCCCATGGCATTCATAAGTTGTTTCTCAGCCTCTCTCTTTCTGTCTCTCTTTTTCCTTTTCTTTCATTTCCCTTCTCCCAGCTGTTCTTGTGGATATTCTGATGCCTATTAGTGTGCAAAGTCAGCTTGCGTCCATAAATGCAATTCATTTTAAAAAGTCAGTTATGGATAAGGCAGCAATTCAAAGACAGCACAATAGTCAGGAGGCTGGATTGGGTAGTTCTTCTAGCCTTAGAGGAAAGACATGAAGACAAAAAGGTGTTATCTGAGCTATGGTACAATTCAATGAAAAGTCAGCATTCACTGCCAGAGCACTGCTCTGCTTCTGATATTAGGTACGGGAATATATCAAAGTTAGGACAGCCTCTAGGAGAGTGAGTGGTGAATTAGTAACATTTGCTCTTTGGTAGACAAATGTAACTTTATATAAATACAGACATACATATTGCTGATACTATATCAATAAACAAGACAAGTTCAGGTGATCAGATTAGTATTTTTTTGACTCAGGAATATTTTCAAAAGAAGAAAGGTGTAACAACATGCTATGGTCATCAGGCTGTCACTATATGGGAGGCTACTAAGAGTGGCTCTAGAAAAAAAGACTACATTTGTCCTCTGAGTCACCATTTTTTGAATTACATATATTCAGACATGTGGCAGCATATTGTTGACTTGTAATTCTGCAACAGGTCTAAATAGGTAGGAAAGGTACACCATACATAACATATATTTAGTTCACACTTTTCTGTACTTGTAAGTATATCAGCTTAAATAACTTTAGCTTCTCTGAACAAATTTGAGCCATGTGTCATAACGTCTGATGTTACTGGAGCACTGTCTGTTTACCTAATTGCTGAACGTTTTGGGTCCTTTGAGCATAAAGGTCATATCTTCATGCAGTGACTTCAGTGGAGGTACACCAATTTACACCAATTGAAAAAATGGTCTTAAAGATTTTTGTGGCCAGGATTTCTCATAATAAAACACTTGGCAAATCTGAAAGTCATTATTTTAATGGCACTGCAGACAGCTATTGTTAAACATGGGGCACAGTTCTAGGGTAATTATGGTATTATAGCATTACTTTATAATTCAACTTTTCTCATCTTAAATTACCATCATTGAAATGTGTTTGCCTTGCTCCCATCTAGTCAAGTATCCTGCATGGACAGGAAAGAACAGGAAGAGAAGCTCTGCTAGTCCAGACACCCAGAGTTAGTAATTTTTCTTTTTAGAAGTCTCACCTAGGAATAAGGCAGTGGACAATCTTCTGAGTATTTGTGGTGATAGGATTTTGCAGCATTCTCTACCTTGTTGCCCTGGGTGGCATCTGGCTTTGCCTATGTGTATAAGTGCCCACTGTCTGTAGCTGAGATTGAAACTGATGGATAGGGTAAGGGAAAACTTGGAAAACTTTCATTTCTGGTACCTATTCCAATAGGAGTTTAAAATGGAGGCTGCAGGGAGTGACTTGGCGTATACGTTGAACTCCTAAGACTCATGTTTGGAACATGAGTCATGTGTCAGCTGGCACGGTGTCTCTTTGGCTTTCAGACTGCATTTTACAGGACATTGAGGTCCAGGAATGTCTCTACCCATCTACAGGCTCGGGCTATATCTCCTCTCCTGGTAACCCAATCAGAGGAGAGGACATTTCAGGACAGGGTCTACCGAAGGGAGTCTGGGGTACTGAACAGTGAAAAAGTTTGAAGGATCTCTGGTTTTCAGAGGTATATAGGAGGGCAGAGCTTCTCTCTGGGCTCTTTAATACTTGTATGTGGAGAAGAAGAGCAAAATCACGGCTGGTCATGTAATTCCTTGTGATGGGACTGGCTAGGATTGCGTCTGTCTTTTTGTCACCGGTTTAGATGTGATGTTTAAGGATTATCTGAAACAGCAACTAAAGTCATAACCACCACAATGACAAAAAGGCTCAGAAGGAGCAATGTATTACTTGGAAAATGTGAGAATGTGAGAATTTGAGTTTTACAGGAAAGCTTTCAGGTTTGGTTTATCTGAACTTATGGGCTCAAAGTGGGTCAGCTTTTTTTAGCTGAGCTTCTGTAGCTTTATGGAAAGATTTATTTGTCTCAGCACAGCTCTACAAGAGTAAACTGAATTGTTGCTTGTTCATGCATCCTGATTAAGGGTCTTACCGTCAGTTCTGTTTCTCTCTGCTGAGGCTTGAAGTGTTGGTATTGAGTACTTGCTATATCATCATCATACTGTTTGTCTGAAATTGAGCTTGGAAAATGCGTGAGAAACTGACAGGCATTCTGGCAAGTCCTGAATTGCTTTTCAATTCAGCTGTGTTCACCGCCAAAGGGGGTAGTCCTTGGGGGGAGACATGATTAGCAGCAAAATACCCTGGCTTGTCTTAAATATAAGAAGAAAGACTGTAGGTCCACTACAATGTGGGATTCAGATGCCTCACTGGGCTAAAGGGACACATGTTGAACCTGCTAAAAGACATATGTTAAACCCACACTGAACATTTGGCCAGTGTTCCTGTTTGCAGGATAATTTGGGAATGGCTCTTCTCCATTCATTTACCAATAAACTTACAAACCCCAAACCACCTGCTTATGAATGCAGATATCTCTTATTTATTTGCCCCCATTATTATCCCACTCCATTTATTTAGAGCTTCAGGCAAATAGTAAGGGAAACTGCCATGAAACTGAGATGACCAATCACACCCTTTGAATAACGAATAATGCATGCTGAATAGTCAAGGACATAATTAAATGAAAAGTTTGCAACAGGCAAGCTGATTGAAAAATGTTTGTATGAAGCGCTTCAATGATTTAAAGAAAATTAACACATTTACGGGGATCATAATATTTTTGCTAATAATCTGCCATCCAAAAAAAGGGTCTAATTTATTAGCTAAAATGTTTCCCAAGAATAGTTTGCCCAGCTCTAGCGTGAAATGACATATTGAATTCAATTCCATGCTGAATCATTCCTTTGAAAGAAAATGGTTTGCAGCTAGTAAAATACCCCTGGATAATCACAGAGGTTAGAAGCTGTGACCTTGTTGTGTTACATGCCTATTTACAGTTCTCTCCCACTGCAGGCTGTCAGAGCTTCAAGTACCTGCTTCACTTGAAGTACAAAAAAAGAAGCCTCCATATTTGACACTGTGAAAAACCCAACCATCTCCTTTTCCTCCTCATTTAGGCAAATTGTCTTCTTAACATATGGAAAGATCCTAGCCCATTCAATGATTCATGCATTTCCTATGGTGCTGAACTCTTTATGATACCTAACTGTGTCACCTGCCACATCATTTCACCAAAATTTTCTGATTTTCTGTATATTTGTTCCTATTTGCAGAATTTGTCAAAGTTCCAGTACAGAAATACTGAATCTAAGTGTATAAAAATGCTTAAGTTACTCTGGGAGAATGCATTCTGGTCATTTCTCTCTTCTAGTCCTCCTAAATCTCCTCAGGGTTGGTAACTCTTTTTTTATGGAATGTACTTTTCTTTCCTGCTCCTCCATTTGATCTGAGCAAATTTGATAGCCATGGGCATTTTATTTTATTTTTACCATCTGTTTTCCATTTTTATTAAATAGTTATAGTTTATTGTTAATTGAAATTGCAAATTGGCCATATTATGTTTATGCTATAATAATAGCATCTGGATTTAAAACTGTGGGAGAGATTGCTTCCCAACTGTTCTCGCTATGTATGGGCCTAGAGCATTAAAATTACACCTGTCCCATGGGGGTTTTCTTGCCATTCGGGTTGATCTCTTAAATAGCTGAGGTTCCACTTAGAAAATAAAAGCTCCCCCTTTCCATTCAGGAAGAAAATGGTTAAGGATCCAGGACAGTAGCCTCAAACATTTTGAAATAATAGAAGTCTCTTGCAGTAAAATGTGATCTTTCGTGGCCTGATCCAAAAAGTCCTCCTTATTTCTGGAAAAAGCCAGCTATACAAGAAACGTATGCTGAATTGCAAATATCTTCAAACAGGCTTGAAAGAGGTTTTGTTCTGTAGTCTTTGAAAGTCCAGCATACTATTTCCAGAGACATTAGAGAGGTATTAGTATGTCTTGGGGGGCTATTGAACACTGTAAACTTCCCCAATGTATCACAATTACAGGAACACCTGTTCTAAGTAACATTTTGCTGAGCCACCATGAGAATTCAGTGCTCAATAGCCCTCAAAATTTCTCATTTCTTTCCTGTGGTGAGGTGCTTTAGTGACTTCTCTCTGGACCATAATAGAAAACTCTTAAGGTCAATGGTTCAATACCTCTTAAAGGACATCCCCCCCTGCACCGCCCCGTCCCGTCCCCCCCCATTTCTTACTAGTAGTGCCTTCTCGACACACCTGTGATTCTGCACTTACCAGTGCTATTTCTCCTCTTTATTTTTGTTGTGCAGACCTGAGGAAGAAAGGAAATAAGTAGCAAGTTAGTTACTGGTATAGTCTACATTAAGGTACACAGGTGCTATAAGGAAGGAAAGAGAATTTATAGGAGCGAAAAAATGTACAAAGAATTGTGAAAAAAAGAAGTACTGTGAAATAGGAGCTCAGTCCTGACAAACTTGGAGAAGTCCTGTGATGTGGGTGAGAGCCCTGATTCTGTATGAAGTTGGTGGGAGACACCAATTCCTTGTAAATAGCCAAGATTAACCCCTAGATCCTAGATATATTCTGTGGCACTCTGTGTCTCGTTCAGGTCTCAAAACAAAGGGCCAAGCTTTTAGAGAGCAGGATGCTAATTGCTGAGTGATATTGAAAATCTCACTCTTTCTCTCTCATATGTTGCAAGTTCAGTTCCTTCACTGAAGTACTCTGGCTCGTCTTTTTTTTTTTTTCGTATGGGGTAAAAAGAGAAAACTGGTGACAAATACATTAATCAAAGGCACTAGGAGAAAAGTCACCATAAAACTGTCTATAAAGAGCTACATGGGATGAAGGAGACTGGTTTCTGTTCTCACCAATATTGTTTCTGTTCAGTGTTATCTTGGACAAGATGTTCTGCCTTTTTTCCTTCCTGTCCATTGTCTTGAGCTTGTCTATTTGTGCTAAAAGGTTTGGGGATAAAGACTGACTTTTTCTGTGTGTTTGTGCACTATCACACATAAATCTTACTTGGTCTCATGATGCACTTTTGCAGTCAGTATCTTCTATTACTAGATGAAAGGCTTGAGAATGGATAATGGGAGAAAAATGAACCGAACATCAAAAGATGCAGTAAAAGCAATAAACAGGCACCCTTGGTGGGCACAAGCACCTGCTTCTTCTCCAGTGCATGACAAAAATCACTTATTCTGCCAGCTGTAACTCTAAACATAAAGTAAATGGGCCCCAAACTGGAACTGGATGAGGTAAAAATAGCAGTTTATCCAACAGCTGTCACCCTTTTTTCTCTTCCCAGATGATCTGTGGACAGGTCTGGATTCAAGTTAAAGTATTCAGCATTTCTAATTGTGTAAGGAAAGTTTTTTGTGTGTGGCACCCTTTAAACATACTAAGGTGTAAAGGGTTGGGTAAATCACCTTGCCTTGTTCTTTCAAGGAGGAGGGAGCATATTAGGTGAGAACACTGGTGTGTAAACATCTACTAAGTTCATGTTCAAAAGGAAAATAGATATTTTCTCGGGCATTCCTGTCCATAAAATCTCAAGGGTGAAGATTATGAAGATATGTCCCTCCTAGACTGGAGCAGGGATAAAGCCAAGAAGTGTGACACCTTAATTCATTTTCTTGATAAAAATGATCACCAAAACATAAGCAGTAAAGGGCATGATATGAAAAGATGTTTTCTCTAAGTTTCTGTGAAAAGCTACCAGACAGATTTACATTAATTTTATAAAGTAATTTGTCATTTTTAATGTTAATGAAAAGATTTCCCTTTGTGACTATGAGGGAAACAATAGGTATTACTAAATTACTGTGCTTTTTTTTCAGTGCTTCAGTTATGCAATGTGCCACTTGAGTCATCTTCAGTTACAAAACTGTAGTCATTAAAGTGTAGCATGTTTAAGACTACTATCTCCTGGAATCCACTGATCCGTGCAATTGCTGTCACAATGGAGAAGGCAATCTTTGACTTGACATTAGTTTCTTGTCCTTCCATATTGTATATGACATACTGTCTTTCCCTTTGCATTTTACTTGCAGGATCATGGCATTTTAGAGAAACAGAAAAAAATCCTATTGGGCTGTCAGTCATTGACCAGTCTTGGAAGACTTTTCTTCTGTTCAGGGAATCATAACAGCCACCATTTCAGGCATACTAGCTTTTCAAGCACTTCAGCATAAGTATTAGATGAAGTTTCATTTGACTTCTCAACATGGAGCAATATGGGAGTGCAATGGAAGTCCTGCATGTGTAACTCCTCACAGGGAGCAGTTGAGCTAGCAGTTAAGTTCTCAGTTAGGCATTTTAATTTCTGGGCTCTATTTCTACCTTCTACACACATTTTCTGTGATGCTATCATCTCCTGCTTCTCAGTGTTTCTGGGAGAGATTAAAAATCCTATAATTCACACCGGAAAAATATTACTATTACAACTCCACTCTCTAAAGAATAAAGCATTATCTGATGAGTATTAGTCTTTATGGGGATGAATAAGGGATCCATGACAAAGCAACTCTTCTTTCCCAGCCTCTGTAACCTGGGAACAATACTTTCCTATGTTAGAAAACACTATGACGATAAAAGCTGGGATCTTTATAGAGCCTATGTTCCATGCCTTGTTAGTTTCCAAACTCTCTTAGGGTTCTGTAAAAATCCCAGCCAAATTCATTAGTGTTCAGGTCTTCTCAGAAAAAATAGTGATGGGAAGTAATATTGTTATAATTCAACATGTCTGGGGTGGGGAGCGCTTTTAATTTCCCTTTACTGCTGGTGATGGAATTTTGCAGCTTCACCTTTCTGTGCTACCGATCCCAGCAGTCCCAGGCTCTAAACAACAAACAGCTTGACTTGCAGAAACTTTCCACTCCCTCTGGGGAGGACCACAAACTTACAGCATATTTTAAGCTGTTGTTCGGTTTTCTGAGGGGAGAGAATTGTCTCTAGGCACAAATTAGTGCTACCAGTGGAAGATGGAGTTCAGCTGTTTATACACTAATATGCAGCAATTATGATAAAACAAAACTCATTGTGAAATTCTGCTGTAACTATGGTAACCTACGTTCAATGTATTCCATTAAAAATATAAAAAAAGCTCCCCAGCAGGAGAGAGTAAATATTATCTATTATTGATTGATGAAGGTTCCAGACTGTGAAAAGTGGTTAATATATTTTTTTGCAATGAAACACATTTGTTAAAATTTCCTTTTTATTGATAGTTATTGTCTGTTTAGATAGCATCAGATAGCTATCATTATTTTCTACATCTATTTTGAATCATTTTCTTCCTTCATTAGAAGGTCTTAATTTTACAAAGGGTGTCTGAGAAATTCCTTTATTAACTTTCTTTTATCTGATTTCTAGTCTGGGACATTTCTGTTGGTATTTGGCTGAAATTTGACAAGGAGTTTACAACCCCAAATGCAGTTGGTATACTTGGATCATTTTAGCTTTAATAATAATAAATCCTCAAGGATTCAGCTGTTTAATGAGGAACAAGCAAGTATGCAGATATTCTGTTGCTTTACTCACTAGTTGTTATGGCTTCCAAGTTATTTAAGTTAAATGTTACAAATTACCCATGAAATAAAAACTTTTGAAATTCATATAACAACAATAATGTCAAAGCACACTGAGATGTGTGTGGCTGGGAATGAGAGAGAAAAAATTGGTAGCATCCAGTAGGTACATTAGGAAAACATTTCCTATGCCAGGAGAGGCTGCCCTGCTCCTTGCAGCTCTCTGCAGAGATCCATGAACGGAGCTGCTGGAGGGTGAAGCAGGACAGCCATGCTGCAGGGCAGCCCCCCAGGCTGGCTAGACCCAGGACTCGAGCTTGATCTTTTCCTAATCTAAACTGTTTCCTATGCAGAGCTAGTTCAGCTGTCTCCACAGGACCCTTCTTCACTAGTTTAGAGGAACAGAGAAGGATTCACTTGGAGATTCGCACTACTAAATGTGAGCTTTGTGTCTTAGCTCATGCTGCAGTCAATAGAAATTTAATCCATACAGTTAACTGAGCCTAGAAAATGGTTCAGCTGACTGTCAACCTGGGTTGCAATTTAGCTTCTTGAACATGGACAGTTAGAGCTGTTTGAGAAGCCTTCGGGTGACTCACCCTCCAGCTGCTGGTCTAGCAAAGCATTTCTCTCCTACGTATGTTCTGACAGATTTGATGAGTCTTTGCAGCTATCGCAGGTACCCTAAACAATTTTAAAAGGAATCGGATACCTGTATGAACTGTGACACTGACTGGAGCCCTTGATCTCTGCTCAGCGTAATGGGAGCTTAAAGATATGGGTGACAGATGACACACATCTAAAGATAATTTCTAGCCAAACCCCACTCATGTTATATATTCCATAGCTTTGTGGGTGTGACACAAGACAATGAGGGAGATATTATCTATACCTTTGCAATTTCCCAACAGAGACAATGTTCTGGCTTCTCTTGTCTGCATTTAAACCAGACTTTTCCTCCACTTGAAGTGTCTGTGGGAACACAGTTTAGTCAGGTGAGTCAGAATGAGGGCATTACACCAGTGATAATGTTACTGCATAAGCTGATACGTCCTGTAGGGGAGATACACGAAGGAGATCAAAAGCAATATTGAAAAAGTGTCATGGAGAATTATTTTCTCATTTTTAGATCAAGACTGAAATCACTGGTAGGATTCTCTAAAAAACACATATTGACATTACTTCCCCTGTGGAAAAAAGCTTAGGACTTCAGCAATGTATCCCGCAACTATTCACTGGTGACAGAAAGGGGTTTTCTCTGAGCTGTGCCTACAGCAGTACAACATGGTGATTCTTATTCAGATCCACTTATTCTTATCTGTACCATTTGGCTTTCTTAAAAGGAGAGAAAAAAAATGGAAAATAATGATGATAGAATGTGAAGAAAAAGGAGATATTTTTATTTTATTCACAGCCCAAACTGTCTATCTGCTTGTTTCATTTTGTTGTATGAACTCACTCTGAAGTGATGATATGGATTACCAGGCTGTTATCCTGAATAAAAAGTGCTGTCGTTAATTCCCTTTTGCTGCAGCTATGGGCTGTTATTTCCAATAGCTGTAGCTGTCACTTCCAGTACTGTGACCCATCAGGAAATCTCTCAGGAAACTGAAAAAGTTTACACAATAGCCTGGCAAGAATATAATTTACAGGGCAGCAGAAGGTGCAACTGCCTACTGGTCTCAGATTTATTCCTCATTCCTATTGCAGAACTTAAATAAGTACAAGTAGATGTTCTTTTCCTGCTGTTGAGCTGTCCTCCTGCCGCTCCACGGTGAGCTCGAGTGCCCTGAGACAGTATATCCTCCACCCATTAAACGCCTGCCAGTGTTAGAGCTTGTGTCAGGACTGCAGACTTCTGCAGGGCACTGGCAGCACATGGCAGGGGGCAGGAAATGTCCATTGCCCCAGGGGATCCAGAGGTGACAATAAAGCTGGAAAGCAGGTACCATTCCATAAGGATGACAGAAGAATTTGTACCTGATTAGGAGCAGGTATCAAGGGGAAGAAGAAAGGAGAGAAAAGAAACAGCAGCTGGTGGTGAATGTATGGGACTAAATATTCCATAAATTGACTGTATGTTTCATTCCTTTTATTTTTCCTGGTGTACTTTCACTTAAAACAAAATCTTTTAGATCTCTGGCCTTTTGTATCCGCAATAATAGTTTCAAATGAGACACATATCTTCCAGAGCTGCTCTTAATTTGTTTACACCATTGGGAAATATTTAGCTACTACATACGAACTTGTGCTGCTCATACTTAAATAACACAAGGTGATGGAAAGAGTAATTCTTCTTATATCTGTCTTTCAAATGCTGGGAGATGATCCTCTGAAGCTGAAAGCCAAGCCTATTGCTATTGGGATTTCTGGAGCTGCGCAAACAACTTGTGATTCATATCTTCCTTGAGAAGCTTTGGCTTTCTTTCTGTTTAAAAATAATCTTCAAAAAAGCTGTGGCTTTTTTTTTTTTTTTTCTCTCCCTGCCCTCCCCCGCCCCGTGTATTCACCATTCCATCATTTTTTGAGTAAATTCAGTGACTTGTAAAGAATTTGTTGTGAATATGTGGTAATCGAAACACCTCTCAACCGGGCCATGCATCACCATGTATGTTTTTGTTCCTTAAATCCTAATGCAGCTGTTAGATTTCCAGTGCAAAACAAAACTATACTCTCCATAGATACTTCACAAATATTTCCTCTGAATACTCCTTTGCATTTCCTATTACTGCATTAGCTACTAGCTGAAGGTATGCAGAAAATAATTGCAAAAGGAGTAATTAATTTACCAAATTAATTTACTCTATAATAGTATTTGCAGCCCAATTTTTTTAAAGCTCTTTTTGATGTATGTATATATATATTATGGCTGTCATGTAATTGCTGGGTCTGTATTGATGGATTCTAGTATCCTCATGGATTTTAAAGAATGCAACCTAAGATTGCCAGTCTCTTTATTTTTCTAGAACTTCCATTGATTTGGATAACGGCTCCGTATACCTCCTCAAATATAAGTAATAGCTCCTAGTGTCTAGGCCTGTATCTGTGTTTGCTCTTACCTCCTTCAAAACATATTAGATTTCTTTAATATATCTGTTTGGTTCAGAAATCAAAATGTATCACTACTGGAATTAACTACCACTTACTAATCTAATTCTACTAGCCTCATTTATTTCCCCCTTTCCACATTATACAGTACATTTTACTCTGTCTTTACAGTGCTTCTGCTACAGCTGAAGAACCATCAGCAGTTATGCTATGTTATTGTACTATTTCTTATTAGACAAAATTAAGGAATTAAAAATTAAGAATTATTAAGACATATTACAACACATTAAGAAAGCAAAGAAGAAGGAATAGAATTAAAATTATAATGAAACTTTGCAGTGAATTTCCACAGCTCTTGTAGTAAGCACAACATACTGGTCTTGATAGACGACAGAACAGATCATTAATGAGACAGTGCACAGGGAAAATAATTATTAACATAGCTGTTATAATATCTTACATAGACTGCAAATTCCTTGAATCAGGGACTGTATTCTTTCTAAATAATGCCTGATACCTCATGATGCTTACAACTCTTAAAAAATAGCATATAATAATAATAATAATAATAATAATAATAATAATAATAATAGTAATCACTTATAAAAAGCACAAACTGGTAGAAAACTGAGTGCTTCTGCCCATCTAAACACCTACAAGAAGTGCAGAGGAAGTTAAATTAACATTTTTTAGGATATGTCAGAATTTTAACTTAAAATCACATATAATATAACTTCAAATATGTTCTGCTTTGTAGTTTAGCTTTGAATTTTTGAAATTGTGAAAAATATCCATTTTGGTCTTATTTGAAGGCTCTCCATCTGTCAATTTATAAGGAATTTCTGTGTTTTCACAAAACATTTTGCCTTTTTCTAACAGGCATTTTCTGATGAAAAACAGTTGTACCAGTAGATTGCCAGAAATCTTTTCCTGCAGCTTTCACCCATGTAGAGTTTTAAGGAGTGAGGGAAGGAGCACAAATCCCCAGATAAACTTTCTTCTTGCTCCTACTAACTTGAAAATAAGATGGTATTAGCTGTTGAGTTTCTATTACTTCAAATATGAAAGTCAAACTTCACCTGTACTGGGCCATGTTTCACTTCCAAACAAAATTTAACCTGGAGAAACAGCATTGCCAGTGTGGAATATCATGGGAATGATCAAAATTTCAGGAAGGAAAGCCAAGCTATGAGAGGATCCTTCTACTATTTTTGGCACTGTACGGTTTTCCAGGTACATCTTGCCACTGAAAATATTATACCTGAAGTACTGTTATTATGTTTTTGTCATGAAAGTGAAAGAGGCATAACTCAGAGCCTCAGGCAACAGTGAATTACCAAGGACTTTCCTATAAGTGAGTGAAATATAATTACACTCTTCAATAGGTGAAACAAAATATATTTTGGGTAAAGAAAGGAAGGTAAAAAAGTATATGAGACAAATTGGCTGTGCTGTATATTTGTCATTAGGAAGGAAGGTAAACGAATGCATATGAAAGTAGGAACCCAGCCAAGCTTTTACTGCACAGCTGAGGACAAGCCTAGTTTGACATTCAAAAAAAAAAAAAAAAAAAAAAAGGAAAAAAAGAGCTTAACTTCTGCTGGTGGTGTTATATTAGTGATTACTAAATCATCAAGCAGATTGGTCAGACAGTCCGACCATGCAGGGATGCGGGTGAGCACACATGCGTGCACACACATTCACACCCCTGAAGATGCACCCCCAAAGCTAATTTTTATATGCATTCCCTAAGGCTGAGATGTAAGCCAGCTACTCAGCTGAATGTGTTTCACCTAAGGCACAGTACTTGACCCTTTTCTTACTCTTTGCATGTCTCTGGGTTAAACACAGAATAATAAGCTTCTTTCACTAGAGTATCCATTTACTTCCCATGGTTTAGCTCACTGTGGTATTCCATGGTAATTTAACCATGTCTGTGCTACCTTACCAAGGCTTCTGGTGCTAAAACATTTTAATCCTGGAATTTAGACTGATACCTTCCTCTTGTTTAAACCACCATTGAAGTCAGTGGAGCTTTCACACCTTACTCTTTAGCCCATGCAATCTCATTTCTCTGCTTCCAGACACAGAGTAGAAAAGTAACTCCCATAGACATTAACTGAAGTTACTGGGCTGAAGTCAGATCTATTTGAATATCCCACAGTAGGAGAAATAATTCACAGGTTAGGAACATGCTGGCATTGCATTCTACTATGGACATGATTACCTCTGATGGTTTTGTCCTTGCAAAGATAAACGCGGCAGAGCAGTTAATGTAATTACAATATGGTCGAGCACAATTATGATAAGAAAGAAAAAGAAAAGAAAATTCTATTTAAGGATGATTGCATTTCAAGGAGTTGTCATTTTTAAGTAAAATTTACATCAGAAAGTAGTATGTAAATATAAAGTCTTAAAATAAAAATTAAAAAAACACTTAAAACCACTTAGGAAAATGAATAAAATTTAAGAACTGAGATTCAGTGAACACATATTTTTCTCAAATGCCTTTTCAGTGCCAGTAAAAACAGTGAAGGCTTCCTACTGAATATAATTTGAATCCTAGAACCCCAGCTGAGGGGAGGAAAATCGTCTTTCTGACACACAGACCGTATAATTATAGAGATCATATTCTTCAAACTGATTTTTTTTCTCCTCAATCTCCTCCCCAAATAATGACACAAACAGTAAAACCTGTGTGGGGTGTGTGTGCATACACTCTACTCCTGAGCATTTTTTTCTTCACTCATGTATGGGAACTGTTCATAAACTATTTGTTCAAACAGGTACTGCCAAGACCAAAATCTTTGAAGACGTTCCAGATATTGCTTGTATCAGTAGGTCAGTAGGTCATCTGGTCCACCCCCCCTGCTCAAGCAGGACCACCTGGAGCCAGTTGTGCCGGACAATGTCCAGACAGCTTTTGAATATGTCCAAGGATGTAGACTCCACAATGTCCCTGGGCAACCTGCGCCAGTGCTCAGTCACCCTCACAGTGAAAAAGTGTTTCCTGGTGTTCAGGAGGAACCTCCTGTGTTTCACTTTGTGCCCCTTGCCTCTGGTCCTCTCACTGGGCACCACTGAGAAAAGCCTGGCTCTGTCGTCTTTGTTCCCTCCCATCAGGTATTTGCACACATGGATAAGATCCCCCCCAGGCCTCCTCATCTCCAGGCTAAACAGTCCCAGCTCTCAGTCTTTCCTCGTAGGAGAGATGCTCCAGTCCCTTCATCATCTTTGTGGCCCTTTGTTGGACTCTCCTTACTAGTATGTCCATGTACCTCTTGTACTGAGTCGTCCAGAGCTGGACACATCCTCCAGGTGTGGCCTCACTAGTGCTGAGTAGAGGAGAAGGATCACCTCCCTCAACCTGATGGCAATACTTGGTCTTAGTGCAACCCAGGATACCATTTGCCTTCTTTGCAGCAAGGGCACATTGCTGGTTCATGTTCAACCTGGGATTGACCAGGACCCCCAGGTTCTTTTCTGCCATGCTGCTTTCTAGCTGGGTGGCTCCCAGTATGTAGTAGTGCCTGGGATTGTTCCTCCCCAGGGGCAGGACTTGGCATGTCTCCTTGTTGAACTGCATAAGGTTCCCGTCAGCCCATTTCTTCAGCCTTTTGAGGTCCCTCTGGATGGCAGCACAACCCTCTGGTGTATCAGCCACTCCTCCTAGTTTGTACCCTTGCCGAGGGTACACTCCGCCCCATCAGACAGATCATTAATGAAGATATTGAGCAGGATCGGACCCAGTACTGACTTCTGGGGTACACTGCTATTCACTGGCCTCCAACTAGGCTTTGTGCCACTGATGACCACCCTCTGGGCCTGGCTATTCAGCCAGTTTTCAACCCACCTCACTGTCTGCTTATCCAGTCCATACTTTACCAGCATCTCTGTGAGGATCTTATGGGAGACAGTGTCAAATTCCTGGTAAAGAGTGAAGACACTGGACTGGTGAAGTCCAGGTAGACAATATCCACACCTCTCCCCTCATCGACCAGGCCAGTCATTTCATGATAGAAGGTTATCAGGTTGACCAAGTATGACTTCCCTTTGGTGAATCCATGCTGAGTACTCCTGATGATTTTCTTGTCCTTAATGTGCCTGGAAAGGGTTTCCAGGATTAGCTGTTCCATCATCTTCCCAGGGATCCAGGTGAGGCTGACTAGCCTGTAGTTCCCTGGGTCCTCCTTCCTGCCCTTCTTGAAGCTGACATTTGTTTTCCTCCAGTCTTTGGCCACTTCTCCCAGTCTCCACGATCAATCAAAGATTATAGACAGTGGCCTTGCGATGACATCAGCCAGCCACCTCAGCACTTGTGGGTGCATCTAATCAGGGCCCATGGACTAGGATATGTTCAGTTTGCTTAAGTATTCCCTGACCTGATTATCTTCCACCAAGGGTACCTCTTCCTTATTCCAGCCTTTCCCCTGGTCTCTGGGATTCCTGATGGCTGGTCTTGCAAGTAAAGACTGAGGCAAAGGTGGTATTCAGTACCTGGGCCTTTTCCATGTCCTGTTTACTGACGTCCCCCATCTTGTTGAACAAAGGGTCCACACTTTCCCTAGTCTTCCTTTGGTCACCTATGAGCTTAGAGAAACTCTTCTTGTTGCCCTTGACATCCCTGGCCAGATTCAGTTTTACCTGGACTTTAGCTTTCCTAACTTTGTCCCTGGATGCTCAGACAATGTTTCTGTATTCCTCCCAGGTTACCCATCCTTGTTTCCACCTTCTGTATGCTTCCTTTTTGCTTTTGAAGAGGTCAAAGTCTGCTCTCCTGAAGTCCAGAGATGTGAGCTTGCTTTTCACCCTCCTCCCTGCCCTCAGGATTCTGAACTCCACCATCTCATGGTCACTGCAGCCAAGGCTGCCTTTGATTTTCACATCCCCAATGAGTTCCTTGTTGTTTGTGAGCATGAGGTCCAGCAGAGCACCTCTTCTCGTTGACTCCTCTACCACTTGGAGAAGGAAGTTATCATCAACGCACTCCAGAAACCTCCTGGATTGCTTATGTCCAGCTGTGTTGTCCCTCCAGCAGATATCGGGGTAGTTGAAGTCCCCTGAGGACCAGGGTCTGTGAACATGAGGCTGTTCCTATCTCTCTGTAGAGGACCTGATAAAGTAAAACTGACTGAGTCCTCTGGGTAGTCAGCAGAACAGTTCAGTGCTCCCCATTAATGATATATATGAGTTTGGAGAAAGGGCACATTGACAGAAAGTTGCTGACCAGGAGTGAGAGACTAAATGTTCTCTGAAAAACGCCATTCTCTGTAAGGCAATTCAGTAATTTAATTTTCTAAGTTTCAATGTCATTAAGACACATGCTCTACTCATATTACAAATAGGTTTCACACTTTGACGAAGAAAACATTACTTCTGTGATTTAACCCCCCCCCCCCCAAACCCCATATCATTCATGTAATTTATTCATTCTGGCAAGGCGAATAAGAAAACAGTCTTTAAACTTCAGTGTAATAAGAGTGGAATCCAGTGTAAAAATAAATTGGAGACAGAATTTAATTATTGCTTTTCTCTGCATGGTTTGCTCCCTAGCCCCTTTGCAAACTTTCTAACACTTATTTAAAATTCTTCTTTTATCCTTCATCTGTTGACATTATTTACATACAGAACTCTGATGTGTTTACTATACAATTAGAATAGATCTTCATTTTAATTAAATATCAATTCAGGATCACAGCTTCAAGCTATTTGTCAGCACTGATAGTGATCAATAGAAGGAGATGCTGAACAAAGAAGACAAATAGATTTTTGGAGTAGTCAAATATTTTTCATTTCTTCTCGTACCCCATTTTTTAATAGAGGATGAAGAGATTAAATTTCTTGCATCCTTTTAGTTATTCTGTGGCACATATTTAGAAAGTTGAAATCAGAAGCTAATTGCCACATCATTATGCTTAATTGACATGCTACCTTTTTCTCTGTAACTCACCATGACAGCTTCGTTTAACTGCAATGTGGTGACTGCCTGTCCCAGGAGTAAGACTTTCAGTAGCTGTGGGCAAACTCCTAAAAATAAAACTCAGTTAGGAACCTAGCATTCACACCAGACCCCGTGGGGCCATGCATCCACTGTATTGCTATTGCAAACTCCACATCACACAACCTTTCAATTTACAGCTTAAGTATATACCATACTCAGTTT
This sequence comes from Pelecanus crispus, assembly GCF_030463565.1. NCBI lineage: Eukaryota > Metazoa > Chordata > Aves > Pelecaniformes > Pelecanidae > Pelecanus > Pelecanus crispus. The sequence goes on along the minus strand of NC_134643.1, from coordinate 191,468,762 downwards.
ACACTTGTTTATTTTTATGCTGACATCATTTTTGAGCTTCTGCAGTTCTCTCATCCATTGGCATCTGTCCCTTCATGATATGTTTATGGTCATATCCCCTCTCAGTCTCCTTTTACTATACTGAATGAGCACAGCTCTTTTATTCTTCCTTCTTGAGGTAGTGTCCAGTTTCTGCTCAGCATCCTAGAGGTTCTCTGCACCTCTTAAATTTACCTGCATTGAACATGGGTAAACAAAATTGAATGAGGGTGAGCCCATTCAAACACATGGCTACTTCCTCATCAACAGTGAACATGTTTTAAGTGATACATGTTTGCATCACAGTTGCCTTTTCACATTTACATCAAATTGGAGACATATGGGGCATTGTGTGATTGAATACTACATCCCATACCTTCTTTTAGGTAATTTCTAAGTATTTGGTTTCATTACACTATAGAAATTCTCAGTGTTGGTCCCAGAATACATTTTCCTCTTTATGGTTAGATTTTATCCACCTCTTAGTTGTCCCTCCCACAGTCTCTCCCTTCTCCTCTCCCCCTCATCTTCCCCAGCTGCCCCTTCCCTCCCTCCCTCTTGCTATCCCTTCCTTCCTTCCTTCCTTTCTTGTTGCCCTTTGTTAGGCCTTAATTTGCCTGTCCATATCTAACATCAACATCCATATGAAAAATAGCAGTAAAAAACTTACCTTGCAATGAAAATTTTGTGCAAAGGGAATTCAGGTGAGGAGAATCTTAGTGCTGAACAGCTGCTTCATGGATTTTTGCATTCAAAGTATTGCAAATAGTGATTACAATTTGTATGCATGAAAGATAATTCTTTCACACTTTGTAGGACATTATTCCTCAGCAATTAAATCACATATAAGTACTAAATTTTGTCTCGTCTCAACACTTCTTCAGTTTGAAATCTTAAATTTCAAGACATGAAATTTAAATAAGGAAATTCAATTTTAAAATGCCTTTATTTTGCAAGAGAAATGGGCTGAGGAACAGAAGAAAGGCAAACACAGCAGAGGTATTTTTAATAGCACTCTATTTGCCTGTCACACTGGGATAAGAGATGGAAGGAGACTATAGTTTTGTAAAGAGGTTGGGAGATCAAACAAAAGTGAAGTTCACTAATAAAAAGGTCTCTTTTCCTTGTAATAAATTCAAATCTGTATTAAATTTCTAGACTGAGTCATTTTAATACTGTTCTTGCCTTTAACAGGCCCAAATTTTAACAGAACATTTCTAATAATTTATTTGTATTTTACTTCTGTGTCTACTGAGTATCAATTTCTGTTTCATGTATGCTGTTCTAGTAGTGATACCTATATATAGGTGCTATGTACCTATGTATAAATGTATATATAATTTTTGTGTGTATAGGTGCATGCATATACATGGATGTACTAGGTGATGGTTATTTAGAAAGTTCCATATTTTTATTGTCAAGGGCTTCAGGTAGTGAAAAATGAAATGGAAGTGAAAGAGGAATTGAGAAGACACGTGAATGAAGGGGCAGAAATGGAGTGTCAGTTAGTAACTCATCAGCCAAATTTTCATTTAGCCAGGCTCTTGCTGAGGAACTCAAGATCTTGTCCTGCTATGCCAAAGAGCATTTATTCCTTAAAAAAGTATATTTGATGCAGCATATGCAGTGATGCTGTGATTGGGACTTAGTAATATGTGTACAGTTCACTCTAGCTGCAAAGAGTATGATTGAAATTCTTTTATGGCTCATTAAATAGCTTCTACGAACCAGCTCCTTTATCTGTGTCAAACGGTATTCCCCTTCGCATATAAATACCATATTCTTGTGTGAATATTTGCATGTCCATGTTTATCATTCACATTTCCATGAGTATCCAAGCATGTGAACTAATAATTTTCCAGCACAATTTCTTACAGAAAGCAGATGTCGGAATTGGAAAGTCTGAAAGAATCCAGATAAGTGAGTAAGACCATAAGAAGTTAATTTTTAATTTTACAATATTTGCCTAGCTTCAGAAACAATAACACTTAATCAGACCCCACTTTGATTCCTACAAAGTAATTATTTCTTAAGATGTGCTAAATGGACCTGTTAAAAATAAGGTTGAATCAAAATCCATTTCTTCATATCAAAAAATTACTGCAAAGTCACACCTCTTCATAACATTGTTTGTAAAGATCAACGATATTGTGTTGTTACAGAGTACTGTTAAATGCATTTTTGGCATGACATGATAGGACATGAGTGATTAGGAATGTTCAGTGTTTAAGAGTTGTGAATGAAAATCCAGATGATAATCAAGTTGTCTTTATAGATCCTGAATGAATTAATTCTATCAGAATTTTATCTAGTTACAAATACTCTGGAGACTTAATTGTTAATTAAATGTTCACAATATAATTTTAATTTATGTTAACTTCATAATTTTGAAATGTGCTGGACCAATACAAATATCCATATAGATTTTAAAATAGATAAACTCAATTAAATAAACTGAGTCATATTCTCATTGCTAGCCAACTGAAAAATACCAGCAAATAAACACAAAGTGGGACTTAAACACCACAGAAGTTCTTCGTTAAAGGCATTTACTCTAGAGTTCTAGATTTTGTAATTTTGAAAACCACCTGTCACCCTTCCAGCTTGGCAAGTTTTTTTTTTCTTTTTTGTTTTCTTCTCTTCTATTTTAATAGGTTTTGGCAATTTCAAACCTGTTTTGAGAAGGATTTTCAGGGTTGCCTAATTTGAGACTCATCAGTATCTCTTCCTCCCCTTTCATGTCCCTCAGCTTTTCTACCTTTGCCTTATTGCCTGTGTTTTAAGTAACATGTCACAAACAGCATTACAAACATGAACTGAAAAATCACTTGTTCATCTATCTAATATCATTCAAGGACATGGGCACAGATCCAACAAAGTATTTAGACTCCTTACTGTTATTTAGGCTTCAAATGTTCTGAAATCTCTTTCTCTGACGTTTATTACCTCACAATTGGAGTGGACTAAAAGCATGCCCACAGGCAATTAAGGAAATTCAACTAATGGTTGATAATTTATTAGGCCACTGTAATTCAATTCCATCCCGTTATGTGCCTTAGCTCTTAGCAAGCTCTTTCAAATGAAGTTAATTCAAAGGCTTTACTTAGTATGTTTATGGTGGCATAGGCAGGCCTTATCAAATTTCTCAAGGATATGTTATTACATAATGTTTTTAACAAAATTACAGCCTTCCTGCCTATTCACGCAGACCAGAAGTATTACCTAAAGCTATTTTAAAAAATCAAAATATCAGAGTTTCTCCATTATAAAAGCAAACATGTTATATATAGGGAAGGTGACATTTAAAATGCAATTTTCCCATGCATGGTGATTCTAGGCGTGCTACCTAAGCAGTCCAAATATTTTCCAGACTTTCTTATGTACAGTTGTATATACACCACTGGGTCAGCTGACACGTAGCAACTGCCAGGTAATGATGTACTTTTGGCCCAGCCTGGTAAACACTTGTTCCCATGAGTTGCCCTTACGTGTGTGACAGTTCCCATGGCTGCTGAAAATTCCTGCACATGAAAATGTACAGATTGGTCCTAGCCAGCTTTTGCTTTGGGTAACAGCTGAAGTAGAAAATGTGTCTCCAAGTGGCTTTCTCTGAAAAAGATGAACTTGCTGGAACTTTTAAAATGCCAAATTCAGCAAGAAAAAAGGTATCTCTGTGGGTGAGTGTGACTCAAGTCCTAAATTACTCACAGTGAAACAGGTTGGCAGTATCATTTACAGAAAAGCAGGTGTAGTGTTACAATTAAAATACTTCATTTCCCTGTCCCACCCACCACGTCTCTGTGAGAAACGCACCACCTCCCAGCTCCCAGTAGGGCTGGTGTTTATAAAATAAAAAAATACGGTGAGGAAACCAGAAACGAAGTTTGTATCAGACTTGTTTCTTAGGAAAGGCAGGAAAAGATTAAGGCAGGGAAGCACCCCAGGTGGTTAGTATAATAGTGGTACTTTCTAGAGTCATCCAAAGGATGGGACTCTGATTGTGCCCAGAGTTGTTGGGCAGGTGGTAGATAAGACTGAATTTTGTTTTTGGAGTAAAGAAAAGCCATCAATGTCTGCTAGCACTCACTGTTGTAAACAGTTTCAAAGTACAGAAAAAAAATCAATAGTAAGGAGAGTCAAAGCATCCATATGTATTGGAAATAAACTAACACAGTAAATTTTCTGCAGTTTGCCCTCCTCTCTTATTTGTGTGAAAAGACATTTTGCTACAAAGATTGTTTCCTTCTTTTTGTGAACATCAGGAAATACAGCCTGTGTCATGAAAAAAACCCACCCTGAACTGAGGTCTGAATATGCTGTGTACACTTTCCTCATAGGAAATCACAACATTAAATAACCATGGAGTGGGGGATAAGATAGATGAATGAAGAGGGCTAGCTAGGTACCCATGACAAAGATAGTATTTCAGCAGTTGTAAGCCAGACCAAACAGATCTCATTAAAAGAAGTGGTAGCTGAGAACACTATAGCTGTTATGAAGGCCATATTGAAAGCTGTATTTCTGTTGTCCATGTGGCTGTGTTTTAGAGCTGAATTTTTTTGTGCTGTGCTGTTATGTGTGTCTACTGGTGTGTAAGAGAAAGAAAAATTTAAATGGATAAATAAAAGAAGGGACGACAGAGTGAATCAGTCATCCAGTATTTGCAAACAGTTTTTTCAACAATTTGTTTTCAAACAATATATTATTCTAAATATTTTTCCATTTCAAATTGAGAGCCAACCGATATATTGATCTCTTGAAAGAACTCAAGATTTGAAAGATAAACAAGACTGTGGTGGCACAAAGGACTATAAAAACATATCCATAGTACAGTGAGGGATAATAAAGGGATGATGAACTTAATGTTGAAACTGTTTTAAAATGGAAAATGAGCTTTTCAAGAAAACCTTCCCCCTTAATGGTGATTGAAACAGAGATGGACCTTTGAAAAAAGGTTTTAATGAAGTCAGTAATTTATTAGCTTAAGTATATGGCTGAAGTGCCTCAGGAAGCTACAGTTACCTGTGGTAGGACTTAGCCCTTACATTAAGACATCTACATGCGGAGATTGACATGTTGAGGAGGCTTGATACAAGTGCCTAAACTTAAGCATCTCGTGCTGCGCCCTGTTCTCCTTCTGCCAGTCCAGATGCACATAGAGCATCTCAAATGCAGATGTGCATTTATGCAAGTGTTGCCTACCCCGGGTTACTAAAGTTTGATTATAGATAAGGGAGATTTAGTCAATAAGGTCAGTGGAGCCTGGAGATTTGGCTCAGAATATGCCACTAACAGTGTCAGCTAAGATTTCAGTTCAGTTTCCTGAATTCAGGTGTCTTCTGACACTTTCAGATGCCATAAAATATCCAGAATATCCACATACAATACAACATCTTACAGGAAAGGAGAGGGGAGCTGGAGGTCAGACTTGATTGGCACAGGTGCTTCAAATACCACTAGATATTTATGCTAAAGTGACCAAATAGATACCTGGAGCTCTTCGATTAAAATAGGAGCTTAGAAACCTAGCAGATGTGTTAATACCTACATGTAGGTGTCTGCTGTCTGGAGCTGAATCTTGCCCTTGTGTTTTGGGTTTTTTTTTTGGCCCTGCTTCCCAAACACCATATCTTCCATGATTTGTTTCTCTTGGTGATATGAAATGAAAAGAGAGAATTTTAAAAGATGGGGATTTGGGGCCTGAGTTCACAGGCACAGCAGTTTGCACAAGGATGCTATTTACACAGCACTCAAGAATATTGTTTATTTGAGTATTGATTTTTCTGCTCATAGCTAGCTTTTAATTAATTGATTTCTTGCAGTGTTAAGATAACAGCAATGTGAACAGGTAGAGTTGGACCCTGGTCATAGTACACGGGCTATGCTTTTCACTATACTACTCATTACTGTTGAGTTATTTCTGTATATTATCTATTAGCCTGTCCTGAAATGACAATCAAGTCCTCTAGCTTAAAGCTTACTGGAAAAAAAGGACAGAACAAAACCAAAGGTTTCATCTTAATTAGGAATAGAGATGGGCTTCCAGAAGATATGTGAAATGAGGAAAAAAAAAAAAAAAAATCTTTTTTTGGCCTTTGTTAACAGGATTCTTGAAGAACCTCTGGAAGAAATAAAAATTGTCTATGTCTACTGGAGACCCTGAGGCAAGGTATTTGGTCTTTCCATGGCATGCCTTCTGCCAGAATTAATCTTCTCAGGAGGATTAGATGGTGCAGAGAGATATAAATTATATGTAACTGTACTACTTTGTGGAAATTTGGTCTCTGCTGTCAACTCAGACCACTCTGGAAATTTCCTGCTCATTTTTATTACCTACTAAACTGCTTTACTGTAAGGCTGGAAGCGATAAGTTTTTTGATGTCAGAACTCACAGGATAATACCTTCTTGAATGGCTCATAGCTGTGTGAATGATGATATTGTCTGCTACTAAAGAAAAATCAGAGATATGGTCAGTGTTTGTTATCATGTCATTTTATACATCACTTTATCACTTGCACTATCTCCAGCACCTAGAATTGTCTGCTCGAAGCTTTTACCCCTTTACTGTAAGTTGCTGAGTGATTGCTCGCAAAAATTGCATTTCCTCTTGAAAATGTGTACTGATGTAGTTAATCAAAGTAAACAGCAAAGGGATGCTGAACTCTACATAAGCTAAGGGTCTGATTCTGCCACCCATACTTCCATTGAACAGCTCTTACTGAAGTGAGTACCCTCACAGAGGATAATTGAACTATTCAGATGAAAAAATGTTACCCACTCTGTACAGGCGTTGAAGAGTTAGATTCTGTACACTAGATGCTGGGAGAGAACTTGCAAAGAATTATGAATTACAGTAAACAGAAGTGATAAGTGAGGTTATTTTTAATTTCAAAGAACAACGGTAAAAGTTTTAATCTGTTAGTTTTCTTAGACTTCTTATGTCTGTCATGTAATGGTTGGCAAGAAGCAACTGTACTTGCCTAGTGATACTGAACTCAGTCCCGCTCGTTTCTTTAATAATAATGAGGTACATCTTTTTAATAGCCAGTAATAGCTGCTACTGAACTTTGCCTGTCCTGTAGAGCAGGTGGAGAGGTGATCTTATGAGAGGCACTGACACTTCTCACAGTCTGTTTTTGTGATATCTTCTTCTAGTTGGTACTGACAAATGACTTTACTGCCTGCATACATTTGCTAGGCAAACCAGATTTGCAGCACATATAAGTATACATTTCAATATTTGAAATCTAGCAGATGACACCCCTTGATTGTCAAAAGAAAATTTGGATTTGAGGCAGCATATGTTATAGCTTCCAGAAACCAGCTCTTAAATTAACGAGTCACAGAGTTCTTCAAAACTTTTTCAAGTGCTGATTAACAAGGCAATGCAAACCCTTTACAACTTTTTGCCCTTTCCCTTTATTAAATGCCTGACATTTAGCAAAATTAGTTGATGGAATATGATGAGTCTTACTACGTGTGCTGTGTGATGGAACATCATGCAAAACCTAACACAAAATCTGAACTGAAATATTGCCATTAGCTTGGACACCCACTGTTTAATGTGATTTTTTTTTTTTTCTGAAGAAAATTACTCAAAGAAGCAAAGTATTCCAAGAGGATGTGGTATTGCAGGAGGGTGGCACAGCCACACATTAATCTTTTTCCAATTAGAACTTGGGAACAGTTCTGGTGCCTGGAGGGCTTCAAGATTTCCTCAAATGTTACCTCTCCATTAGAAGCTTCAAGTTATTTACTCACAAAAAATATTTTTTCTTCAAAGGAATGATAGTGAAGGTAGAAACAAGAAACCATTCAAATGTCTGAACAATATTGCAAAGAGCCAAGGCAACAAAACAGAGCAGACAGAATTACTGGCATGCTGCGTAGATAATAAACAATAACAGTTGCTAGAAATACAGTGCAATAATTATCTCAAGTAAAATGAAGATATGTGTTTTACGGGTAAAAACAGAGGTAAGGAGGGAAGTCATATAATAATATTGTGTATTGATGATGTGTAAAGAGAGGAAAGTCAAAAGAGTTGAGAAAACATAAACTGCTAAGGTATCAAAATGTGACCTGGATTAATTTCAAAACAAGTTCTAAAGAGGTAGTATTAGAAATAAAATATGGATGGCTAAGCTCAGATTGGACAAGTAGACAAATAAACTAAAATTCATATAGAATCATAGAATCATAGAATGCTTTGGTTTGGAAGGGACCTTTAGAGGTCATCTAGCCCAACCCCCCTGCAGTGAGCAGGGACAGCTTTAACCAGATCAGGTTGCTCAGAGCCCCATCCAACCTGACCTTGAATGTTTCCAGGGATGGGGCCTCTACCACCTCTCTGGGCAACCTGTGCCAGTGCTTCACCACCCTCATTGTAAAAAACTTCTTTCTAATGTCTATTCTAAATCTATTCTTCTTTAGTTTAAATCCTTTATTCCTTGTCCTGTCACAACAGGCCTTGTTAAAAAGATTCTCCCCATCTTTCCTGTAGGCCCCCTTTAAGTACTGGAATAATATATAATGATATTAATTTGAGTTTCAATCATAAACATGTTTAGAGAGAGTTAGTTATAGAAAATAAATTTGGATCTAGAGCAGACTCAGTTCATATCAAATGGACAGAAAGCAAAATTGGACTCTTTCTGTTCTAAAGAACCAACTTTGGCAAATTGAGGAAAATGCTTAGTGAAGTTAGCTAGACTGAAGCACACCTGAGCTTAGAAAAAGCTTGACTTTTTAAAAAATAACAACAATGATCTGAAATTTTAATGGCTTTTCATCTATTCTTTTAATATAGATTTTGGACATGATTTCCAGACATAGGTTGATAAACAAGTGCTGCAGACAGGACTTTGGTGATCAGCTAAGAGTTAAGAAAGAATGGAAAAAGAATATAATCAGTAAAGAAAGCTACAGCTTAGAAATCCTGAAATGTTAAGATTTGCCAAAATTCAAGTTTATTTAGCACTTGTGAAGGAAAAAGAAACATTGACTAGTTGTTTAAAAAAAGGGGGAGGGGGCAAGAAGTGCAATATTTATATTAGGTGGACACCATATAGCTAACATTAAAACTACCTGTGACCTAATTTGCCTGAGTATTAACACAGATGATAAAATGTTAGGGTCAACCCAAGATGGCCTGTGAGAATGAAGTATGGAAATAGAAATGGCAACATTTAATTCAAATAAATTAATACAATCAACTGGATGATCTTAGTAACAGTGAAAACTAGCACATAAAATTAGGTAATGAGGATTCAGATAACAAGTTTATTCAGTGAGGAATGGTACTGTTCTCCACAATATGCCAAAACAAGTTGTGAAAGATAAGAAAAATTGAGCAAATGAGAATGCCAAACAAACCTAAAACCCTTTTTGATAAAGTAGTATATGTTCCCAGTAGGGAAAAAACCCAAAAGAATCTCTTTGATCTTCTAAAAGAAACAGATATACCACATGGGAAACTATTAATTCATATGGAGAAGACAGCTGTAATTATGTGAAAATTAACAAATTGGCCAAAACTTAAACAACATGGGATTATGCTAGGAAGTGAAACTCCTGGTTTGAAAGGAAATTGCCAATATAGATCCTCAAAGGGATTTGAGAACTGATGTAAATGTTAATCTTTTTTCTTAAAAAATGTAGGGAGGAATGTGAAGATGCAAAGCTGGGATCCACTGTAATTCAAAAGTCTAGTCTATTAACACAGGAAGAATTAGATATCTTTGAGGACAGAATTATAAAGTGCAATGAAATTTAATTGCATATCATGCAAGGTCATGCACGTAGATACTATCAGGTGCAAATTCACCACCTGGAAATAGTAAATTAGTTGATTTATTACTATAAAGATGCCTCAGAGCCATTAATAAGACGTAGTTGTGAAAAGGGTAAATATGATAGTAGAATGTTAAAGATTATGGAGAAAGCAGGAAAATATTAATTATACAATATAATAGAAAAAAACATGTTTCCAAATTGTGGAAAGATTATTCTGAGCAGGGTCATCTGTGAAGAAGACTACCAAAATGATGAAGTTAACTTTACAAGGTAACTTTTTGCATCTGGCTTGCAAAAGGAGAAGCCAGATGACTTGCCAAATGGGACCAGCTAATGCCATATAGCCAGCCACCACTCCATCGTTTCAAAACTGTAAAGACAGTGGGAATACAAAAGTGTGTTCAGCTGATGTTATGTCTCTGAAAGACCTAAGTCTCACATCTGAGCTGACAGTATTACAGATCTAGTAGGAACAGCTGAGAAAATTTTACAGGTTCCTCTTTCTTTACCAGCACACCCAGCTGAGATGTTGACTAAGATGTATGTACACCAACTCACTGAGACTATGTTTTAATTACAAAGCAAGGGCTCATATAATTGAAATCTCAGTAGATACAACAGCTGTAAGAAGTAAACTGTCCGCAATTATTCTATTTCTTAGAATTTTTTTGTAGAATGATCCATACCAGTTGAATTAGACAGCTGCAGGCTTTCTCAGATGTAAGGGCTCTGTAGCATTAAGGGTAACTACAACCAGAGTTAGAGCTTTCATGAGTCCAGAGACAGCACAGATTTTATGGGATCTGTGATGTCTTTAACACTAGGAGTCCTGCTAATGCTGACTGGTAAAAGCACAGCAATCATTTTATTGAAAGGAAGCATTTGGGTATAATACAACTGCTCATGCTCAGTCCTGGGAATAACATTAATCCTTTGAAACTCCTTCCAGCAACTCCTTCTTCTGCAAAACCAAGAAAGCATTAGTATGCTGAAGAGTTCTTCTCTCTGGCACCAACATAGGTCTTAAGCTTGAAAAGACTCTTAATCTCTTCTGACTTCCTGCTAAATCTGGTCTGCAGGATGTCAATCATTTTGTTCAAACAAAAGCACAATGAATCCTTTCTGGATATCATGGTTGAATATGACCTTTCTGACCTAGGACCTGTCAGATGAACTAAGGCAAAGTCATTATGGTAGACCCTGAACCAGCATTTGGCCAGGTCCTCAAAGTATTAGAATATACATTGCAGATGAATACTTCTTAGTTTTCTCAACCTTGAAGAGAAGATCTCCGTACAGAATATCTTTGTTAGGTGCTACTCTCCTGGATATGCTCATACACAGAAACCCTTGCTACATTCAGTCAAGGTTTATTTGTCTCTGATCTAGACAGTAGGGAGGTCACCTATTGTGAACTGCTGTGCCCGGATTCATTGCATGATCTGAGAAGAGCAGAGAACCAACCATAAATTGTAAAGCCTGTAGGATTGCATGGCTGAATTGTTGCTTGATTTGCTTTTATTGAAGATCAAGAATTTTAACAGCAACATAAACAGGATTGGAATATTAGACAATTCACTGATGACATTTTCCCAATTAAATGATGTACAAGAGGTGTGATTGATTTAATCCACTTTTAGTTGTTCGCAATATGTTCTTCTATCTTAGTTCTGTTTATCTTAGGTTTTCTCTATAGATAGTAGAAAAATGCAGTCACTTTCAAGGGTGTAATTGAACTGGAAGGTTTGAGAAGAAACATACTCCAATTTTCAGTTTTGAGTTAGACTTATTATTCTGTTGTATTTTCATTTAATTTGCTTGACATTCTACTCTGTATTCAGCAGAACAGCTATTTGCTTGAGATGAATTTCAATTACCTTCTCATCAGTTGTTTCTTAAATATTATATTTCCTCCTCTTCTTCAGGAGATTTCTCATACATTATAGATTTCCAATCAACATTCCTCAGAGCATCTAGCTTTCTTTCACCGTCCTCTTTCTCAAAGTCAAAACACTTTTAGTACACAGCATTCTCTCATGAGTATTTCAAACTCAATGATAAGCTGATAAGTAGATCCAGGATGCTGTGTATCTTAAATGTGATTTCTTATATTTAGCTCGTTTCTTAGGATCAAGCATAGAATAGCCTTGGACTATAAAACCTGTTCAAGGAATTACTGGAAACAAAACAAAGCTGCACTAAGAATATGTAACGTTTAAGAATGTGTTCTTCTTTATAATTGCATTCCTGTTATCCTAATCAATATCAGAGTAATTAAAATGCCTCATGATCAATGTTTCTGCCTTGTTCAGGAGGTGTCTCTTATCTCTAAAAGGTTGCCATGATCTACTTTTTCTAACCTCAATAAAGGTTCCTTGCCAAAAATCATTTGACTCCCTATTTGGCTATAAATTACACTTAAACTGCCACTATTGTCAGATAAAATTGTACAGTTTTTCCTTTCATGCTACATATAATCCCTATGTAACTTCATTTTTCTATGAACTGCATGGTATTTTCACTGCAAGAATATTTTAACTTTTTATCAGGTACTTTTGTTTCCCTGAATCTGATATCCTTCCTCGAACCTCGGGAAGACTTTTACTTCTTGCATGTGTTTTTAACTACCCACTCTGTATTTACCATCCCTACCAGCAAGCATTTGGCTTGTTGCATGCTGTGAGTTCTGCTGGGAGATAAAGCACAGCCTTTCAGCCACTATAAAAACTGAATGACCCTGGCTTGAGTTGAGTGTCTTTACCAAGCTATATACTTGGGCAAAAGCCCTGCATGGATTTCATCTGACTTAACTTGGGAATCTAAAAGTTAGACACAAAAGGGTGAGCCAACCACCTGAAGCTCCCTTTCTAGTCAATGCAGGGAGATACCCACTTCCAGGGAGCTACTGACCTCACCCTCATAGTAGGATGTGGGAAGGTCAGATGATTCATCCTCTGGAAATGCCTGACATTGACAGCACTCAACTATGTGAGACAGATCCCACCCATGGGCTCTCTGCAGCCTCACAGAATCAGCCGGATGACATGCTGTCAAACTAATGTCTTTGAGGTTCTAGTCTTACTCCTTTTATCTGTTTGCTCATCTAAATCCCTCTCCGCGTCCTGGCAACTACAGTGAATAACAAATGACATCTGGAGTCCAGCCACCAAATAATTTCAGTGCTCTAACCACAGCTGCAAACACTGCAGTGTTCTTTGATCACATCCCATCAAGTGAAAGCCACACCAATAGATCTATTTCTAGGAAACAAATATTTCTATTTCTAATCTCTCTTGGTCACGGTACCTTTTTTCCTTATATCACCGGAAGAACATGCAGAACAGACATATCAGATGACTCTCAATTTTCTAACCTATTATCACATTTTTAGTAATATCTTCAGCTTTTGTAGACTGATTATTCTCCTTTATATGAGCTCATATGACAGAAATGGCTAGCTATAAGTGCTCCATTGATCCTTCTATTATCAATACATCTCTATTTTTATGTTCAATAGCTTCCTCACATGTTAAGTCACACCCCCCAGCCTTTCTCAGGCTTACTGATATTCAGTGCCTCAGTTCTCAGAGACTATTATTCCACTCTATTCTTCTGAGTACTCCCCTTACCCTTGCTTCTTTTCCAGTCATTTACTCAGTCAGTGCCTTTTCTGCTGCCTTCCTTTTTTTGTGCTGTGCCTCAGAATTAATCTTTTTGCTGTGCATTCACAGCTTGTACACCTTTCCTGATGTCATTGTTCCCTTTGCATTTGATACTAACCACGTCATCTATTATTCTGTCATATTCATCGATCTTCACAAGAAAATCAACCAGTTGCTCTAATGTGGCTGTCTACTCTTCTAGTACCACAGCTAACTGACAACACTTACACACAAAAAGTATTTTTGAATGTCCTCAGCTTGATAGCCAGGAACATTTCACAGTCAATATGTTGCATTATATATATCCTGAACTTCACAGATACTTCCAAATGAAATAGTTCACAAATAATCTTGGCTCGACCTCCAAGGAGATAAAATAAAAACAACAAAATGATAAGGATTAAGATACTTTCCAGGCAGGTTTCAACCCTTTTATGTAAATATAACATCTTCAATTTAGAAGAAAACATAAAAGAACATTCTTTATTTTTTTAACTTTGAAATGACTGAACATAAACTGTTTGCCAGTCTCTTGTTCTCAAAGAACAGTGAAGAACATGGTTCTATGCATTCCAAATCTGCAGTTTTATCTTGTTAAAAAAAACTAGGTAGCAGAGGTACTTGTCTGCTGCATCAAGTGAGCTGAAGCTGAGTGCCCAGGCACCAAAACCCATGCAATCATGCTGACACATTGCTAGACCCAAGCTAAAACCCCTGCCTTAATGTTACTGTGGCTACTGCTTCTAGTTGCAGGACTACATCATTCTGCTCTCCCCATATTATGCTATGCTATGTTGTTCTGACAGGCCCTTCAATATTTACTCAAGCCTTTCAGTTTTTGTCAGGCAGGTTTAGAGCAGGATAACAGCCCCTGCCCTCCACCCCCACCCTGCATAATCTGATAATAGATTAATTCTAAAGAGTAAAAATAAGTAAAACAAAGAATTGGAGGCTAGAGTTGTTGCACATTAGAATTATTGATGCTTGAGTGCTTTGCCTGTCTATTCCTCAGCTTGAAATAAGTCTGTATTTTATCGTTTCATATATTTACTAGTATAAGTTTTAAAACCTTTTAAAAAAACTTTCCAAAACATATTTTCCCATTTTTAACACTGCAAAAGGACCAAATGTATAACTTAGGAAATACAAAGTAAATAACAGTAAAAATTCTGGCCAAAAGTTTTGCCTTGTTTTGCATTTGGTTCCTCTACCTCTACAAGAAAATTTAAATAAAATTAATGTTTTAAAAGGCAAACTTTTCTATTTATAAAAATAAAGCATATATGACACATCTAATTTAAAACCCTTACAAAACATGTAAAGCAAAGTAATTCATCAACAATTTTTGAATTCTCAAAAATTAGATTTTTTTCTGATAAATTTAAGGGAAAACCAATTAGAAATAAAGAAACTAACTTTCTGTGGTTTTGAAATTCTAATAATAATATTAATTAATTTCCATTGCCTTTGTCAAGGCAACCTTCAGGAATCTGTGGACTAAACCTAAAAGGTAAACAAAAGCATATATCAATGAGCCATATTTTTGGACAGACAACCAATCAGAGTCTACGTCACTGTCAGATACAGGGCTCTTAGAAAGGTAGGCATAACTCTTCAGTCCAGGTCTAAACCGTCTTCTTTGGTGGCCCTTTCTACCTACCTTCCTTTCTGAAGGTCTTTTAAACTTGTTGACAGCTTAAACAGTGACAAGTTTTTATCATCATACACAAAACATGTCACCCTCCTGCTGCTCTGAAAACACCCTCAGACTTCCTTGGTGTGGAAATCTAATTTCCATACAAGTTAGTTTAATGCTGAATCTTTTGTATATTATTATTAATAAAAAAAGATATATTTATACAGTCCCTCTATGATGCATCATAAAAACATGCATTTTTTTGGCAGATTTGTAGATTTTAAAGATCAAGTTTGTAGATTTGGGGACATGACTGTGACAAAGTTGAGAAATATGATAGTATCTGGAGATGTACCTTAGCAAACAGAGCTTCTGTAAATGAATTCTTTTAGCCAAAAACTACTAGTTTCAGGTAGTGATAAGGTCCCTGGTGACCTTTCCAGCACCAGAAAGTATAAAAACTTTGCAGTCAATACAAAAAGCAGACATGATATTTAGTTTTGGCAGCATTCTGTACTTACATTGTATCATATATATGTTGTATTTATGATGTAATTTATCATATTTATTTTTTTTTTCCTAAAATATTTCCTCTGTTGTAATAATCGCTGCCTCTCAATTAGTTAAGTTTGTTTCAAAGAAAAGTAAGGAAGATTCAAGTCAGGTGTTAAGAATAACTTAGGAATTTTAATTCTGGAAAAAAATTTCCTGTGGAAGGTCCATTGCTGGAAGTCTAAAGAGAGATTACATAAATATCTGCCTGATACAGACTTAATTGATCCAGCTTTGGGTAACAGAGATGAATAGGATGGCCTCCTGAGATCCCATTCAACCCTAATTCTCTGTGATACTATGCTAAGAGCATTTCAGAAGGAGGTTAGAAATTTAATCTTTGAAGCTTACAAAACACCTGAAAACACTGTGAAGTAGATTCACACATGCTTCTTTTTAGAGATACTGGATCCACTTGAGTGCTTTTTTGAGGCTGCTTGGTCCTATACACCCCATTTGTTTTATGTAGTACCTAAATATAACCAACACTTAAATAGAGAAGCTAAAGTTTTCTGATACTAAGGCTTTTACTTGTTGAACTTTATTTGTGAGTTTATTTTATGCAATGGTGTACATTGGTGAAAATATTCTTCTTGACCTATATGGCAATCAGCCTACACTCCGAAGCATGACATTTGATTACCTTGTCTTAGCATGCAGAACTGCAAATGTTATCAATGGTCATAAAATTATCCAACCCTTTTAAAAATCAGACACAGTATTTGACTTGATGACCTTCTGCAGTCATGAAATTCACGTTCTGATTGAAATGATATCAGTCTGGAGGATCTGCTGGTGCTCTGGTGCAAGTGTCACAGCTCTGCTACTGAGGTGGAAAAGAATCTTAATGAGCTGTTATGTAGGCAATGTAAGTAGCTTCAAGTTTCACTGTTTTCTGATTTATTCACACAATATAGACCATAAAATGTAAGTTTGGGATACCTTGCATTTTCACTGGTAGTAAACAAGTACTGGGTAATAGTTCACTAACTTGCTTGTCCTTCAGCAGCACATTGCATCCACTGGAGCAGATGTCACTTGAAAACTGGTGCGGTGAGCAGTAGAGATGTAGCAAGGGGAAGCATATTTATGCACATCTTGTAATCATGGTCATCTGGGACATGAAGAGTTTCTTTACTTATTTTTCATGTGTGAAGAGCAGAAGGGCACATCCTTTTGTATTAAATGTTCCAAAACAGGACTTGCCAGAGTGGCTAGTATTGCTTGAGTAGGAAAAAGGACTCCTCTTAATTTGGAAACATGATGGCAACATGTCAACATTATGAATTATTTAATTGCCAATTATCTGAAACATCTGCTTATCCCTCAGACTTAAACAGTTTTTCATATGGCCAACGCCAAATCTTGCCCGCATGCTAGCAAAACTAAAAGCCATCCATAACGTAATAAAATTATTTGCTTGTAGCATCAGAGTTGGCAGCAATGTATCAACTTAAGCATTTGCAATGGAAAATGTTTTCCAGCATGGTTGTTATGCAGAGGGGTGGACAGGGTGTTTAGGCTGAAGCAGCCAAACAATCCACTCACTTCATAAGTGTTCAAGCTTCTGCGTAGCTGGAGACAGTTTTGCTCTCTGCAATGCAACCCTGTTCAGAGCAGGCTCAGCTTTATGAATCCAGTGAACGCAGGATGATGGATGAAACCTGACGCTTAGGGTTTTCTGCTGGTTGTCCCTAGGTTAGTCCTGCACTTGGTACTGGGGAGTAATTACTCTGCAGAGACAACATGGAGTCAGTGGGGAGTGATAAACCTCCATTGCTTATGCAGCAGCATAGGAACACACATTAAACCCACAAAATTGCCCAGTTCTGTAGCTCCTTACCTTTTCCCAGGGGTCCAGTCCCAGCTTTGGAGGGGTTCCATGCCCAGGGCTGCTGATCTGGGTCTGCAGTGCTGGATCCCAAACACAACTGTCTCTGGATATTGAGACTGGGATGTGTCTGCCCTTACTGCGGGCTGGCAGGGAGACTTTATGTTGGATATGCGGAGAGTTTCATCTCACGCAAAATTGGGGCCTGTGGACTGGCAGCAAATGTGCAGATGTGTACACACACAGAAACTATGTCCAAGACACTTACATGCCTGTAGGAACGCTGCTGGACATAGGGACCTTTTAAACTTTAGATGACTTGAATAAGGGGTTTGAGGTGGGCAGTTGGTATAAGGCCTCAGATGAACAACAGCAAGAGCGTTACAGTGTTTTTACTTCTCATTTCCATTTTCTAACTTATTTGAAATAGTTGCCACTTGCTCCCCTCCAAGCCAAGCACTTTCTGCAGAACTTGAATCCAGCTTAAGGCAGAGTTCACAAAAGGCACAGGCTGCATGTGCTTTCCCTTCCTTGCATCCTGCTTCCTCCTCCTCCATACAAAGGCTGAGAAACTCTGGTCTAGCTACTCCTTTTATTCTCTAGATAAATTCAGCTCACAGGCAGGAGTGGATACTTCAGGTCTGTTTGACATTTTAATCTCAGCGGTTCACTTTTTATATTGAATCACTATGGAAGATCAAACATAAATTGCAAGAGGGCTATTCTTACCAGGCTACTGCTCATGGTAGTGTGTGATGGTAAACACTTCTAGACTGGGCATTTGAGAAATGAATAAATGATATGGAGAACTGAAGAAGAAGGATTATGTTTTTACCAAATACAGCTGTTAGGTACCTGCCTCAGAGAAAAAAAGACCACACAACAACTACGTACAGCAGCCCTGGGTACACAGATCCTTCTCTGCAGGTGAGGCTGTTGGTGACTCTTTGATTACATGTTATGTATGAAACAGCCCCATACTCAATCTTTTGCTACTCATATCTGCTAAAAATTCCTAATTTGGCAAGGATTAAGCATTGTAGGCTCTTTCATTGTGAACTGAATCTCTCAGACACCAATTAACATTTCATTGCTAAGACTAGTCGATTTGTTATTTGTAGCTGTAGCCAAATTTCTGCATTTGAACTTTAAAGGCTTTGTTTGTATGGTCTGTAGCACAGCAGAAAATGACAAAAACATCTAAATCCTCTGTAAATAACATAAGCTAGAAAGGGCCAGCCTGTTGCTGAACTAATATGGTTCCCTTTATGTATTACTGCAAGCTTTACTCACTTGCTGTTGTTTATAAATATCTGCAAAGTACAGTCCTGCTGAAAACCACTTAGATACGTTGGGAAAGCCTGGAGACACTAATGGGCTTGATTTGCTTGTCAACAAATAGATGTTGAGTGCTATTTGAGATGCCTAAGTCTCCCAGAGGGCACTTAGGGGCTGCTCTAGGAGGGCACAGATCTCCCTCAAGTCCTGTGTTATGTCAGCTAATACCGTGTCTCTGGTATCCTAAAACATCCCGTATGGCACATGTGTGCAACTGAATTGAACTCCTACAGGTAGGATTCATGTTGAGATTGTGGGTACCTAAATTTATATGCCCAGCTGTGGGATGGAGGTGCAGAATAGGATTTTGTTGCCAAACGTGGATACTTAGGGTCACTGCATACATGCTAGAGTATCTGACATTCTAGCTTGGGGCAATAAGATGTGGCACGGGATTTATAGGAGATTCATGTGCTTCTGGAGGGGCAGATGGAAGTGAAGCGGGATACCCTAGGATGGCACTAGGCACCTCAGTTTAGGCAGCTGTATAAATTCCAAGCTATCTAACAGCAGGTTTATTCAAGAAACAGTGGAATAGTTAAACTGCTAAATACCTTATGGATTAAAATTTTGGTATTGGAAAAAAAAATATAGTTCTATTTCTGTTCTGCCTGTGAATTTGTTTATCTCTGCTTTTTAATTGTTTATTTTAGCTGTTTTTATATCCTTTCCCACTAAAATATAAACGAGATTATGCTTTTTACTTGAAACATATATTCTCTTTAAGCATGAAGTTTCTTCAGGCATATTGCTATATTTGTGCCACATCAAATGTTGATATGACGCATGAGAAAATTTGTTGCGACTGCTTATTTATTTGTGGACTAGTGCAGCATGTCAAGGCACACCAAAATATTCTATTCACATTTGTATCAGTGAAAAACACTTGTGATCCTGGGATATGGGAAAAATAACATGTAGTTGTCCATGCTGGATGGCAAAAGGTGCTGTTGGAGAGGTTCTCATGCAAGAAAGGAATAATCAGCTTTTTGATGCACTATTTCAAAATGCCTGAGTAGCTGTGTTCCAGGAGGGTTTGTTCTTTGTTCCCTGTGGTGATCCTCTTATTCGGCAATAAACCAATATTCACAAAAGCATTATATCGAATATGGCCAGTGTCCCTCTCTTCACACATCTGAAGCTGTGCAACTTTGTGGAAAAGTTTGTTGTTGTTGTTTGTATAACTGCTGAACACGTATGGATAACTGGGCAACTGTGTATCAGCCATGCAGCGTCCTCTTCATAGTTCATCAGTCAGCCAAGAAAGCCCTGCCATCAACATCAAAAAAAGGAAATTTTAACAGTGAAAAGCATTTGTTGTCCCTTTGACCCAATATATTATTTATCATCTTGCCCCTAGGTATGGACAGCTGTTCCATGCTGTGGATACTCTAACAACAATTAAAAGGTATACAAAACGTTAGAACACATAATAAGTAAAAAACAGAAAGAAAGTAAAAAATGAACATTAAAATATACTGTTAATCTTTCAAAGACTAACCCTCAGTACTTTTAAGGGAAATAAAATACTTAAAGCTTATGGGTTTCCTACATAATACCTTGACAATAGCTCACTCATAGGCAGTGCTGCTAATTTGAATGTTTCCTGTGATATATCACAAGTGTGATAGTTTGAGCCTGGGACATATTTGGTTTCTGTGGTACAGTGTCCTCACAGTTTCCAGGGATGAAATCTTTGAATAGATCTGTTCCAGAAAATTAACATTTTCTCAAGAAAAAAAAGATTTTTAGTTGGTTATGCTAAGATAATCTAGAAGTACGGCAACAGCAGCCAAAAATTGTACTACATGAGTCAGATATTTAAATCTGTGCATAAGAAGTCCCACATCAGTGAGTGTCAGTCACAACATATGCCCACAAAGACTGCAATGCTAAATGTATTCTACTATCATAAGCATAATTCCTTTCTGAAATGCACAGTTTACAGGAATAGACAAAAGCAAGAGGAACAGAAGATCGATTTTCCACATGTTAGTGTAGTCCACCTCTCTTCAGAAACCATTCAACGCAGCAGGTGTTTTTAAAACAGTGTAACCCAGGGCTGTAAATACCTTTTAGCATGTCCATGACATACTTTAATAAAAAAGCAGTGTGTTTTGCCTTCAGGGTGATGGACTTTCCTGCTGTCAGCCTCCCGGTTCTCTTGGTTCATTGTCTGTTCTCTTTTAAACTAGGACACCTATTGTATAGCTGGGTATAAACAGGAGGATATGTTTCATCTTTTATAAGGAAGTCCAAAAGGTAGAGTCAAAGACAAGAATAACTAAAAGATGTTTTGTCTTATGGTGAATTAGAATTAGAACCCAGTATCATACTGTCAAGCTGCACCACGACTATCCCTTCATTTACGTTTTGTTCTATAGCACAAGGACTTCAAATCCTATTCATCCTTAACTTCAAGGGTAAGTGCTTTCTTTATCAGCAGAAAGAACAAATTTAAACCAAATGTCACATGCATTTGGAAATTCACAACAAATTTCATAATGAGTACTAACCCTCAAGAGGGAGATATTTGAACTTGTAGGAAAAGAAAGAGGCAACTTATGTGTGACACCCAGGTGGAAATGTCTTCCTCTTCTCCCCCCATCTTTCCTTTACTTGCATTGTCCAAAGTATAAGCAAACTGTATGGCACAGAATTTGCAAGTACAGTTTCTGAATGCATTAGGTGGGTTATTGCCTGGAGCAGTCAGTATTCTTTAGTGAGAAAAGATATTGAAAAGCTTATTTTTTGCTTCAATGCATGGGTAGGATGAAAACATTCAAAGGTTCAAATTTTATAGCATTGTAAACTTATTTTTTGTGCTGAAACTGAAATGAAACAAGACAATATTGTGTGTTTTACACTTGCAGTAATATCTAGTGCAAGGTTAAGTTGTGCTCATGCACTGAAACTTGGAATTTCACCCAGGTATGAGTCATTAAGAAGCTGGATATTTTTTTGTTGGTGTGCTTTTTCTTACAGAAAGGCATGTATGCTGTAGTTCAGTACACAGCAACGCTAGCTGTAAAGAAAGTAGAACACTTTAATTATTGTGGAAGAGTGGGTGTCACATAAAGTTACAGTTTGCTAACAGAATTTAATGATAACTCAAAGTTGGGAGGCATTTTTCAGTACAGCAGAGCACTGGGATTTTATGCAACAAAACATTGCAATGTCTTGAGAACAGGAACAATAGAAATGAGATTAAATTTAATAGAATAAAGCATGAACTCCTGATTTTAGAGAACAATAATAATGGGGGCGGGGGAGGTGTCATAAGTTAGAAGTAGAAGCAGATAAGAAAAATCTTTGTGTACTAGCTGAACAGTATAAATATGTGCTGCTGGTCTGATGTATTTGTTAAAAAAGTTAAATCAGTTCTGGGCTATGTAAGGGAAACGGAGACCAGAGAGACCTAATGCTGTGATGCTGTGCACTTATGGGACCTTCTTTGGAAAGCAATGTTAAGTTCTGGCCACCTGCCTCCAAGAAAGGTGCATTTAGAGTGGCACAGGGGCATAAAAGTCCTAGAAATATATTAAAAGATGTGGAGGTCGTGTTTTAAGGCAGGAAATGAATGGAGCTAGGTTTATTTAGTCTGCTGACAGTACTGAACTGAAAGAGAAGGAAGGACATGTTGCTGTCCGTAAATATATCATAAGGTAAAACTTTAGACATTATTTAACTCAGGAGATGGTGTCAGCAGAAGAACAGATGGATATAAATGAACCATGAATACATTTAGCCTGGCAGGTAGAGAAAAGTTAGAGAAAATTAACACATGATATTCAAGTACAGTTTTTCAATAGCAGTTATAGGGACAAAACAAAGGAAACAGAAGTATTTTAATTTGAAATTTGATAATATTATGAACACATGGTGTAATGTCTTGTTTTCAATAGTAGAAAATACAGACCCAACATGTCCTTCTCAGTCTTATGTGTTTGCAAGGTGGTGGCTATCTCTGCCCAAGATCAGAAGACACAGAAAGAGCTTTTTACCACAGAGAAGGGGAGGTAGATAAGAAATATGAAGAGAGGTAATACAATGTGGTTTTTGGGGTTTTTTTTTGTGCGTGAGACATACTCTTGAAAACAGTTGACTGAGTTCTCTGTAATTCAACATGATCTAGTGTATCACTAATGGATGGTTAACAGGAATAATAAAAGGTTTCATAGTGCTATACACTAAGGTGGTTCTGAGGACAGTTCCATTAATGATCCAAAAACTGCCTGCATTTCTTGTGCATGGTGACATACTTCTTTTTAGAAAATATGTCCTTTGGGAGGATTAAAGAAATGTAAATACACCCACACTAAAGAGTCAAGTTAGCCTGATGACAGAAGGAGCATTCTGACATGCTGAACCTCCAATTTTACACAGGCTAGAGAACTGCAAAACCCCAGATGAAAAATTTACCTTTTGTTAATTAACCTGACAGAGTAATATGTATTTCCTTTCTCTGGGTCAGTTCTTCCTCATGCAACTCTTTTTCTTGAGCCAATCAAAATGCAAAGATGAATAGCAACAAAGCAGTATGGTTACAGAATCACTGGAGGTACAGGAAATCAAGATTTAAATATTTGTAATAAATTATGCAGTGAATAAATGAATAATCCAATCTAGCAAACTTGAAATAAATTTGGGACAAATTCACTTCATTACAGATGAAGGTCTTAACCACTGTATCACTGGCTGTGCTGGAAAGTTGGTTTGCTGCACAGCTACACATCAGCCTCCGCTTCCCCTGTCTGTCTCCTTCTCCCTGCATCCTTCCCATCCCTGACGTTTGTTGAGTTTTGATAGGGAGGACATTTATATGCAAAAAATCCAGAGTGAAGTCAGTGTGTGTTCTAACTTGTGCCCAGTTTGGATGATGGTGGGCCAAGAACTGAAAGAAATTGACCATGTAATTGTAGATGCAGAATTTTTCTCTCTTCCCACCCCCAAGAATTATACTGGGAGGTCTGGGCTACATGTGCAGCAGAAGAATAAGGAATTAAATTTAATTGTTTTGTGAACTGGAAAGTCAGGGTTTTTATATCTTAACTACAGTCCACCGTCAGTGCCTTCCTTTTCATACAAGAAGTAAATACACTTTTAGCCATTTCTCTACAGATATTCTGAAGTCAGCTGATTACAAACCTAGTCTCATGCACAGCAACTGCTTTCAGGAATAGTCTCATATGCCTTCAGTAGGGCCTGCCTCATTCATTGCCAGATAAAAAATATCCTTGCCAAGTTTACCAAGCAGTTCAGCACAGATTTGCTTGAGTGATATTTCCCTTTATTACTTATTAGTTCCTCAGCATTTTTCATGTGCACAATTGATCAGTTTTGATTTAATTTTTTTTTCTTTTTTGTTTTCAAAAATATTAGCTAGCCCAGAATCTGGAACGTAGCCTTGGAAAAACTTCAAATAAATACACATACTCTTAATGGTTTCCAGATAAGAATTACATTTGAGACTTGTCTATTAGATAATTTTTAACTCATTTAATGTCTGGCATCCTGACTTTGTGTTGCATAATTTCTTAATCCCAATGGTATGTAGAACCAAATCAAATTCTCTACTGAAATCTAGCAACTTACGACTAACCTCATACCTCTGTTACAAAAAATGGATATCTCATTAATTTGACAAATTCTTTTGTCCATAAACCATGTTAGATGACATTAAATATGCTACCCTCTATTCTTTATTAATCAATTTTCCTATCTGATGTTCCATTATTTTTCCCAAGATTGATGTCAGGCAGACAGGCTTGTATTTACCTAGACTGCCCCATTTACTTTGAAAGCAAAGTACTGACATAACTCTTCCATCCAATGTTCAGGATCTATCTTGGCAATCCAAGATTTATTACAGGTAATAATATATGGTCTAATAAAGCTTATTAGGCTTTTCTTCTAACATTGCTAGGTGCACTTTTTAATAAAAGACACTTAGCCTTAACAGCTGATATTTGGCATATACTGTCTGTCTTGTTTTAAGTGTTACATTTCATCACCATCTTCATATGATATGACTACATCTGGCTTTTTCCCAGTCCCAGGGCTGAAATACTTATTCAACATTTCAGTCTTTTCTGCATTATTTTTGACAACTGAATCCTTTCTATTTAACAATGGACAAACACTACTGTAAGGTCGCTTTTGCTCCAGACATATTTAATATTGTTTTCAGTGTACTAAACTCAGATAGCCATAGAATTCCTCCTATATCCTTCTGTCTTCAGTAGCAATTTTCTGTTATTTCCATTTGTATCCTAAATTCAAGTGATCTAATCTATTCAGTTTCTCCCTTGTCTCCCTACCCAACCTGTTTATATCTGAAATTTCACATTGCCTTTATTTCTCTTTTAAGCTGGACTGTTGTAGAATAGACTTTGTCTTGACTGCAGTTCTTAGATCATCTCTTAAAATGCTTTTAAATACCTTCATTACTGTTTATGTATTTTTCCCCTTTTAAATTCTTCCTATTATTGATTAGGCACAAACTTGTATTTATCTGCTTGAAAGTGGCCATTTTAAAGTAACGTGTAAGAATTACTTTTTGTGTTACATTCTATTTGCATGTAACAAATGTAATCAAGTTCTCACTTTCATATAAAGAACCCCTAACTTTTAGTCCTGGAATCAATTTTGATTCAGCTGTCAGGATGACTTCTAGTACAAAATTCTCTAAGGAGAGACACAAAACTTTTTGATTTAGGAAATTTTTATCAATCATTGTTCAGAATTTGAAAGGCATTTTATTACTGGAAATGTCAAACCTGTAGAGCTACATCTTTCAACCTGATATTCACCAGTGAAAAAGCTTTTTTTAAAGCTCACACAGCACAGAAACTCTTTTCTCTTCTTCCTCTTCATAGACATCGTAAGTAGGGGTTTAAGGGACAGTCATCCTGCTCTGTAGGGTTGTTTGATGGTACGTAGCTGCCTGCATCTAATTGCCCTTGTCACACTCTCTGTGTTGGGAGACTGATCTGTAAACATTGAAAGCACTTACTACATAGTTGTCAGTGGGTTGAAATTGGTTATTGCCACATACTGCCTCTTCTCTTGCCACTGTGTTTTCCCTAAATTGGTTATAGCAAGTGAGTTTAACATTCCTATCACAGAAATCTTCCTTCAAATTCCAGTAATATCAAGCAGGTCAAATACATTCTCACAGTCTGAGTAGTTCCTGTGCTTCGTGTTTACCACACAAACTCCTGCCATTCATGAATAGGCAATTAAAGAATTTATTTTCTTTGTGTCATTCAGTGTCTTGATTAATTTTGTTCTTGACAACTTGACTGTGCTAAATGAGTGTTTATTTGCTGCCCCTTTTTAATCTCCCTTTTTGTTGTAAGTTTAATGCCATTATTACTAGTCTAGTCAGCTTGTCCCCTGTAAAATTGATTTCCCCTTTAATGAGCTGGAGGCAGTGCAGACCACATAACTCCTCAGTTAGAAAATGGCTCTACAGTCCACCAAACTAAAATCCCTTCTCCCTCTTACACATCTCTAATTGTCATTTTATTCTTAAAAACTCCAGATTCATGTGTTCATTTCTGGGACAGGAACAATCTCCAAAAAGCTCATCTGGGTATTTTCATACTTCATCAGCTTTCTGAACTCTCTGAAACCATTCATAACTGGTGAGCACCATGAAGCATTACTAGTACCAATACATACCACTACTAAATTAAATCTCCACTCAGTTGGGTAAGGTTTTCTTTTTTTCTTTCATTGAAGAAGAGTTGAGACTGTAAGAAGGAATATCCTAAAAGCCTTATCCTATAGGGAAAACTGGTAGTTTTGGCTGTAATTAGCCTGTCCAATACTTTCTATTATATAAGGTTATTGAAAAATTCCTTGAGAAGTTTCCCTTGTTTCTAATCAATTTTTGATATTTTGCAGGAGGAATGCTTTAGGGCAACAGAAATATTTTTTATCTGTTGCATGAAATTCCTTTCAGCTTTTGCTCCTTGCAGGTACCCTTTGGTCCAAGCACATGAACTTAGAAGAGTACTTCTGTTACTGAGGAAAGGTAAAGCATACTGTTCTCATAATAGCCAAGCTCTCTAGGTCTGTGGACTACAAAAGGAGAGAGAAAGAGCTGGACTGACTTCTTCCCCATAACTACTTCTTTCTTTCAGTGTGTGAACCATAAGTCCATCACCCCTTTGCAATAACATCATTCTGTAGCCGCCATGTAGTAGGTTAACATGAAAATGGTCTGTGCTGCTATGCTGCAAGCCCAGAGGTAAAACCATGCTGTACATGTATGTGGGTTGTTGAAGTGCATTATCAAGTTTACTCTTTACCTTTGTCTTCAAAGAATGCCAGAAAAACATATTCATTGATTGGCTGATACTTTAATGTAGATTTTGCATCATATTTTAATGCAATGCTAAATACATAAATAAAAGTTAGAAAATAGTCTTAGGTTGCCCATGTAAGTACACTCAAGAACTCTTGCTACAAAATACTAGCAAAGGGATTGCATACTACATTTGTAAATGCTGTATCCTAACTATAACACAGAAAGGAATCACATTAAAGCTCCATTTTCTGACTTTTATGTAATACCACCTCAGTAACCTTATTTGTCATAGGTTTTGTATGGTATTGGTATGTCTTTGAAAGTAGATAAAGCTATGGTGCCCCTGTTAGTAAAATCACTAAAGCGATGCATTCTGTTGAGGCTAGTTGTTTCCTCTGTTAGGCTAGGGTAAAGGGTGGGAAGTTGTTATACAGGATAAAGTGGAAAAGGGACACCCAGAAAATTTGAACTCTGTACCAAGAAACTATGTTTTAGCTCATGCAAGTCTCAGTGCTAGATTTTAACACTGCAGCTTCCCAAAAAGTGGACACAACATAAAACCCCTACCCAACCCATAAATGGCCTTCTAAACAAATCATAGTTTTGTACTGCCAGCCAGTACCTGGGCTGTCCAGCTTGGCAGTGATGTTAGAGTGCCCTAAAGGTCACACTTGTACCATTTTTTATCCTTTCCTTTTATGCATTTTTAGGACATCAGTCTCTCTAGACTCTAATCAGCAATGCACATAGCCAGTAGAGGAAAGAAAAGCTGGAGGGAAACCTTCTGGTTTTTAACTCAGTTAAGAACAGGGCAAGTGGACAAATGACAATTTTACCTTTAGTAAGCAATTTATCTACCACTATTGTGTGTGATTTTATGCACTTTAGCACTGAAAGGTTCCTTTCAGAACATGATTCCAGTTTCACTATGCCTCAGTTTCCTTATGTCTAAGCCAGGGATGACTCCCACTTCAACAAAATATTGTCAGTAATGTTTGTGAAGTGTTCTGTAATCTTCACATGCCAGCTGCTTTATCATCATTACAGTTTATTTGTTATGAATTGCCTTCCTTTGTTTTCCATAGGCTAGGAGGCTTAGAAATTATTGTAAAAAAGATGCCAGTGAGGTTTCAAGTTATACTTATTTGTTTCAAAATAGAATTGTGGTTAAACCTTGTCAAATCCCCTCTATTGCTTTTCCTGCTATTGCTGATTAGTTAAGAAGCAGAAGGGAACATTGCACTGTAAAACATCCATTTATCTGCCAGTGTCAGGTTCTCCTGACATGATGTGCTAATGCAAAACACATTAAGCATTAGCAGCAGGTGCTCCAGACCTAGCAGTTCCTAGACAGGCATTAAGAGACCTTGAATGACTCAGTGTCACTCTATGGTTTAACCTAATACCAACCCCTTAGGGCACCCCTATCAAATGTAAGAGAAATGAAAGGTTTTAAAGGCTATTAATCCCAGTGACTCTATATTAGAAGAGCACAAAGTTATTTGTCACAAGTCCTTTTGTCATCATGATATTGTGGTAAAATGTAAAGTATTCAGTATTCCTGAAATTCCTTCTTCCACCTACTTAAGCATGGAGGTCTTTTGATGATACACTTATAAGGCTGAGCTGTGATACCTACCAGCTACTGACTGTTACTGGCACTATCTGAACTCCCTTTTTCTTCTCAGTGAGTTCTTCTCGTATCTACAGTGCATGAGAAGTAGCAAAAACATCTTTAGAAAACAAGCTTTGAACTGAAAGGTATCCTAAGTAAACAAGCAAGTGAACTCTCTGTCCCCAGACAGACACCACTACAGCACACATAAGAGGCATTAAATCAGAGCTGAATCTAATGCAAGCTGTTAGCTGCTTTTGCCATACTTGTTATCTGGAGCCACTTTATTTGTAATGCAATAGATGTTTTGTTCTGTGTTTCCTACCTTGAAGTTGCTGAGACTCAGGAATAATCCTGTTGTTTTAGAAATCTCTGATCCAGCGTTTGCATGGAAAGGTGTCTCAGATAGCTGGTTGTCTGGCAGCGGCTGCTTCAAAGGGTCTGGCAGCTGAATGTGAGCAGCTCAGGTTTTAATGGAAGTGGTGACAGTTACATGACTTCAAACTCTTGCCAGGGTCTGAATTTGTACATTTCAAATTCACTTCACATATATTCAGTTGACAAAAATCATCCAACCATCAGATTGCCACACTGGCAGACTCTCTGGCTTCAAGCCCTACCTCTGATAAAAACGCAGTCCTTTTAGCTAAACGCCCCTGCTTTGATATTTGTAAAAAGGTTCATGGGATATTTAAATTGGTAAATTGTTTTGAAAATTATTGATGGAAAGTCTATGCCAGTATTTGGGTTTTTAGTTAGCTGACCTGCATAGTAGCAAAGATACACGGCTTACAGTGTGCGTTTGTGCATGCATATGTATATCTGTGTGTATGTGTAAGGTAAGTATGTACAATTGTTTGGCTCTAAGGAGTTAGTTAATATTTTAAGCTTTGTCAGGATGCTCCGAAATCAATTGTAAACATCAGTCTTTGGTGTTTATACAAAAGCAATCCTATTTATTTGAAAAGAGTCTGGGGAAAATCCTATCCCTCCGAACACAGTAGGAAAAACCAGTCAGAGCACAAGAACATAGTGATGGTTGTTCCAAGCTGGACCAGAGGTCCATCTGCCACAGTCTCTGATGGTGGCCAAAACCAGAGGCCTGCAAAAGAAAGAACAGAACAAGTGTATTTGATACTTCTCTGTGTACTCTCCTACCGACCAGTAATTTGTGGCTCAGAGCCAAGAATTACTTTAGAGGTTTCAGTTCTGTGAGGTCACCCAGCTGCTCCCTGAAGCCACCTAGAGTGAGGGTTGTGAAGGAAAGGTTTTGGCAGTTTAAAACTATGGTGTGTGTAGAATCACTTTGTTTCATTTGTTTTGAAGTTACCAACTGCCAGTTTCATTTGATGACCTGTAGATTTGGTACTAGAAGAGCTAGCTGTACCTATCCTAGACATCCTCCTGTACCACTTGTGGTTTTACAGACTTATATCATATCATACTCTTTTTTCCAGCCCCATACAGAAGCTGTTCCACACCTTTGAATGTGCTTTTCATGCTGCTATGAGCCTTTCTAATAATTCCTAATTTTTACCTTTGTTTTTTTCTTCCCCCAGCTACTACCGAACACTAAGGTGAGTTTGTCTTGGGCCTATAAGACCAGGATCTCATACCTCTGTAATTATTAGTCAGCTCAGAGCTCATTCTTCAGTACATAAAGTTAGGACATTTTTCCCCTCCCATGATCGTCCCTTTAAACTTGCCTGTATTGAATTTCACTATTTCCTTGCCTAGTCACTTAGTCCTTCTGGATTTATCCTAGTAAATGAATCACAAAATGCTTTCAAGCACTGTGCCACTGGGATTAGCATCTATGCTGGAAAACATAATAGATCAAATATGATCACTTGTCCCTGAAGGCAAGTGATATTGCTTGTGAAAATAGGACTAAACTATTTTTCTACAAAAAAAAAAAAAAAAAAAATAAAAAATAAAAAGAGGGTGGCCGCCTTCTTACTGTCTTCAGAACATGTTTAGTGGTTTATACTAGAAACCATCCTTGGTCTATTGCTTTCCCTCCCAAACTGTACCCAGGCGTTATCTGGGAGAGTGTCAGGGAGCACCATGCTGACAAATGGCAAAATGGGCAATCATGCCAGAGCCTGAGACCATAAGAACCCTCAGTTAAGCCACTGCTTAACTGCTAGCATGTCTTCTGATATGCTTTTTGTCCCTGCCAGCTAGTACAACTACTACTCCCCAAACCAATGCCCATTCATGGAGACAGCATGTGCTTGGTGATAATGTTCACTCTAGTTTTGGCTCCCTCCGTCCCACATAGTTTCCCTGTGGCACATAATGCAACCTTTTTACTCTGCAACATCCATATCTACCTTCAAGCCAGAGGTAGGGTGTACAATAAGTATCTGGTTTCTTACTAGAGAAATGCCATTCTGACAGAGAGTAACACTGCCCTCTCATTTTTTTATTCACTTTGAACATAAATTAAAAAAAGAAACAAAACCAGTTCATATTTTTTAGTGTAACTATATGGAGATCAGATGAGATCCAATGCAAAGTACTGTATAATGTGGATACAACCAGCCTACCACTTGGGTCAGGGCTGGAAAACAGTGCTTGATACTGTTTTATTTAGTAGTATGAATATATCCATATGTCCCTTCTGCTATTCTCCACAGTCAATCTAGAATACCTAATATTGTGAGCGATCTTGGTTCTTTTGTCCCTTCTTCCACATTGATTATGAATATTTTAAACAGTCCAAGCACCTGTGCGAATTCCTGTGGGACACAACTCATGGCTGGGAAAGCTGACCATTTACTCCCACACTGCTTCCTACTTTTTTTCCAGTTGTTTATATACATGAGGACCTTCCCTGCTATGCTATGACAGCCTGGTGTCCTTAACAGCCATTGGCAAAGGACCCTGTTAAATGTCTTTTGGGAATTGCAATAGGCTTTTTGCAATTGTCTACTTGCTTTAGGACCCCCCTCAGAGAATTCCTGTAGCTTTTACAGTCATGACAAGTACTTTCTGTTTATAGAAGAGTCTTTGCTGTTTTTCAGCATGTGATATTTATCCATAAACCATCTTCATTGTAGTTACGCATTCACTCAGTGTGTATGCTAGATCTATCCATCTGTAGTTTCCCTGTAACTTCTTAAGACTGATGCCACACTAGCCACCTTCCAGGACTTCTGATAAGAAGGCAGCTTTAAATGAGAATTGACAGTGGTGAGTTATTCAGCTATTTCAATCTTAAGTTCCTTTAGAACTGATGATATGTGACTATTCAATTGATCCATTTGCTTCGCAACCTCTTTTGTTAATACAATCAGCAAATTGCTCAATCTGAGACAGGTCTGATAAACAAGAAGTATGAAATGGGAACTTCCTCAGATTCCCTCACACTGCAATGCAGATACAGAAAATTCCTTAACTGTTTTCTGCTGTGGGTTTTTCTTCATTGTGCACTCCTTGATTATGTTGATACTCTGGCCACTACCTTCTTTTGTTAAGGAAGCTTAGTGGGTGAATCTTTGTTCCAAAGCCAAGTGGTGCCAGCTGGCTTACATCCACTGTGCTTAGGGTCTTAGGGCAAACTGGTCCCAGAAATGGGAGTTTGGGGCAAATCAACACAGAGTCAAAGAATGAGCCAGGAATTAAACAGTAGAGGCTACAGCCATCCAGTGTTTGAGCTTGTTCTCTCCTCTCTCTCATTTATCAAAATAGATGTAGGCACAGACTCGCCAGCAATCTTCCTGTTCTGGTGTGTTAGAAAAGAGATTTATCAGAAGACTTAATGCCCTTTTTTCAAGTTCACCCTCCAACTCTTTTCAAGGTGATCGGAGATGGGTGTTTTTGCCCACAGGTTTCATGGAGAGTCCTATTCTCCCAGAAGTCCATCTTCTGCCTTCTTTCATGGCTGTGCTTCAAGATGTTTATCTCGGTATCTCCTGACATTCTCTTCCTGGCTCTGCTGCTGAAAGCTTGAGGGAAGCAGCTGGCCAGCCCTTGGATTTACAGTCAAGGGAAAAAGGAAGCCATGTCATTTTCCCTGAGTTAGTTCACTTCCAGGTTTCTGTCTGGTCCTGGACAGTCACTTCTGCTCTTTCAGCACCTTTAGTACATGAAGGAGTTCAGTGCTTTCTTCCACTTAGCCCAAATGGCTAGCACTCTCAACAGCTTTAATTATGTCTGTGATTGTCTGCAGTTCAAAGACAGGCTTGTTAGCAGCCATCAACACCTTGCAGCACCAAGAAGGATAGTTCAGTAATAATTATAAAAACCTTGAAAATAGAAAGTGCTACAGAAACAGTTGCACTTATTTGTCAGCTGTACCTGTTTACTCTTCTTTCTGCTGGCACAGTGGGCTTTCTTCTGTATCACTACAGGCCTAGTGGCTTGGCACATGTTTATGTGTGTTCAGGTTTCAGGTTCATATAGCTTTAAAATTATTTTATTACAAAATTAATTAGAAAATATTTGAGAGACAAAGAAATCTTATTCTCACTCCGCAAATTTCCTAAGGTTTCTTCCCAGTGATAAGATTGTCACAAGGCTGTCCATGATATTCAAGTCTGGGCATCATGAGCTTGTCACCCATATCATGAAACAGACAGCAGCGTAAGACCTTTTGTATTTGCACATGTGGGGATGAAGTGAGATTCAAGAAGCAGCTAATTGGCAGCCATCACAATTCTACACTGGTCTCCAGGGCACCAAAATTTAATATATACGTGATCATGACTTATATCATTGGTCACAACATCTACTTTGAACTTCATCTTAATCTGCATTGGATGAAAAGATGTCAGGGACAAAGCACACATTTGTTTTACATGCAAACTAAGCATCTCTGTAAAAACATCTCCTCTATCAAAGTGCTCACTAGCTGCATCTTATATTGAACTTAATGAAGGCAACTGAGACCATAGGAGTGTTTAGGTATATATTTAACTGACTAACTTTTGGCACCTACAGTTGAAAATGATTTATATACAGTGTAAGGCCTTGAATTACAAAGATCACCTCACTACTAAAAATATTCATAAGTCACAATTGCTGGGCTTTGGGGTTTTTTTGTAGAGACCGAATTCAAAGCCCACCAAAATCAATAGAAAGAAGTTTTCCCACTGGCATCATTGATTGGGCCATAGGACAGTGGTGTGCATACATCACCTTTAGACACCATTAAATCCCTTTTCATACTGAGCTGAGAAATACACAATAAGGATTTCACTCCTGATTGAAAAATGCAAGCAAGGAAGTTATAACATTTCCCATGAAAACTTTATAAAACACAAATGAAGCAAAAATATTAACAGTTCCCTAATGCGTACCTAGATAGGTATGTATGCATTTAGATGTATTTATGTTGTTAACACTTTCCATGCACAAGAATACAGAAAGACCCAGCATAAGAATTAAATAACTAACAAAAGAAAATCTTGAGAAGAAACCACATGAGAATTAAGTATCTTCTTTAAGAGGAAGAGTTAACTCATAGCTAATTTCCTGAACGGTGAAGTATTTTTACATAATTACCTTGCTAAGGAATGAAGAGTCAGCTACAGTAATGTTCCTAAAGCACTTTTTCACTGAATGCTACATATACTCATGCAGAATTCCTTAAAACAATCAGTTAACCATGGCATGAACATGCTTTTGGTGACTAAAACAAAATAAATGGTAACTGAAAATCAAGCAGTGAAACAAATGTCCACCTATCCCAGCTAAAACTGTTTAAGTGAAAACCGTTCCAGGAGGCTTCCCTTACCACATTAGACCCATGAAATTAATTAGCATCCTTTACTCATGGATGCATATAGGAAGAGGAAATGCTTCCCTCAAGATTCTGCCATTAAGTCTGCTTTTTCCCTTCTGTATATATTATTGGCATCATGTTTTCTAGCCTTCCCTAGTCACAGCTGACTTCCTCATGCCAGATCCTGCCACTAGCTCACACCGAGTTGTACGTATTCTCAGGCAAATATTTGCATTCATTAGTCCCATGGAGTTAATGGAATAACTACTCTACTCACTGGGAGTAAGGGAGGTAGAATAGGATTTCATATAAATGAGCTTGTCACATGAAGCAGTAGCAAACAAGAGGATGTGCATCTGGCAACTCATCATCATGAATGTTGCTTCCATTTTTTTGTGATCGTGCCACTAAAAGGCTATGCAGATGGATAGTAAAATTGACCAGAGTAGCGGGCACTGCAGCAGAGTATAGGTACCCATGTGAGACAACGTGGTAAAGCACAGAATTATTTGCAGCTTAATTCACAGGAAGTGGGTAAGAAATGTACTCAGAACAGCTGTCAGAGGTAAATGAAATCATGCAAAGATTGTTCTGTGAGGCATATGTTTCACTCATAGAGCCAGAGACCACTCCTTTCCCACTTTGAATTTTAGAACTTCCTGTTGCCAGTTCAGCTTGCAAGTAATTGTTTTACAAGTGAAAAAGCAATTTTAGGAAAACATGCTTTTTGTTGAGTGCTAGAAGGTTTATTTTTAGCTGTCCCTTATAATCCTTGAGCGGCTGGGAAAATAAGACAGAAGGGACAAAGCCACGTGGCCAATTGTACACAGATCGCAGTTTGAGAACTTCTGATATTGTAAATGCCAGGCTGCTGCACCTATTTACCCTATCCTTTACTACAAAATCAAGGGTAAGCTCTCTAGGGTAGGGATCGTGTCATCTGGGAACAAAATCAGCAAGATGCATTATGTTTGTTTGTTAACTTTCTTTCAGCTTTAGGTCACTGCTGGATGCAGGATATTTGACTAGATGGAGTATTGACAGTTAGTCCAGTATGAAATGCTCTAAGAAAATTGTCAACAAGCTGACGATTTCTGTCCTGCGAGATGATGCCAGAATACATTTGAGAGGCACACATTTTCAACCTGGCATTTACTTTAGACTGCCAAAGATAAAAGGTTTCAGACAACAGAAGACTTTAGCAGTGTCAAGAATAATTCATTACCCAGCACTATGACATTCTCTAATGAATATGAGGAATTTAGCATTTCATCTTGCTAACATATTTGTTGCAGACATTGTTTTGGACTTTTGAAAACATTGTTCACATGCATAAAGCAATTACTGAGTCATACCATTGATTGTGTATCTGTCTCTATTTTTATGAGCCTTCCAGTATAACTCTGTGATGCCTATTAGGCTAAATTTACTGAACTTTCTTTGTCTTGTTTTGTTGATATGCTTGGTTTTTTTCATGGATAATCAGCTCTTGGTTGTGTGAAGGCTGTGTTGATGTCTGTATGGAACAAATCATCAGCTTGCTCTAGCTATGCATTTGGTTCAGTAGGCAAGCAAGCAAAAGTATAAGCCTGTAGCCTTGTGGTGCAGCCCACAGCCCAGAGGTTCAGCTGTTTGTGCTCCAGGGCTCGGGTTTGCGAAGCACAGCTGTGTGACCTTGGCTCAGCTTTACTTAGAAAAATTGTTGTTGAGCTGTGAAAAAAGTATACAAGCTAAAGCCACCTAAGATAGGAAAAATAAAAGCAGAGACAAGTGAAATTGTTTTGCTAGTAATTGTTACTCAAGGACTCAACAAAAGAATACTGACATGAAAAGGTCTAAAACCCTGAGAGGAAGTGTGGAGAGGTGGAAGATGACAGCAGCAGGGATGAGGATCTGCCTGTTCTGCAGGGCAATGGGGGCTGATGCTTCCCCATGCTACCAGCTGGCTTTCAAAGACTTGCCTGGTACGCATGGCAGGGGTAGCAAATATGTTACTGACCTGTCCTGGTTGGATCCTATTAGACACTAATTATTGTGCACTCATTACACTGTGTATCTTTCTGCTTCCAAGTCTCTGCTCATGGTAAAAGATGCCCAAAGAAAAGGAATGCAGC
Organism: Pelecanus crispus; assembly: GCF_030463565.1. Classification (NCBI taxonomy): domain Eukaryota; kingdom Metazoa; phylum Chordata; class Aves; order Pelecaniformes; family Pelecanidae; genus Pelecanus; species Pelecanus crispus. The sequence continues at coordinate 191,432,152 of NC_134643.1, read as the reverse complement.
AACAAGAAGGTTACAGTGGACAGCCTGTTGAGGTAGAAAAGGGGTATGCTGAGGTATGACACAGTGAAATAAGGTATGCTGAGGCATTCCTAGGTATCTACGCCAGTGGGTATTCCTGGTTCTACCTAAAGATTGTTGAATGTAAGATATATGATCAGTCTAAGAAGCCAAACTTTGAATTATGTTACTTCCCCTTCACTCATGTGTTTTTATGGCAATTGTTCTAATGCTCTCTGCTAAGATAAATACATGCACAGCGTTGATATGGAGACTATGCAATGCAGTTACTTTGTGTAGGGAACTCTACCTGGAGTGGTATTGTTCGACCAAGGAGAGAAATAGGGGCTATATTCAAGCAGTAGCATAACTTTCAGGTATGACTCTTTGTGCACTGTCTGTGTCAGGATCCAAGGTCTGGTAGCCATGGATGGCAGCCAGTCTGAATCACCCATTGCTTGTTTGAACCTTGATGCCAGACCAGCCTTCTAAACAATTTTTACACCTATCTGTGTCATTCAGATAAACTCACTCCTGTTCCAGTAGAATAAAAGAAACATAGAAGCTTTCCAAGAAAAATCACAGTTCAATAGTGTCTTTAAAGCACATCTATCTTTCACTTTGATGAGGACTTCCAACTTGGAAAAGGTATTAATGAAGTCTGTCTTTTTCTAAATATGGATATACTTTGCGGAGGAGGAAAGAATCAATTTGTTTTGTTTCTTTTCCAAAATGATTCCTGACGTATGTTATAGAGACTGTTTTCAAAATAAGGAGAATTCCTTAAATCAATAAATGTAAATGGTTTGTTAAGAAAGTATATGATTCTCATTGACAGCAGAGATTTGTGGCTTCCCATTGGAGAATTGCTGTGGTTTATGTTTAAGTTCATTCAGCTAATGAGTATGTGGAGAAAAGGCTTTCGAATGAAAGGAATGATCTTCAGAGAGGCGTTTTTCTGGGATACTTACTGTTACAGCCAGAAGCCTCTGAAATGGCATTTGTGTCAGCTAAGGGGAAAAATGCAGCACATTTGTGATAATTTAAAGCGTGTATCACTAACGAAGATAAAGAGAGCAAAGTATTTAAAGCTTAATGATACAGCAATAGCAATTGCCCTGTGATAATGAACAGTGTAGATTATCAGGCAAAGCTTAATGAATGCCTTGCTTACAACAAGCTTTTTATAAACAAATACTGGTTGAGTCCTCTTTCAGAATTAGTACTGACATGAAAGTAAAATGATTTAATTAAAGTATGCAAGATAAATAAGGACTTGGGCAAGGATGCTGCATAGAATAGTCTGGCAAGTATTTGCTGACAATAGGCCTTCCAAAATTACTAGGCAGAGTACAGTATGTATCTGATTTGACCCACAAAATAACGCTAGTGGTCTGAGGACAGACTGTAGCTCTATCTACAGCTCAGCCCATACCCTAAGTGGGAGGAGATGCTTTTATTTCCTTCTGCTGGATTCCCACAGTTTAGTGGTACACACCTCCAACAAAAAGCGTTGACTGTTTTCCCCCTTGGCTGCTGAGGGGAGAGGTAGGAAATCAGAGCAGATATTAGCACCCAGTATAGGGGTCTGGTGTAGCCAAGGTAGTGCTGTGCAGAGTGAGTGTTTTGCCGATATGATTGCCTTTACTGTCTGAATTCAGGGAGCAGCTGGGAGGAGAGGAATCCTCAGTGCAAGGCTTGTCTGTCATTCACAAGGATTCCTTGGGCTACTCATCAGCTTAGGGACTGACCAGGTCAAGACTGATATCTGAAGTTAAAATGTAGCCCTGGGTTTTCTTTTTTTAATGCCTTAACACCGTGTTATCAAAAGCACTTGAAGGTTTCACAAAGCTGTGTGGAACATTAAGAAAATGTGCACAAAGAGTTCCATCTTTTCTGTAATGGCTCTTTTCTTTGATAACCAGCATTACTAAATCATAGAATCACACAACAGGTGAGGTTGGTAGGTACCTCTGGAGATTATCTAGGCTAACCCTCCTGTTCAAGTAGTGTGAGCTACAGCAGATTGCCCAGGACAGGTCAGGTTTTGACTGTCTTCACAGATGGAAACTCCACAACCTGCCTGGACAATCTGTTCCAGTGCTTGGTCATGATCACAGTAGAAAAGTGTTTCCTGATGTTCAAATGGAGCCTCCTTCCGTTTGTCCCCATTGCCTCTTTTCCTGTCATTGGGCACCACTGAGAAGAGCCTGGCTTTGTCCTCTTTGGTCCCCCATCAGGTATCAGTATACATTGACAAGATCCCCCAGAGCCTTCTCTTCCCTAGGCTGAACACTCCCAGCTTTCTCAGCGTCTCCTTTTATCAGAGGTGCTCCAGTCTTTTAGTGACCTTCTGGCCCTTTACTCTTTGACTCTTGTACTGGGGAGCCCAGAAATAGACCCAGCATTTCAAGTGTGGCCTCAGTAGAACTGAGGAGAGGGGAAGGACCACGTCTCTCAACATTTTGACAATGTTCTTCCTCATGCAGATCAGTATGCTATTGTCTGCCTTTGCCTCAAGCAGACATTGGTGGCTCATGTTCAACTTCTTGTCTACCAGGACGCTCAGTCCTTCTCTGCAGAGCTGCTTTTCAGCTGGTTGGCCACCAGCATATACTGGTGCCTGGGTTTATTCCTCCAGGATTTGGCATTTTCCTTTGTTGAACTCTATGAGCTTCCTGTTTACCTATTTCTCCAGCCTGGGGAGGTCTTTTTAAATAGCAGCACAACCAACTCTAATGTATCAGCCACTCCTTCCAGTTTTGTGTTGTCTGAAGGCTTACTGAGTGTGCACTTGACCCCATCATTGACATTATTAATGAAGAGGTTAAACGCTATTGGACTGACAACTGATGCATGGGGTACACCATTAGTGACTAGCCTCCAACTAGACATTGTGCCAATGCTCACAACCTGCTGAACCTGGCTATTGAGTCAATTTCCAGTCCACCTCACTGTCTATTTATCTAATCTATATTTCATCAGCTTGCCTATGAGGATGTTATGGGAGACACCATCAAAAGCCTCTGAAGTCAAGATAAGTAACTTCCATTGGTCTTCTTTAATCCATCAAGCCAGTCACCTCATTGTAGAAGGCTATCAGGTCGGACCCGTTCATAAATCCATGCTGACTGCTCCTGATCACCTTCTTGTCCTTCATGTGTCTGGAAATGGCTTCCAGAATTAGTGGCTGCATCACCTGTTCATGTATTAATATGCATCGACATCTGCTGTTATGTTCAGACTTTGGTTGGAGCTGCAAGCAGAACTTTGTTTTGAAGGCTGATGTCAGCTGGGTGAATATAAGATAATTAATTTAACAATTAGTTAGAATTCAAATTACTCTATGCAGAGCTAATGGCTAGTTGGGCCATCAGAGCAGAGAAGATTCCCGTGAGATGCCTCCTTGCACGTGTGAGAAATATGGTTCTAAACATCCATTGATATCCTATAGCCTAAAAAGGTTTAAGATATTTTTAATTTTTTTTTCTGGGAATATATGTGACTTCATTAATGCAAAAACCCACTAATGAGAAACAGTTCAGCACTTTGAATTTATGGTCAGATATAAAAATCAGCCTTATACGTCTCTGGGCTTATTAGTTGGATACAAAATAAAGTCACAGATTTGAGAGAAAGACAATCCTGTCTTTGGTGACAAATTCCATTTATCGTTATGAAAAAATTGGGGCCAGATTCTGGTACATTGGGGGCAGAGTCTGGTATATATAACAAGACTCTATGGAAGGTAGAGCCTGTGGACTGTGCCCATGGTGAAATGCATATGCTTCTTTCTGTCTGTCATTATGAGAAGAGACATGAAATGTCATATTAGTCCCCCAGCATTTTGGGGGAGTGGGTGTTAGTTAGCAGGTGATTTAATGAAATGGAAAGGGCTGTAGCACTGGAGGAGAACACAGTTAAAAGGTAGTAGGAGTAAAATATCTGTTCAGCCTCTTGTTTGCTCCCTTCTCCTGTAATCCGAGAGGGTTGGCTGTATTCTTTTTTTTGTTTAAAATTGTTTTGTGACTTAAACAATAGAACTTCTTTTGATGTCTGTCTTACACAAAGGATCATTAGCGTGTCTGCTGATATCAGGATGACCAGTGATAGCCTAGAGACCTAGGTCTAGCCTGGCTGTTCACCACCAGCGGCCTCCAGCATGAGAAGACACACAAAAAAACAGTTTCAGTGAAAAAATGCACAAAAGTGAAAGAGAGAGACTTCTAGGAAGGAAAGACTTCCAGACTGTAGGGACAGTGGCTTCAGAAAGAAGGAGGAAAAGTTTGCTTTTATCTCAAAAGCCCTTGCATAGTTCTCTAGCACTCTGAGGGACATATGCACACATAGGGAGTCCAGGGTATATAAAACACTCTGAATAGAAGTGGGAAGAAAAGAGAAAAGCTTTTTAAAAATAAACTCAGGCATACTCACACACACATATATATATGCCTAATCATAAAAAGTTTACTGAGCTATGAGCTTATCGGGTCAAGTCTACCAATTATGCTACATATGCAATGATATGTTAGAAGAAGCTCTAGGAGGGGGAAAAGAAAAAGCCAACAGCTTTTTGTAGCTGAGGGAGTATTGTTCTTCTAAAACATTACAAGAGCCATTACTGCTAACTGCAAGTGGATAAGGGAAGCTTTTTTTTTTTCTTTTGAAAGTAGGCCTTCTGTGAAGAGGCTGGCAGCTCCTTACACTGACTCCCTCCCCTCTCACAGGGCACTGTGCTGGCATCTTCAAGGCCAAAGAAGGTGTTTGCTTTCTTCAATTTCTAAAATGGATTCCTACCTGATAAAGTTATGCTCCTTCCACTCTGGAGGCCATCTGACAACCATTTCAATATTGTTGGAGGAGAGATTGCACAGAGCATATATCCTTAGAAGCCATGTGTGGATTTTTGGGGTTTTGTTTTGTTTGGTGGAGGTTTTTTTTGTTTGTGTTTGGTTTTGGTTTTGGTTTTGTTTTTTGTCTGGCTTGAATCTCTCACTTCTTTACACAGAAGCAGGTCAGTCTTCTAAAATAATTTGCCAATAATAAAGAAGGGAATAGTAGGCTCAGCTGTCACTGTTCTGCAAGTGGTATTTGTTGTGTGTGAAATCCCTCTAGTCATGCCCATCGTGAAACTGAGGTTAGATTTAAGCTATTCTTGGTGCTGGAAAAGGAATTGTTGTGGTGGAAAGGCAAAGCAGACATGGGCAACAGCGATAGTTTGCCAAAGAGGCTGCATTTACTTTATGCTCTTTTGAAAGCCACAGAGCCCATTCAGAATTGTAGAGTCAAGCAAATACATACTGTGCATATTAGCCAGTTTTTTAAAAGGGCACTGTGCGCTGCTCTTTTGTTTATTTCTTACACTTGTAAAGTTACACTGCAGAGTTCCTAGCATAACCTTCCTGGTGAGAAAATCAGTTTGATAGTAGTGGAAGTAGGAAGCTTTTTGTAGGGAAAGAATCAAGGCTGAGAGAGTTTAAGGACATGTAGAAAAGTTATGACAAAAGTCAATTTTCACATCTATCAGTCCCAGGATTTGCACCAAATCCCATGCACTCAGTCCTAAAGTTAACATAAGAAACAAGTAGGAATGGAACATTTGAACAGGCTGCTGATTGAACAGCTCAAATTTGGCAATGCAAAGGGTGTCAGTGACTTCTTTACAATCCAATAGTTGGTCAAATGTTTTTTCCTGAATTTATTCAGTTAAATTCAAATGATGGCTAAATTCAAGATCAGTCCCTGGACGGTCAATGAAAAGGAATGGAAAAAAAATGAAATTCATAAAATAAATTGTTTGTCACAATCTTCTTGTTTAGCTCCAATTACAATAAACACAACGGCAAAATGAGGCCTGTAAGCCATCTGTGTGTGCATAACCTCAAGGCTGGCAATGACGAGATAACTTAACAAACAAAAATCTGCCCAGTGGGGTTAACAACTGTTGACAGCATGGTGAATGCTAAGGCAGGTGATACTTATCAGATATGGCAACAACAGAAAGTATTGAGAATTTAAGTTCACTCTTGATTTCTCAGTGTGTGACAGTTTCCAGTCTCAGAGTGCAAAAAACCAATGGGAGCACAAAGCCAGAAAAAAGCTCCTTTTTGTCTAGGCAGAGCCAGGCATATAGTTCAGAGCAAAATCATGGCAGTGAGCTTTTGAAAAGCGTAAGTAGCTATTTAAGGGTTGCTATTTTATGGCGAAAGCTGTACTAACAGTACAAGTAATCAAATTACTTCCAGAGACTTTCTGTGGCTGGATCCATCATATTTTCTCTTCATGTTTCAGTATGTACAAGGCACTGTGGCTTGCTGGCTTAAGGCAATGGGGTTTCAGTCTTAAGATCTGGATTTCAGCTTCCCTGGGGTGCCACAGTATCAGTGATACAGATTTCCGTTGAAACTTCTCAACATCTCCAAAGTCACCTCCAAGTTACCACCTTCTCACTGGTGATCAGTCCCTTCTTTCTAGGCAAAGAATATCGGACTGCTCTGACACCACAAAGCTCACCACTGAGTGCTTTTGATATCAAATTAAAAAAAAAAAAGATGGTTTAGAATGTAAAAGGATGAAGATAGCAAATGAGCAGATGCTGATTTTTTCCCCAGAGTGTTAATTTAGGGAAGCCACTTCATTTTTCCATGCCTGTCTGTTTTGGTTTTTTGGTTTTTTTTTTCCTTTTTGTCTCCAGTTGGAAATGACTCAGACAGAAGAATGCCTCCTGGTACACATGCACACAGTAGATTCTTGTTGGTTAAGAGCTCCTTGTACTGTTGTCATACAAAGAATTAAATACACAAAAGTTGGTGACATGAATAGTCTTGTTGAGTTGCAGAGCAAAAGATAACTTGATTCACAGTTAGCTTGTATCACGGTATTCTCCAGTTTTTCTGTCTTGCATAAGTGTTTGTAGTTTGCATTAAGTAAATAAGTGGGTTTTAGGTGTTACACATGGACCTTTTACTGTTTCATCTTCATCAAATACTACAAGTGACAGAAGAGGACAGAAGTAATAATGAAAAAAGAAAATTAATCCACTTTGAGTTCACAGGAAAAACAGATTACAACTGGAAAACCTAGGAACAGTATTCTTAAAACTGTCAGAGTGGGAATACACCCCAAATGGGTGGGTGAGTGAGTGGGGGAAATTAACTATCCTAAGTGCTTCCTCCCTAAAAAAAAAAAAAAAAAACCACCCCAAAAAACCACTGAGTATATTGGATCTTGCAAAACTGCTGTGTCATATAGTCACAGCTTAAGAAACTTCTGAGGGGGAAATGTCTAATTAAATGAGTGATCTGTCTTTCCTATGGGGGAAATAATCATTTTGCAGTGAGGTTGCTCTAAAGGTTACACATGCATTGACAATATTGATGCAGAAAGTACAGAGCCTTTATCCATTTAAAGATGTGTTTGAAGAGTTGGGCTGTACAAAAGGCATCAAATTAAAGTTCCTCAGCTTGTGAAGTGCTCACCTCTCAGAGCACCATTAGTATTAAGGGAGCAGATTAAACACAATTTAGATCACATTGAAAGACTAAAGTCAATTTAGCAGGTATATAACCATGCATGATAATGGTCTCTAAATCTACAGCAACAAGGTGAGGATATGCTTGGATATGCAGGATAAAGATGTGAAACTAAAATAATTTCCTTTGAGGACTATAAAAGAAGCAATGACAAGGAGGCAAATTTTAGATGCTAGTTTGTTTAAGTATGTAAATTCAATGGACTGATCTGGAAGGGAAATAAATCTGATAGCAGTTTTATATATGGTCTGCAGGGTATTGTGAGCTTGACCTTTGTTGGAGTAAACGGATTCTTAGCTGAATGGGGTAGTATTTCATTATTATTTTCATGCTGATAAGCAGCGTGCAGATGCAAAATGTGGGAGACATGAAAATCTTTTCCAAAAAAGCATACGATGTTCTAGACTTTTCTCCACTCAAAATTTTAGGTATAAGGTAACTGACATTGGGGTTTTTTTCTGGTGCTAGATTGTTAACTGTTGCCCATTATATGCTACAGTGTAGGAGGAAGAAGCTTTAAAATGCAGCAAAATCACATTGTAGGTTAGAAGGTGTATTTATGTTGGCAACAGATAGTTCCAAAGAACATGGAAAACATGAGGAATCAAACTCATAAAGACTCTAAATTTGTATAGTGCTAGGATAGCAGGTGGGCTTAGAAAAATAAACAAGCATTGCAGCTGTCTACAGCAGTCTTATTTGATTAAGTTGAAAAGTATCCAAATTCATCTGTATTGCATAGCTTGGCAGTTTGCTTTTACTTATAGGCATAAGTAAAGCATGTGATTAGGCACTTAATGTTCAGTCTGATCTGCCCAAGGAGGATGCTTAACTTTTGCCTGAGCTTTAGGCAGGGAGTGAGGGCAGAACCCTGAGAAGAGAAGGACACCCTCAAGCAAAAATGAATATATGACTGCACAACTTTCCTTTGCAAACGATCTAATACACTTAGAGAGATGTAAAGGTATTGCAAGTAAGCTGTCCTTGCACATAGTTATTGACAATACTGACCTTACAGTACAGCTTTTGCCTGTAGATTGACTTTGTTATCCTGCTTGTTGGGACCTCCTGTTATGAAGTGACTGGGGCTCTACTACCACCTTCTATAGGCCTTTTATCATCCCTAATGGATCAGCCATCAGTCAATATTTCCCAAGCCAATGCCACAGTTAAACTACCTGCTTTCTTCTTGGGTGCTGTTACCTGCCTGATCCCGCCTCCACAAGAAGTCTGGACTAGCAAGTCCTTAGGCTCTGCCCAGACCCTTAATGTCATGTCTTGTGACCCTGTTGCACTCCCCTCACCAAGTGTTTTGTGTTTATCAAAACCTGTTGTAACCACTCCAGGATCTGCAAGAGCCTCCTGAGTGTCAGCTTTCTGAGCCCACAAAAATGCATTATTTTCAGAGATTCCTCGCTGCCAGAATAAGATGGGTCGACATTACCTGCTGATGAAGAGTTACTGGAAGTCTTTCTTTTGCTGTTTTCTGAAAGACTGTACTTTGAAAACAGCAACATAAAACCTGAATAATTATCTTTTATAAGCTAAAAAATAAAAAGCCATGGTCAAAAAACCTCCTTTTTTGTGAGGGGCTATAAAACTATAGGGTTGGGCTAATACTCACTTGGCATAACCCTCTTTTTACTAGCTTCACTGAAAAAATTAAAAATCAGCTTTAAGTCCATGCAAGCATTCCGGTATAGCTCTACTGCTCTAGTTCTTATGCTGTGCCTGTATCCATTCTTTAATATGTGTTTTGACCTCCTGTGCTGTTGATATCATTCTTAACTCTTTTACAAAGAGGATGTGAAAAGCTCCAATATTGTGAATTAACATCCTGATTCAGTTAGGTAGTAAACTGAGTGCTTAATTGGAAGCAGTAGTTATGTTGTAGCAAATGGGATTTCTTGCAAGCAATAAATTAGAAATGTACTTAAATACCTTGCTGAATTTCAGCCTGAGTTTGCATATTGCACTCTTCCTAATAAACAGTGTTGTATTCTATGTCAAGGTGTCACATGCCACAAGTAACCCAGTGTTACATGCAGTAAACTGAGCAGAATTACAAATGAGAACCTCCCCCCCCCACCCAACTTTCTGTATAGAAGGCAGGGGGTTAATTAAAGGCCCCATCAAGTTTTTTATTTTGATCAGAACACAAAATTAAATGTAGGTTGCATGGTACATTAGTGTGTCTGTCAAAGACTGTGGCTTTGGCCAGGCAATTAAAGAGGGCAAAATATTCTAAATGAATTTTTAAATAGCTTCTTCCAGTCATTAAGCACAGTTATGACATCCATATTTGGTAAATGTAAAACACTGAAGTTCTCAAAAGTCTGTTCTCCACAGTAGTTTTTATTGATGATCCATCTGAGCTTCATTTCCTAACTGAAAACCCTTGTCGGTCAATTTATTCCAACATAACACTATTTGGTTGGGTAGTTATTAATCCTGTAATTGTTCATGGCATGCCAGGAATAATTCAGCTAATTATTACAATATGTCTTACTTTGCCATGCTTCTATATGTCAGAACAGCTTCTGCACATATTGGAAAAAATCAGATTCCTAATTTAACTGAAGATAGAAAAATTGATTATTAATTCACCAAAAAATGGAAAATCACATTTTTTTTTCTATGCCCCACACATAATTTCTACTGGTCTGGATACATTTTTGACAAATATTCTGCTGCTGACTTTTATTGATCCATGAATAGCACTATGCAGCAAAACCTAGGAGTGCTGCCCTCACTGAACATTAGTTTCAATTATAGAACAACTATAACAGAGCATGCTGGTTCATAATAGAAAAAGACTTCATTTTTTCCAGTTCATCTTAGATGAAAAAAAATACTACTGAAAAGGTGAGATTAAGAGCTCACTTATCCTGGCAAAAAGAAAAAGTGTTCTGTACATATGTACCCTATTAATTACAGTATACATACTCTAATGCAGTTAAAATGCATATTTATGCATAAACCACACTATATTTAATTCTGTGTTGCTGAATTCCAATCAATAAAGTGCAGCTGGTTGATCTTTGTGTTTTCACATTTGAGAATATATCTTTCACTGAAGTCAATCTCTAATCTCTCTTTGGCCTAATCATGCTCTTATGGACTGAAATAGTTTTTTAGTTCACAATGCATGCAAGAAAATTGAAAACACAGTGAGAATCAGAGTATTTGCTGGTTTATAGCTCTCATTAGCACATTTCCATAGTACAAAACAATGTTCTTAAATTGTATTCTTCTGGGGCAAAGATGATCCCTAGCTCCTAATTAATGAACGACTGTGTGTACACTGACTAGAACAATATTTTGCACAGTAGAGTTCCACGCTGTGATATATTGAAACAAGACAGGATATTTGAAAATGATAACCACATAAAAAGTCAGTAACTTTTATTCTTGTGAGAGTTGTCCCAGAACGTTGTTCTCACTGTGAATTTCCTCCAGAGAAGATGGTGCCATTGTTTATGTTCCACTTAGGGACTTATCCAGAGATGTACAAAACGATTTTGAGAAGCTTCTGAATGGAGATGGATTTTTTATTATCATTTTATTTTTTAAAAGGTATAACTCTGAAGCCAAAGGAAGAAACAAAGGAAAAATTGTCTGAAAGATCGAATCAGCTCAAAATTACCTATTGAAACCAGTGGAAATAATCCTGTTATTGTGACAGCTGTTACCTTGGCTGATAATGGGGGTTTAACTGGGGAACTCCAGAACTATGGTGATAAATCTGAATCAGCCAGACTTGGTAGCAGTGATTGCAGCAAACTACTCTGCTCTAAGGAAGACATGTAACCTGCAGGAGCCAGCTGGTTTCAGTGACCAGATATAGTTAACACATTTTTTTGAGAAATCTGCCAAGTCACCAAACCATTTGAACGTCTTGGTTGAGTAAATTTTTGAAAAAGCTTTGCATTTCATATTCATTTGACACACAGAGCCAAAAACTTGAGATGTCTCTGTGGTTTATCTGAACTGTGCAGATCCTCTGAGTTTCAAAAATTGGATGGGGACAGGTTTTCTTCTAAGATTTTCTTACATTTTAAATTGATGGTTCCAAGCGGTGGCTCACTGGGAACAGTATCATGATATTTTGGTATTTATTGTTGTGAAGGGGAACAAATACAGCCAAAAAGCATCAACTCTCAAACAAAACACAACAGAAAAAACAAATGCTAGAAACTACAAAAAAGATTAGGAACAAAGCTCAAGAAATAGAAAGCTGTGAGAGTGGTCTGTCTCTAACCGAGCATAACTTTAAATTAGACATTTTAAATGCTGTAGTGTCTAGACGCTGTGAATGCTGTGGTTAAGTTACTTGTGTCTATTTTCCCTTTCCTACTTGTAATGGGACTACCATTCAATGCTTACTTTTCCATTTATATAATTCTATTTTTATAATTTTTTTCTAACTAAGTGTATTGTGTACTAGCATAATGTTCAGGGATGAGGAGATGCAGATCTGCAAATGCGTATCATCCTCAGCATCATGTAGCATAGATGCTCTTACTCAGTTGAACTTGTAAAGTGAGAAAGCACTCTTAGGAGCACTTCAAAAATGAGCTGGCTAGAAAATAGTAGAAACCAATTCTATTCTTCTAGACATTTTGATACTGTCATCTAGTTTTCAGCTTGAAACTAAAAAACAGTTTAAATTTGTAAATTTCTCATAGAATAAGCATTGAGAAGAAAGCAGGCATTCTGAATTTTTGAACATTAAATTATTTTATGTTGGATATGAAAATACATAGCTTAAAATAATGTTAGAAAGTAATACTGTTAGTAGTAATCATAGAGCAACTTAATACAGCAGACAATATAGTGTACAATCACATAATAATGAAACTTACGACTTGCCGTAGCAGCAGTTTAATATTTAGTATTTCAAATAATATTATAGAAATGATATGAATGCAAAGTTAATGTATAAATAAAATGGTTAATGAAGCTATCAGTTGTTTAGATACAGTAGAAATGAACTGAGAAAGTCAGAAAAAGGTCTGTAAGTTTTCCTATTAATTTCTTTTTAAACTATGTTCCCATAAAAGGATTCAGTTTGAACAAAACCACATTTTCCTTTGGAAAAGTACTGCTAAAAATATTTCAATTTCTTTCTTCTGGAGAGCTCACGATGTTTGCAAGTTCAAAGAAAACAGCAGTCAGGTCAAATAAGATGCTTGTTAGAAGTACCTAATCTTATCTCTGCTTCAAAATTGATCACGTTTCTTCCATGAAAAATGCTCTATTATGAAAGCAAATTGAAAAGTAGAAGACAGCCCATCTCATACACTGTGTTTGACTGGGATTCAGCACCCTTTGGCTTAATCATGCTAAACCAGGGTCTTAAGGCTGTGGCAGAGTGGACTTGGGAATTGTTCGCGGCTGTAATTTCCATTGCCAACTTCATGCTGCAGCCTACTGCAGCCAGTTCAAATCATTGCTTATGCGGTTACAGAAAAATAAGTGTATATCTATTTGCATATAGATTGTGTATCTGCCAAAGTGAAAAACTTAAAAGAGTAAGACTAGCTACTTGTACTGTGCATATTGTTGGAGAATCTTTCATTTAAAATACAGGCCTAAAAATGAGGGGGAGTGCTGGTCTGTTCTTTGTTTTGCCTTAAACTTTCTCTGTGACCTTGAATAAACAATTCAGGACTCCTTTTTCATAGAGAAAGTATGTGTGTGCAATCATAAATGTGCTGCTGCTCTAATTGTGCAGAATTTAAAATGTAAGGTCCTTCCTTTTCTATTCTTCATATGTAAAATAAGGTTAACATCACTCCACCTAATTTGCTTTGTAATAACTAGAATGGTGTCGCGTTGATTCCTTAGTTTATCTTTTTGTGCAGTGCTTTGAAAACCACATAGTTTTTTGACAGTTATATGTAATTATCATCAAAGGCAGGTAATTTTTTTTCCTTGATCTGTTGTGCTACATATTTATGCCATTGTTTTTATCATGATATCAGGAAAGCAAATGGAAATTTTTTGTGTATATGGAGTTGATAAGGAATTTTTGGGGTGTCTGGGGGAGGGCGCATTACCCTCTTCCTGGGTGCACACCATTGCCTGATTACATGTCTGAACAAGACCTGAGCAGGCGCTGCCTTCTGTCGTCTCCCTATCAAGTTTCCGTCCTATCCTATGAAGAAATATGACCATATAGCCTGAAGTAAGCCATGGCAAACTCCAGAAGATGCATTTATTTCAATCATCAGGGAGCCAACACTGTGAAACACATCATGGAGTGCATCAGCCCCATGGTTTAGATAGAGTTTCTGGATAAAACACCCATACCTACTTGTAGAGGACCCTAGTGGATTCTGGATGGCTGAAGTACTCCGAGCGACTCATTTGCTGTCCTTGAGTTTTAACATGTGTAAAATGGATAAATACTAATGCTCTTTGAGAACTGAGTAATGAAATCCTCTATCAATTATTATTAATGTTACTGTTATTGCTGTCGTTATTAGTTGAATTCTGGGAGAAGAGCTAGAAATTCTCAGAGCTGGTGGATTTGCTGGAATGCCTATGCTGATCCTGAAGCCATTAGATGAGCCTCTGTACTGAAAAAGGTAAGTAAAATGCATCAAAAGCATAGCCTGCCCCATAAACACTGGCTAGTGGGGGATAGATTCTCCCGTTCTTATTCAAACTCAGAAGATTGCACCAGAGACAGTGATATTGTTGGAAAGGAAGTTCAATGTTAATATGAATAACTGTGAAAGATTCTGGCCTTTCATTGTTAGTGCAGTTATTAAACCGTATTTTTCTAATATGAAAGAAAAATGCAGGTTTTCAGTTACTGTGCTAGAAATACCTAAACTGCAGTTATCTGTAGCACTTGTACTGACTTTATCTAACCTACATTATAAATGTTCCCATATTTTTTGTCCCTGAAAAGCTTCAGGCATCAACTGTGTTTGTGACCTAAGTGTAATCTCAAACTTGCTTTCAATTATTTCTAGCCCAAGAGGCCTGGACTATACAAACCTAGTTTGAAAACCTGAAAATACCACATGTTTTTATTTTTCCTGTTTGATACAAGTTATACATAAGAGCCATTTCAGGGCAAAACATTTGTCTCTAATATCTGGCAGTCTAGTATTTCAGTTTTTATGTACCAGCCCAGAAGCTTTGTTGAACTTGGAGATTATTGTTGTAATTATTATTTATAGCTTGTATTGCCACAATAGCTTGGACAGTCAAGCTCCATTTCTGCTAGGTAGTCTACAAGAAAAGCACAAAACAAGCCCACAACAAAGATCCCAAACCCCAGTGTGGTGTGGCCACTTCAGGATACCCTGGTATCTTAATTTTCTTTTCTTTTCTACATGTTACACAGACATTGAGGATCCTTTGGAACAGAGAGAAGATGCACAGTGATGATAGAGTGCAAGCTTTTAAATAGGTGTAAATTGGTATTTTTATCTGTACAGTGTCTGCCTGTGAAACTTCACTTTATTTTAATTTGATTGGCCTCCTTTTTCAAATGAAATGTTGAGGTTTTCTGTGATATTTTTACTGACTGATGTATAAAATAGGATATATTGTATTTCATAACAGGTTTTTATGCTTGCCAAAATAGATTGTACAAAACCTAACAGTAAATAGAGATAGTTTAGTTCTGTCTTGAAGACAGAGTACTAAGAAATTGGGTCCATCACTGTCATTTTTCTCAGTGATTCCTCTCATCTGTCACAACACAGTAGTTATGAAAAATGAAACCATAAATTCAATTTAGAGGGCAATTTGCAGCTAATCTTTGGAGTAATTCCAGTGTGAATAATGCAGCAATTTGGATGCATGGTCAGTCAATTCTGTCTCTGATTTATTAGGATTTAAGATTTTTTTTTCCTCTCATTAATGATAATTACCCAAGAAGAGAAAATAATTTCTCAAAAATTATCTATCTTCACATCTGTGGTCTCAGTTTTGAAAAAGGCTGCAATGTTGTTTAAACTTATTATTATAGGAGGGGGGAAAAGCTTTTTACAAAAGATATATGAGGTATTTAAATTCTGAACTGTATCTCTTTACAGCACATGTGTGAACTGATCAGCACTGGTTTATGGCTCCTTTTATATGACTCCCATTAGAGCTAACATTTTGAATATCTCAGCATAAGGACACTGGGATTTGCTATTGATTTTCCACACTTCTTACACCTTGAAGACTGCATTAAAATCCATCTCAAGCAAGAGTGACATTTTTTGTTCCTGTTTAAAAGTCAAATTTATTATCTGATACTTTTTCTACTTATTAAATCTCCACTTTCTCTGATACATTATTTATGGTTTTTTTCTATATCTTTCCTTCAGATCTCAAGGTCTTCTCTTGATTTTAACAGACAGCATCTACAAAAGATACGTACAACAGATATTATCCATATGTTTATGTCTGTGTGTTGCTAATGGTGGTGGTGGGGGGGGAAGGCCAGAGGGAAAACCAGCTCATTTAACATTGGCTTTGTGCTTTAGTCAAAATTTTTAGACATCTAGAGAAGTGCTTTTCACAAAGTATGTGCCTTTGAAAGCCTCTAGAGCAACATCTCAAGCTAGATGCTTTGACTTACTATGCCTTCAAAGCCTCCTGTGTCTCCAGTGCTGATGAAGGAATGAGGTACTTCAGGGGTGCTGGCTCTCAAGGAGATTGAAGTCCGTCCTTGCTCCTCACACCTGGCACGTGGCCTTCTTCATTAGCTTTGTGTCAGGTATCTCTACTATCACACCACTTGTGTCAGGTGTCTCTACTATCACACCATTGCTCTTTGTAGGGAGAGCATTTCATGAATATGACCAAGGAGAGTGAAGAGGGACTGACATCACCCAGTCAGACGAGGAGGTTGCAGAAGGCTCAGCCCATAGACAAAGTTTTTGCTTATATATTCTTGTTCCTTCCAACTATGGATTCCTATTTCTACCGAAGTAATATTCTTTCTTTTTTTGTCTTTGTTAAAATGCTGCAGAGTTAATTTGCCTACTTCAGGGTTCAGAGAAGCAGCCTCTGAGCTATAATGCCAGTCAAACCTTGAGATGCAATCCACAAATTTGTACATCCTGGTTTTCCAAAATTAAGGGTGATGATTCCACCCCAAAAGATGAAGAAATACGTTCTTCCCTGACAGTATTACAGTTAGTTATCTAAACAAGAGGTCACGTATGCTTGGCAAATTTGTTTCGTTGAAGCATTATATTGCATATGAATCAGTAGAATCTGCCAACTGAAACATACTGTAATTTTCCCCATGTTATTAAGTATTTCAAGTGTTTAAAATCTGTTATTAAAGTTCCTGCAGCTTTGACTTTATTTACAGTTTGGCTAATTTTTAGTTGAATTTTGCACCTGACAAAATAGATTTCATATAAATATGGGAAAAAGGAGGAAAGACAATTACCTGTTTTCACACATTTTCTTTCACTAGAATATGAGCCTTTTAAAACAGCTCTGTAAAACTGTGAACCTGAAAATGGTTTTTGATTGCTGAAGAAAGTGTGTGTTTGCCTCCTCTGAGCACATCATCTTTTTATACCAGTGAGAAGAGTTTAAACTGGTTTCACAGAAAATTCACACACTGATAAAAATTCTCAAATCATCATACCATGAGACTAGTCTTATTTAAAAAATATTTATCTTTTGTTTGAATAAATACCATGATTTAGTTTTTATTCTCTGAATAGGTTTCCAAGAACGTTCTTTTCTTACTTTTTTTTTTTTTTTTTTAACAGATATCTTCATGGATGTCTTTTAGTCTTACAATCTACTGGTCTTTTTCACTTCCCCTCAGCTAAAGGTCAGTCCTATTAACAATTTTCTATGTGAAGATGCTAGAAAACAGTATTTTGCTCAAGTGGCACAACACTATAGCTTTAAACCTTCACAACTGAAAGATTCTGTGTAGCCTTCTTAATGTTGCAATTATGTTTGATAATAACTTCACACTGCATCACAACTTCCACCATAATTACAAAAAACATCTCGGTGAAGCAGTATTTAGTTTATTATTAGTCTATCTAAGTAGTTTCCCTGAGCATGTCTAATTAAGATATGAAAAAATCATATTTATTTAGTTCCAGTTCTCTGAGCATTTAAAATCTTTTTCCAACTGCAGTGAAGTTGATGATCGGTCTGTGAAGAGGGGCCATTTTTGAGATGGATCCACCTTACTTGTTATCTTCCAGAAACTGCAAGTTGTTTTTTTTCTGCCTCTAGCTCCTGTGTCAAGGACTTCTGATGACCTGTTTTGCCTGCAGCGATGTTCCGTACACTTCGACAGACACGTGGTGACTGCAAGGCACCCGTGCACATGCAATAAGCAAAATATAGCCTGGGTACATCAGGCTTGCTGGGAGCGTGCAATGAACACTCATCCAGCAATTCAGGGGTCTTCCTTATAAAGCCCAATGCTTACCGGTAATAGTGAAATTCTGCAAATGATGGGGGGGGGGGGCAGGTATGGGCAGGTGTGACGCTTGTGTAGGAATCTGGTCCTACATTGGTATGTGTCCTCCCTAGCAGGCTGTCACAAATCAGAGAGTTCAAAGCAGGTTTCAGGACCAAATTCTTGTATTTCAGGACTTTGGAGAGGTCTGAAAACATGATGCACAGGCAGTGCGAAGCCTAGTCATCACAATTTCATAGCTACATGCTGCAGAGCTGGCTCACCCAGCATGGCCTTGACGGATTCTCTGGGCTACTCTGATGGACAGCAATCTAGACAGACTGGCCAGCAGTTTCCTTCCGCAATACCTCTAGACTCCAACTAAGCAGAGAGTGGGAGTGGGAAGCAGAGTAACCCTTGCATTGGAATCTCAAGGCAGGTAATATATTATACAGCCAATCTACTGAAGATTTGGGCCTTGTGTTAATGCTGTAAGAGAAAATAAATGGGAGGGAAAGGGGAATGCTGCAAAATGATTTTCCAGTTTAATTTCTCTCCCCAATATATGTCACCTGCTAGGTTAACTTTTTTCTAGTTGAAAACCTTTCAAAAAAATCCAGCAGGCTCAATGGCAAACTACCTCATAAGAAATCACTGAAGCAGGGGATGAACTCCTTCTTTCAGTTCCCTGCCAGTTCTGTAAGGGCTGAACCAAGTGCAGCATGCAAACTTGGATTTACTGTGACTTTGTGCATTGTGCTGGCTGCTGAATAACCTCAAATTGCTTTAGGCAAATGCTTCTGGGAACATTACTCCTTCGTTCACTTATCAAGAGGTTTAAAGTCTTCATTAGTCAAGGGATAAATACATCTGTGGAATTAATTTATCAAATTAATACTTGCATTGTTGGCATGCATTCTTTCAATTGGTTATCTTAACAATGACTTGAGGTGTGTAGCCTAAGTGAGATTTGCTTACAAAAATATGAGATTTCTGTAGAGACACAGTAGGCTTGAAATGGATTCATAGTGTGCATGAAATTACACGCAAAATTAAATTATGGATGGTAATGTGTGCATGGCATTCTCAGCTGAGTGTCCTTAAGTGTAAAATATAAAATTACATGGGTTATTTTATTCCAAAACACACATAAAGACTGTGTTTTGTACCTAGACATCATCAGCTGATTGATTTTAAGGAACTGGAACAAGTATTTCTATCACTCCTTAGTACAAACTATGCAAATACTTGTATGTTAACTGAAAACAGTTGTTCAAAACTGAGAATTTCTGTTTCACATGAGATGTTGAGATTTTCACTTTTCCCCAAGTCTGATTTTTTTTTTTAAGCAAAGTTTTCCCCAAAGCTATTTTTAAAGCAAATTATAATATTTTACAAAATTTCTGTTTAAAATTCAAATTAGCTTCAGAATTATGCTTTTCTTTTTGTATCTTTTATTATTTCAAACACACAAACAGAAATGCACAATATTATGCAATAATATAGAAGATGGAATTGGGGAGAGGTTAATTTCTTCTACATTTGAGTTGCAGACATCCGAATCAGAGCTAGCCATTTAGAATCCCTTTAGGACTGGCAGAGGAGACTGGCACTTCTAGTGTGCAACACCTCTCAGCTGAAGCTAGACAACTTCAGTAAGTCAGATGAATCATGAAGCACCTACCTCACTCTATTAACTCTAAAGGGAATCTAGATAAAATGTATGTATTGTAACTTTTGTAGGTGTCAAAGTGAGGCGAGATAAATTGCCCCTTACATGTCCTACTGTGACATAGTACCAAAGTATTTAATACCAAATAATACCAAAATATTTAAGTATAAGTGTGAAGTGTAGTTGCTACTTTTTATATATGGCAGTACTTGATATATATGGTATTTATCAAGCATATTTTCTTATTTCAAGCATCCTTTTCAGAGACTTGGAGGATGAAAATAATAGAAGCAATCAGGTTTACGTTCATCTCATCTAAGTTAGAACATCTAACTAGTTTAACTTAATAATTAAGTTAAAAACTTGATTGCCTCTGTAATCAATGGTGATAGGCATCTCCAGAGTCACATCTTAAGCTGGCTGAATAATCCGCTGGAGGTACCTCTTTTTCCAGTGACTTTAAGGCAGCACACAATAACAAGGAACATCAGCTGAAATCCCTGCATATTGGGACCTAGTTTCCTGAAACTCATTTAAGTCCCAGGCATCAATTTAATCATCCAAATTTTCATGACTGTCTAAGCTTAAGGAGATCTAAATTTATTAGTTAGCTCTGTACTTAGCTTCAATCTCCGTGGTCTGAATCTCCATGGTCACCTAACTCTAGGGACCTATGCGTGTTCATACTTGGGAGTTAAGCACTTAGTTCGCACCAAAGCTCTTCTGCAAGTCTTATTCAGGCATCTAAGCTCTATCCACATCACATGAGTAACTTGCTAGAGAAATCTAGAGTGTTAGATGTAGTTACCACCACTTTTGTCTAACTGCTGAGCAGTTAGAGCATTCGTCATGGAAATAACAGAGCTGGAAAGTAGGATCTCCTTAGCCAGGAGACTGAATCCACATCATTTGTATTGTAAGAAGGTGTATAACCACTTAGGAAGTAGCCTTCACAAATATATAAATGCACACCCTTTGAAACAGAGTCCCTGTGCTGCCAGTAAGCAGGAGTCAGAGAAAGTGAGCTGGAAGGAGGTACTCTTGCTCCGATCTACTAGTGCACTAAGGTGAAAGAAAAGAGATACAGACAGATTGAGAGAGAACACAGTTAATTAATATTTTCTATTGGTTCCTATATTCCTGGTAAAGGTGTTGACAACTCTCTTAAGCTGATCTGCTGGAGGCTGCAGATTTGTAGGAAGAAAGACCTGGTGTAATTAGGGGATCTTTCTCTGCAGGCCTTCCGAGGTATCTATTGTTTTTCTGTTGTATTCATAGAGATTATAGCTTTAAACAATGCTGGTTTTCCCCTGTAATCTTTCCTGCCTATCACATTAGCCAGCTAAAAGGTCTATAAAAGAATTTACAAATTAAATTTCGCATAGTTCCCAAATTAGGACTTTCAGCTTGTTGCCTAAGATGGAGCAGGATGAATCTGGGTTGATATACTCACCAGTGCAGAAGGTCTTTCCAAAATTTTGATGTTGGCTGAAAATCATCTTTCTAGGGTAGTGCAAAAAGCTGTTCCTGAGATTTATAAATGGCCATCTAACTTTCTAGATCAAAAGTATGAAATTGTTTGATTGCAACACAGATTGATCTAGAAAAACAAGATGTTTCCAGCAGCATTGGGTAATAACATAATAATAACAACATTTCTAAAATTGTTTGGATACTGGATTATGGAATTCACCTCACCAAATATAGATGCTTACATATGACCTAGGGTGACTAGTTCGGATGAGGATGTCCACAGCAGAGGTATCTAGGACATGATTCAGCTGCCTAAACATAAACTTCTAGTGTCATGTGGCATGCTGTAGGGTACCTGTGATAACAGATGTGGTGGGGTGACCTTGGCTAGATGCCAGGTGCCCATCAAGCCATTCTATCACTCCCCCTCTTCAGCAGGACAGGGGAGAGAAAGTATAACAAAAGGCTCGTGGTTTGAGATAAGGACAGGGAGAGGTCACTCACCAATTACCATCATGGGCAAAACAGACTCTCACTTGGGAAAATAGTTTAATTTATAACCACTCAAATCAGAGTAGGGTAATCAGAAATGAAACCAAATTTTAAAACACCTCCCCCCAACCCTCCCTTCTTCCCAGGATAAACTTCACTCCTGGTTTTCTCTACCTCCTCTCCACCAGCGGCACAGGGGGATGGGGAACAGGGGTTGCAGTCGGTCCATCACATGTTGCCTCTGCCGCTCCTTCCTCCTCACACTCTTCCCCTGCTCCAGCACGGGGTCCCTCCCACAGGAGACAGTCCTCCATGAACTTCTCCAACATGGGTCCTTCTCATGGGCTACAGTTCTTCACGAACTGCTCTAGCATGGGTCCCTTCCATGGTGTGCAGTCCTTCAGGAGCAGACTGCTCCAGCGTGGGTCCCCCATGGGATCACAAGTCCTGCCAGCAAACCTGCTCCAGTGTGGGCTCCTCCCTCCATGGATCCACAGGTCCTGCCAGGAGCCTGCTCCAGCATGGGCTTCTCACAGGGTCACAGCCTCCTTTGGACATCCACCTGCTCCGGTGCGGGGTCCTCCATGGGCTGCAGGTGGATATCTGCTCCACTGTGGACCACCATGGGCTGCAGGGGGACAGCCTGCCTCACCATGGTCTTCGCCACTGTCTGCAGAGGAATCTCGGCTCCAGCACCTGCAGTACCTCCTCCCCCTTCTTCTTCACTGACCTTGGTGTCTGCAGAGTCATTCCTCTCACATATTCTCATTCCTCTCCTCGGCTGCAGTTGCGCAGGGTTTTTTTCCCTTCTTAAATGATATCACGGAGGCACTACCACCATCGCTGATGGGCTCAGCCTTGGCCAGTGGTGGGTCCATCTTGGAGCTGGCTGGCGTCTCTACTGGACATAGGGGAAGCTTCTGGCATCTTCTCACAGAAGCCATCCCTGGAGCCCCCCCACCACAAAAACCTTGCCATGCAAACCTAATACAACAGCAAAGCAATGGCATTTACAAAACAGGAATTACAGCAGACAGTGATGAGGGCTGCATATACTAGTCTACAATGGCACTTATGCTGAGGTTGTTAAATTTCACCCCCAAAATAAAATGAAAGGAATAGTATCCAATACGTCTTCCCATCTCTAAAAATGAACAATATTTTTAATATAGGAAATTGCAAGCCTAGAAAAGCAGATTTTTAAGGCATCTGTCATGTTTGAATTCTTACTGTATGAACTAATAAAGGAAGCATACTCACTGTAAGAGTTGGAAATCAAGCTTATGCTGTGCCATTAATATAATTGCAGCAGATGGAAGGCTTTAGAACACATTTTGCCTTAAACAACCATTTTTTAAAATGATGATAAATAGAAAGTAGAGTAGGCTTGGAGAAGGGCTACTAAGGATGACCAAGGAGACAAAGAGCCTGTCTCCTGTAAGAGGAAGTTTAAAAATTTAGCTTGTTTAGCTCAGACAAATGCATCAGAGAGGTGTAAGCAGCAGGGAAAAAAGAAGAGCTACGTAACTGAAGAAATAATTTTGGTATAAGTACAAGCGTATGTAAGTTGGCCATGAACACCTGAGCTCTAAACTAGAGGGGTGTTTTTTGATCAGAGTAATGATTTTCAGAACATCCTTCCAAGTGGCTGCCAAGTGGACTAGTGACATCAAAACTCCCTCCTCTACCCCATCCTGGTCCAAAGGTTTAAAATCAGAAGATGATGAATTTATGAATCAGATTATCTGCTGTGATTGACTGTGGTAGCAGGCAGTGAAATGCCTTAGTTGCCTTCTTACTGCTAAGCAAAAGAGCATCAGAGCTAGATTGGCATGGCCTGACTCATCCCCTCATTGGTGAAGTTCAATCTCCTCTAAGTAGACTGTCCACATGGCATGGCACTTGGTTTTGGTCTCCTCTGTAGCCCGTGTAGTGTTCTTCGGAAATAAAAGCTGTGGTGTATGTTTTTGTTGGGTTTCTTTTTTTTTTTCCCAGTTCAAAGCAACTCAAATGATCTGAGGACCGTGCTGTAACCCACCAGAGTCATGTTTTATAGCATGAAATAGGTAACGTGCTGCACACCTAGAGGTTCACTATGCAGCACACTCTACCTGAGAGTGCAACACCTGCTGAGCTTTTTTGGTTAGTGCTGTTTTTTGTTTAGCTACACTTAATTTACAAACCATGTTTCAAGGCTCAGTACCTCAGTGGCCACAAGACCAGTGATAGAAAACTGGAAAACTCCATGGTTTTGCTTGTGACTTCCATACAGGACCTCATATGCACTCTGCCAGTGTTTCACTTTCAGGGGAATGTGGATGGAGGAAACCAAGCCTGGTACAATCTCATCCATACAGTCTTGTTAGAGCAATGCTGGTGTGAAGGATACCCCAAATGTTCCCTTCTCTTGGAGACAGCTAGTTGGAACAGCCCAAAACAGAGCAAGCAGGTGAAGAAATGTGGGTGATTACGGGTGTAGTTCCCAGGTTTTCTTTTGTACAGATGTGTTAGTATAATCTCCTGGATGAGTGTTGTTGTTTAGCCCCAGCCAGCAACTAAGCACCACGCAGCCGCTCGCTCACTCCCCCTACCCCAATGGGATGGGGGAGAGAATCAGGGGAGTAAGAGTGAGAAAAACTCCTGGGTTGAGATAAGAACAGTTTAATAATTGAAATAAAGTAAAATAGTAATTATAATATTAACAATATAATAATGATAATAATAATAATAATATCCAAAGCAAGTGATGCACAATGCAATTGCTCACCACCCGCCGACCGATACCCAGACAGTTCCCAAGCAATGATTGCTGCTCCCCAACCAACCCCCCCCAGTTTCTATACTGAGCATGACGTCATATGGTATGGAATAGCCCTTTGGTCAGTTTGGATCCACTCTTCTGGCTGTGCCCCCTCCCAGTTTCTTGTGCACCTGGCAGAGCATGGGAAGCTGAAAAATTCTTGACTAGCATAAGCAGTACTCAGCAACAACTAAAACATCAGTGTGTTATCAGCATTCTTCTCCTACTAAATCCAAAACACAGCACTATGCCTGCTACTAGGAAGAAAATTAACTCTATCCCAGCCGAAACCAGGACAGTGAGATTCTTTATCCTCAGCAGAGGTGTGCTTGAGAAATTCAGAAAAAGGTTTAAAAGATACAGGTAACCTGGTAACCATGGTAAGTCTAAGGTGCTACAGAAAGTATTCCTAAAAATGAAATACTGTCAGTAGAAAAATTAATCTTCTTAAACTTAAAATTATTGTCTTTATTTAGCCACTACCAGCCCTGCTGGTAGAAAATAATCAGTCTAAGCAGTTTTATGGATCTATTAGTGAGATTGAGAGTACTCTTTATGAAACATATGAACTTTTCAACCATAGTTGTTGATTTTTGTTGTTTTTGACAACAGTAGTGGATATGAACTCTGCTTTGAAGGTAAACTGACTTTGTTGTTTACACGTGATTGTTCCTTCTGTGCAGGGGAGCAGCATTTTTCTCCTTTTGCTCAGACAGCCTAATGTTGTGGGTGTGATACATGCTAGAAATCCACAGGTGGCTTGAATTAGAATCTGCTGGAACTGGGAGCTCTGCAGGCTGGCCCTGCCTTTCTATCATGACCAGTTCTGTTCACACAGCTGGCATGCAACTTACTATAAATAACAACAAGGAACACTGCTAAACCCTGTTAACAGGGTTTCTCTCTTTGCTTTCTCTTTTAATTTATTTCTTTTAACATGTATCAATTATATATGTATATAAGTTATATTCACATATATATCAATATATATATCACTCAGGAATAATCACAGAATTAAAAGAATTAATTACACTTGCAACAAGTGATGTCCTGTAAGTGGGTATGAAGGGCAGTAGAGGTTGAAAGAATGACTTCAGTTCTGACAAGAGGGGTAAGGGTTATGTGCAGTGTTGTGCATCCAGAACTAGATGTAAAAACAGTATCTGAATAGAGTTTTTAATAAATGTGTCAGGACCAGAGATGGAGGTGAGCCAGTCTATATCACTTTTTGCTGGAAGAAAGATCTCCAGTGTTTTTCAGAGGACAAAAAGGGTGAGGAGGAAAGGAAAGAAAAAAAAAAAAATCTAATTTTTGTGTGAATGGAGTTGATGAACGCATGAGAGTGAAAACCAGAAGAAACTTACACTTTTATGATGAGACTACAAAATTATTGCAATAAAGAGCACAAAATTATTGCATTAATAACAATGGCTCACAGACCTGAATGAATGGCTGCAATGATTTGTGTAGTTGCCTGGATTACATATATTGCCACATACAGACTCAACATACTGAGGTGTATTAAAACTGTTGGTAATGTTGATGGTGAAACATAAAACTTGCCTTAAGACCTAGATATTTATCAAAAGGTTTGCTAAGGTTCATGGGTCTCTTGACTGAACTTGAACAGAATTATGGCTTTGCAATGACATCATGAAAAATTTGTGGTGTAATATGAAACATAGTAAAACTCCTCACGTACAGAGGCAGTTTTCAGCCAGGCAGCACCTAATACCTCCTGCATGTTAGTGAGACAAACATGTCACAACCTTTGTGCCTTTGAGACTCTCTCTTCTCCAAATAAAATAAATGTGGCAATACAGAGCTTCTTTGCATCTCAGGTTAAAATGGCAGATTGTAATTAGTGTTTAAAGCATGTGAAATGTGACTTGGGGAATCTGCTGTGTACAGCTTACAAATTCTGATTAATTCTATAAAAAACTGTTTCATTTGGTGCCTCCATATGTGATGAGCCACCTAGAGCTGGCGAGAATCCTGACACATATTGCCTGTCCTGTCTGAAAGATATCACAGATCTTTCACAGGAAGGTTGTTAGCATTAGGGACTGAGAAGTGGTAAAACAATGCACATGCTAAGGAAGAGTTAGAAAAACCCAGTTGACTTCTATCTGAGGGAACTGGAGTGGGGAAATGTATGTTGAATCTCTACAAAAGAACAAAGACCAAAGGTGTAAAAGCAGGTTTAAAAAGATAAAGGCACAAACCTTTTATTAGATTTAGGATTTTGTAATTAGCTGTGAAGTCCTTTCCCATCCAGCTCTCCTTGTTTCCTGAGCTGAGAAACATCCATGAGACAAGCTATGCCAAGAAAGGTCCATTATAAGGAATTCTCTCCCTTTTGTTGCCCTTGCTCGTAGCCTTGTTGCTCCCATAGACTATTTCATTCCTCCTCTTGGTCTCACAGGGCTTAGAAAAAGGAACATATGGCAGAAGCAGTAGCTGTTACTGCAGAATGCTTCAAAGTCCCACCAAAATGGCTCCTTAGCTCTGTGCTGGCACTACAAGACTGAACCTTTGTACTAGCGGTGCGCCTTTAATGTCTTCTCACCTGGTGTACGTTCCTGTTGTGGTCATCCATAATGATCTTTCTGCAGGGTAAAAAAGGTAGCCTAGTTCTGGGAAATCATGGAAGAATGGGAGGGGAAAAAATCAAGGGGTTTTTAGTAGCCCCCTTCAAACTCAAGGCACAGAGACTTCCAGCTGCCCTGCAGAGGATGCCATACAATGCATATGATGCAGCTCATTGCTATATGTTTTATTCAAGGGAAAAAAAACCCCTGGATGATATCAATGATTTATACGAAAATAAAATCTGAGACTTTTTTTCTTTTTTTTTTTCAGCAGTTACATCCAAACTTTGTTTCAGTGCTTCATACCTGGAGACAGATCTGATCATATAGAGAGAAGGTCAGATTCAATACAATGGGAAGCTGACTAGAGTGGAAAAGTGGAAAATGGGGACTTTTGAACTTCAAAACATATTGACGCAAATCTGAAATTTATTCAGGATTTGTCAGGAAGCTGATGTACAGAAAGGGGAATAAGAATTTCACTGTTTTTTCTGGAAGTGAAAGCGTACATACATGTTTCCTAAACTCTTGATGATTAAAAGTGATTAGTTTTACAGACTTTGCTAAAATTTGCGTGGTATGTGTTCAACTGTCTCATCTGCTGGACAATATAATCAGCCCTATACATCTACAGGGAACATAACCGCTCCTGTTAAGTATGAATATAGATGAAGAATTCCATTGCCATATTTTAAAATATAAAAGAACAGCCTAGGAACAAATGTTTATTTCTAAAACAGAATGATCTTTTTTATGTATGTTGGGGGGAGGAATGCCAAACATCATCTTCATGGCAGAGGCATTTCATATGTTTTCAAGGCAAATAAAATAAAATGTTCCTGCATTGTTGTGTTACAAGAATAATCTTTTCCTGGTCATGCCTTTTTCTTTCATTTGCATTAACAAAGTGATTCCTTACTCCAGGACTTAGATTGCTTCATCTGACTCAGTAGTCTTCAAAGCATTCTCACGTAAATTCTCTCTTTCCTTGAAATACTTTTCCTTTCCTTATCTCAGCATTAAATATCTTTGCATCACTCAGTCTACCAGGGTTGCTAACAGCAGTCTCCATAAAACAGCATCTTGTATGCTTATTTTCCATATTCTGTTCTTCATATGATATCAGATAATACTTGCTTGGTGTGCCATGGCTGCCTTTAAAAGAAGTTAATCTTGTTTAAAGTTGTCAATGTGGATATTCCCCAAAATGGTGGATGGGAAATGTGGGGCCTTTGTTGTGAAAAATCTGTTGGGAAGACAGAAGCAATAAAGGCTGAGACTTAAAGTAACTTCAGCTCTGTTGCGAGAACCCATAAAAGGCTAGTTTATCCTCAAAATGGAGTGGCAGTAACAATTGAATGACAAAATAATGCTGTGTGTGCCTATTTAATATACTTCTATGGCAACTATTATTAGGGGACAAGTAACCCTTATATTAAGATGCTTGTGTTTCTACTCTATGGTCTGATTCTGACAACTGGATCATCTTCAACCTCAAATCTGAATCACACTCCTAAACCTGGTATACAGTGTTGGCTCCCAGGAGATTAACACCGCTGGGAGCAACCTAAACCACGTAAAACACAATTTAAAAATGCAGGGTTGTGGTTTTGTTTTTACTTGGCCTGGTTGTATTCCTTATGAGAAGTTATCCTAATTTTACATAAAGCAAGACAGGAAATTATGGTGGAACAGTGGCAGAATCTGGGACTTTCAGGCCTGTTTTTAGGACCTCAAAAATCAGTTCCTAAAGCTGCTCACCGGATCTGGACTATCTTGAGGTGGATGTGACAGCTACCCACACTGTCCTCTAGAGGAAAATATTCTGCTGAACAAAAATAAATACAAAGTGGTGCAAGGAACATTTTGGTTCATATCCTGTAGTGAGTATAAGAGTTAGAACCATAGAATCATAGAAACTTTTAGGTTGGAAAAGACCCTTAAGATCATCAGGTCCAACCATAAACCTAACATTATCGAGTCCACCGTAAACCATGTCCCTAAGCAGCACAAATGGAAGTTCCACTACATGATGGATTCTGGAATTTTACAATTTGGCTACATTCTGTATGAGAATTAAAGGAAAATGTTTTAAAATTCTCTGAAGGAAATTTTCTTTGAAGTTGTACCAGGTGATTAGAAACATTTTGTTTTGGGAAAATTGAGGCATTTAATTATGATGTTGACAGTTTTTTTCACTACAAAATATAGTAATACACAATTAAAATATGCAAATTAGGATAGTTTTTTTAAAAGTAGATTTAAATAATAGAAAACTTTGATCTGCATACACTGTCAAAGGAAATTCAACCTTCTTGACAATTTCCTTCCTTTTTTTACTTCCAAAATGAAATTCCAGGAAAACTGACCTGATTTTACAATGCTTTTGATGGTACTGCATATTCTGATGGAAAACGGCTCTTTGGGAGTGTCCCTGAGCAGCTCTGGTAATGAGTTTATCCATGAAACATTTGCTGAACAGGTAATGTCTACTGAATTGAATTACTGTGCTTCCTTTATAACACACTGATCTTTAGATTAATGATTTCATCTGTTTACTTTCCTGTTTTATGGCTAAAGTGAAACTAATCAAGGAATAAAAAAACAGGACAGAGCACTATGTTGGCATGCAGTTTACATTTTCTTATTTGCAGATCTGCAAGCTTTTCAAAACTAAGGCAATAGAAAATCAACTGTTCTACTGAAGGATGCTGGCAATTGCTCTCACTCCCACCAGGGAAAAGTTTTATCTTTTGAAACATGGCTTGACTTTAGTTTTTATTATAATTAACTCACTTAATAGAAGGAGGAAAAAAAAATATACCTGTCAAGAAATTAGCTGTAAGACCAGTCAGTTCATGAAAAATAAATAAATAAATTTTAAAAAGTCACCCGTTCTGTCTCTGCAATATATCACAAATGGGAGAAGAGATTATAAAGAGGAAAAATAAAGTGATTACTTTGATTCATTATAAGTTGGTGTAGTAAATTTTAGAAATGCCGTACTTCAAGTCATTCTAACAAAATAAAAGCCACAAGTCACTCATTCACCTAGATATATTCTGAATATTTCAAATTTAGCTTTTTAGGAAATGCATGGCTTTCCTGTATAACTTCTTATCTTTTTAATTGTGTTGAAAAAGTAGAGCACTGAACTGGCAGGGACAGGTGTATCAAAAGTAATTAAAGAAGTAATCCTCACTCTGGCATAAATGTCCTTGTGATACCACTATAGGATACCACCAGTTGCTAACAGAGAATTCTTCTCATCACTGCTTAACTGTGATTTTTTTTTTTTTTTTTTTTTTGGTCTTGCCTCCTAACCCACCTTCCCCTCAAACTACTCAGTGTTGTTTGCACTGCTACAGCTGCAGGCAGCTTAATTATGTGCTTCGTGTGGCATAAGCACAGGGCAAGTACAGCCTCTGCC
This sequence comes from Pelecanus crispus, assembly GCF_030463565.1. Taxonomy (NCBI): domain Eukaryota; kingdom Metazoa; phylum Chordata; class Aves; order Pelecaniformes; family Pelecanidae; genus Pelecanus; species Pelecanus crispus. The sequence continues at coordinate 191,401,766 of NC_134643.1, read as the reverse complement.
CCTGAGACCTTTCAATCAGATGGGGAACATGAGGAGTCAGAGACAAAACTTCACCTAGTGATTAGCAGCAAGGTTGGCTTATGTGTAGGTTAATCACCATCAATTGTTTTGTGCCGGAAAAGGAGAATTTTAAAGAAGGGCTTCCAGTAGATCATGGTTTTGGTACTTCTGTGCTCTTGTGTAATCTGCAGAGCAGTGTATCCTGGGAATATTATGCAAAAAGGCTCAGTGAGATTAAGGCATGTTCTGCATAGGGTATCCTGGAAAGATATCGTAGCTGAAATTATACAAAGCTGCTATAAAGAGGGAAGGAATAATCCAGTACCCATGTCCAGGATTACACTTTGCTGGTGACACAGGCGATTTCCACAAGAGAAAAGGCTCTTTGTCTTTACACTAAGGGTAAAGAAACACTGGAACTGAGTGTCTAGGGCAGCTTTGGAGTCCCCATCATGGGAATTAAAAAAAAAAAATAACAGGCCAAATACCTGTTGGAAAAAACATATATAGTATAGCAATGAAACCGAAGAGTGGAAAGATGATCTCCCAGGCCTGTTTCAAGCCTATCTTCTATAATTTTGGGATGGCCATTTTATGAGCTTGTGAATGAGGGCAGAGGGAATTCAGTTTTTCCAACCAAACTGCAGCTTCACATCACTGACTGGGGCTGCTGCTCCCCAGGACCATTTGAAGGAAGTGCGCACTGCAGACGTAGTTTCTGCCCAGGATGGTTCTCTGTAGATAACCCAAGTTTGCTCAAGTTTGGGTGTATTAGAGGTTTTCCAAAGTGTGTCCACCCATGTCACGTAGCACCTGGCCCTGTGTCTTTTCTGCACTCTGCATGGTGTCCCTTTAGCCTAGCACAGTCCTTATGTTTCCTTTGCCAGTGCAGACATGCTAGCATGATTGATCTGACAGCAAGGACAACCTGGAGGGCCCAGACTTCTAGCTAGCTTCAGAGAGCCTCAGGTATAGCCGATCACTAAGCAGGTGAAAGACATCGAGTTCAATAACTGCCTGGCAGCTGAACTTTGTACAACCACTGCCTCACACTGAAAGGCAGATTGCCTTTGACTGGCACAGGCTCCTGGAAGAGCAGAGTCACTACTCCCTCCAGGGACCTCCCAATTTCACTTCTCTGAATGGGCTCTCCCCACTCAAAGGGATAAGGGACATTGAATGAAGCCACCATGGGGTTACTTACACTGAGCTCCCACTGCAGCCCATTATCCTAATCTGCTCCTTGCCTCCCAAGTGTGATAACATATTAGCATTGCCATTTTCTGGACAACTTTAATGAAGCCAGGAGCTGTAACAGAGACAGCTAGACCTCCTTATCTGTATGGTTCTTTACCAGCAACTTTAGTAATTTGGATTTATATGAGTCTCCTGAGACATATGTTAAATATTTTCCCTTGGGGTACTTCAAAGCTCTATTATGCCTGTAAATTTTGCCAGGGAGAGTGTAGGATAGCTTGTCTTTCTGTGTGATACTCCAGTCTGCATGTTGGATTTCCATATGGTGTAACTACTGTCACTCCGTTGACTTCACAGTCATCTCCCACTGAGACAGCTGCATCTCCTGGCTGTGTACAGCAAAAATTAAGACTTGAATGAGAAATATATGAGGGAAATTCAGCTTCTGTAGGAAGCAATATCAGTGAGCCAGGGCAAACAACTTCCAAGAATGGAGTGCAAGGGGATATTTATCCTCACAAACCAGACACTTTTGTTAGCAAAAATTAGTGAAGTTAACAAGTTGAAGGCCTAGTTGGATCTCAGCTGCTTATTTCTGAAATCAGCTTACTGGGCTGCAAATGTTCTGGCAGTAAAGACTAGGGTCTGGACTTGATTTTCCCCCCTTATCTTTGCCTTTGAAGTTGTAATCTATTCTCCATACACTTACCATTCTTCTCTTGCCTCTTCCACTTCCAGGTAGAATCACTGAGGTGGACTTAGTTTAGGGCTAACAGTGAGACTGGTTAGGTACATGAGCATCATATAGTTTTTCCTAATAAAGATTATTTAATGAGAACTCCAGATTGTGCTCTGTCTTTGAGTTAAGTTGAGGAAGAAGTTCATGGTGTTAGTGTTTCTCTATGACACCTTTAATCATTTAGACTAAAAGTATCCTACAGGTCGCCTTTTTTACATTTCTTTGACTTGGCAGTTTAAGAATAAATGATTTGCTCATGTTTATAATGCCCACACATATTTTCCTGGGAATGAAGCACACAATATTTGCAAAAAAAGATCCTTTACTTCTTAGGAGCATTCCTTTTTCTTTTCTAGCAGCCCATACATTTGTTGACCTTCAGAACAGAGCTGTGTGTATCACTGATTTTTTTTTGGTTCAGTGGTTCAAACAACAAAAGTCATTTTGGGTCAATCTGAAATGAAAATTTGTTTGATTGCTTCTCTCCCAGCTCCTGAGAATCAAAACTGAAAATTGTTTTGGATTGAAGGAAATACCTTGTTTGACCCCAAATAACATGTTGGGTAAATTTTATGCTGCTTTAGTAATGTAGAGGAAATTTGGGAATAAAGTGCTGAATTCACAAGGGTAATTCATTCAAAGAAGTGAATGTATCATGCTGTGTTCTTCTGTTTACCTCCTTTTTCTTGCCCCTTGAATACCAATGTTTGCAGCAGCTTTTGGGGAAATGGGAGATGAAAATTCAAATCCCCCCTCTCTCTGATTTTAAATATAGATTTTCTATCTCTGTAGCATGCCTATTGGTGCATTTCAGTCTCGCTTGCTGCAGCTGTTCCATTTTTTGTAAATAATTGAGTATTCATTTTGACAGACAGGGAAATAAATGTGAAAGCCTGGTTCTTTAGCTTGCTGGTTACGACATTTTAGCTTAGAGGTATGAAAGTCAGTTGAAGTCCTTGCTTCAGCGATAGCTTAACTGCTTCTGCTGGTTACAGGGGCTTTGAAAAGAGAGATCATTCCTAAAATATTGGAATGCCTAATGGTAAGATTACTTTTTGCTAATAAGGGAGACCCCAATTTCAAGTTCTGATGCACACAGAGCAGAGGAGAAGTAGAAAACAGCCTCCTGCCCTTCAGCTACAAGTGTCTTCATTGGTGTGTAGGCATGATGAGGGGCAGTACCACTCTTCACTACGTAGTTCTCAAGGGGCTGCTGTAGTGTTTTTGTAAAGTTTATGAAATGTTGCTTTCTCTGACCAACAGTGTTTGCCTAAGTTAAGCTGAACCCATAGACAGTTTCAGCTGCTCCAAAAGGCATTTTTTGGTGAAGAGCAACATCAAAGCAATGTCTACCAGTGCTAATCCAGAGCTCTTCTTAGATTTAACTCAATAGTTAGGATTTTTTTTTTGAGGTCCTAGTGGAGTGAAGGAGAGGGTATATAAGGAAATTATCAGTGTGTGCAGCTTGATGAATTTTTCTGTAAAAGTGAATAACTGTGTGTGAATTAAAAATATTCCTGTTTGAGTCTTCTTAGACTTCAAGACAGTCGTATTTTATAAATAGAAATAACAAAGGTGATCAGAAAATGCTTATAAGCACTTTGAAGATGTAAAGTGCTAAAAAACAAAGAAAAAATAGAAGGGGAAGTTCTAAGTTCATGTCAAATGAAAAGTCTTGAAAATTTTGACAGTTTGTCAGGCATTTCCCATTCTGGGTGCTCCTACAAGCGATATCCCAGACTTTCTTTTAAAGGCACACCAAGCAAATGCTGATTATGTATACCAGTGAATTTATCTAAAATAAAGAAAGGATTTTAAAGATGACAGATAACAACCTCCTGAACAATTATTTTGCAATAAATAACTGAATGCAAAATACTTTTAGAAGAACACTTGTTCAACACTCAGGGGACTGAAAAAGACTATATGGGTCACTGAGTCCACTCACTAGCAGTCATATTGAATCATGAAATTATGCTGTTGAGGACAGGTCCAGAGAAAACCTGCTTCACACATCCTTATACCTGTTATCCAAAAATGCCTCCCAACACTCTTATATTAATTAGAGACCCAGATTATAGGTATAACATTTCACAGGCCTTTACCAGTGTTTTGCTTTTTAGGGACATCAGGACAGCTATATCTTGGTATTATGATGCATACTTCAGAGGAAGGCAGAAACACCAATGGTCCCTATCAGTTTAAAATGAGGAGAAAAAGCTGTCTGAAATTTGATGGTTAATTTATCCCTGAGAATGTGAATAGGACTACAGATCTAGAAAGCACTACAAACCACTTACCTACAAGAACCTGATTTTATCACAACTTTAGACATCTACCATGTAGAAGCTTATATTTGATCTAGTCATAGAGACTACTTTAACAGAAAATGTACAAAAATAAGCATTTCTGGAAGTCTTTTGGTGTTTTAATATCTAACATAGGTTGACATGTGTTGTGTCCTGGAAGACACTGTAAAGGAAACATTTGCTCTCAGCTCAAATGTAAGCATCAGTAGCACAGGTGTCCAGATTTGGACTGGTGTACTGCACCCATTTTAATTGAGCTTAGTTTATTACATACGAATTGCAGGATGCCCACCTGAGATGTTTCCCTGGCACAACTTTGCCATCGTTCTTAAAGTTTCTTTGTATCTTAAGTGTCCTACTTTCATCAATTTTGTCTCCTTTATTTTTGCCAGGTCACAGCATAGCAGGCTAGCAAGGCAATGGAAGAGTTTGTTTTACAGGGCATTGATTCTGAGAAACTCTAAGGTAACTTAGAAAGAAAAAATGAAGAGAAAGAGAAGAAAATAGGAAGGATCATAAACAGTCAGCTGTGTAAAATGTCCTATTATGTGATTTAAGATTATAGAGAAATAATAATCTTGAAGCACAAAATGTACCATTTTGCTTTACTGCTGAGAAACCCCAAATTTATCTGCTCTAGAGTTTAAAAAGTCAATTCTTTAATGAACAAGAATGACTGCTGGTGTTATATTCTCTCCCTTGTTTCTGTAGAGTTATATGCCAAGCTATTTTATTAAGCTGAGAATGTAATACAACACTATTTAAAATTTTGGAACCTTACTTTATTCAAGCTAATATTCAGAGGTTATTGGAAGAATGAGAAGGCAATTGTTTCAATTGCATTAAAGCAATGGTAATGTTAATTTCAACTTCCTTTTTAATTCTTGCTTTACCAGAACCTTATGCTAATCCAGGAAAACTAATTAATCCAGTTAACAAGCATAACAACAGTTTTTCTTACAGAATCAAGTAGGCAGAACTCTGCTGCACATTGTCCATTAGCCCAATGTCTTCTGCCTTTTCTTGTGCAGAGCTTGTAGCTCTGCTTGGTATAAAATTTTCTTGAATTAATTTCACAAGTATTTTCTCAGGATCTGATCCTGTCCCATTGTAAAACAGTGACGAAAAGGGCCTTTGGAGTATTTCACGAGTCGTCTTCTGCATTCTGTGGGCACAGATAGTATTCCTTCAACATGTCTTTCAAGAAGAGAAAAGAACAACAAAACATGTCAAAGGAGTAAAGGATGCAGAGAGCAGAAGCAATTATTCTGTCTCCTCAAGTATCAGGCAGCTATTCTGGCCAGCAGGGTATGGCTGAGGGCAGTATATTTGTTGGAGGGGTGACATTTTTTGCACACCTTACAGGTATCAGATAGATGGGCCTCCACTACTGTGGACTCGTCATCATCCAGGTAAGGAGTCTCACCTTGAAACCATAACTGAAAAATAAGAATGAAGAATTTAAAGTACCTAAAGATATAGAACTTCAAGGCTCATTGGCTTTCAGTCAGGTATAGGTTGCTTTATGTAGAAGCCACCTCTTAAATTTTTTCCTATGTGTTTATTTCTGGCAAAATTTTATCCAGTCTTCCCAATTTATGCCAAAAATCTTCACAGATATACTAACCATCATCTGCAAAATTTTTTTATCATGACAAGAAAGGACTTCTCAGACACACAAAATAAGTGTTCTCTAATATCCACCATGACATGAAACCACTCTGCATTTTAACTAGAGAGGTCAGAAAATATGGCTGCAGAGGTTGATACTAGTGATTTCCTCCTTCAATAACATAATAGTTGCTTAAAACTGAGTGCAAGCTGTAAGTAAATTGTTGAAAATAATGGCTCAGCATTTGATAGATTCACACATTCACATTTCCTTTATTGGGTTTTTCCCCCAAAGACATTTGAATAATTGAGTTCTACTTGCAGGAAAACAAATTCTGAAGTTGAAAAAACAATATTGAAATTCACATACAGATGTACTCATGCCCAGAGTATATAAACACTCACCAAATTGGGAAAATTAAATAAAGTCACATGCTTTACCAGACCAATTACAATGCACCGACGCAGATCACGTAGCAAGCACGGTATACCAAAGGCTCACAGGGAACTGTTCAGGCTCAATCCATAGTTAAAAATATTCACCAAATGTGGTCAGATGATTTTGATTAACAAATAAACTAGAAAGTAGATTTGCTAACAGATATTCAGAAAGCAGAAAATGAGGTTACATTCAGCAGATGAATTATTCATTGTGAATTATTTGCTCAGTTCTAATAATTACAGCAGGGAAAAATTAATTAATGTTACAGCAAATACTTTAATTTTTATAATAAAAAGATTGATCATTGAAATGAGTCTTAAAAAGAGATTTCTAAATGGAAGAAATAATGAGACATGATCAAGAATAATATGAAGCTTCAACCTGAATAAAATTTACACCTGTGAGTAATTTTACACAGATATAATCCCATACAGATATAGTTTCAGTAAAGCACTTGGACATTGAAATAGTTTCTTTCTTGATTTCCTTTCCATTATGTTTATAAGAAATGTCCTTTTCTTAACCATGGTTTACAGATGTATTCACAGGATAATGTCCTAATTGTATTAAGTACAGGTATAGTTCTGATTATTTTGCTGATAGCTTTATTGCCATTTATTTGCTTCTTGCAGTCATAGCCCTAGAAGCTTTACTGAATGGAGGGATTCTCAGCAATGAAGCAACCATGAAATTAGGGTTGAAACCACCAAACTGACAGTATGGATTTCAGTGGAGATTATCAAGAGCCTGGTGACTGGAAATCTTTGCACTGGCGTGGAAGGAACATGCTTATTCAATCTTAAAGGGAAATAATGGAAAACAATGACAGAAAAAGCTGCTTTATCTCAGCTACCCTCTTTACAGTTAAATCTTTTAAAAGAATAAATAGATTGCACTAGAGAAAAGAATGTCCATGCGGGAACAGTTTATAATAGCAGAAACAATATTTAAGGGAAAGACATTTTAATTATTATATCAACAGCCTTACAGAAGGGTTATTCAGTTATAGAGATTAATTTATCAGAAAACTAATGTGTTGAGACATTCAGAACATTTATTTTGAATAACATTTGCATGTTATTGAACCAAAATACCTTTCCATCAAAGTAGAAAATTTACACAGAAAAGCATGGCAATGAAGTTTTTCATGTTTTCAGAAAAATAAACAATTTTTTTTTCAATTTTGGCATCAAAAGGCATTAAAAACATATGTTTTAGAAGAAGAACTAAACTAATAATAAAATCTGTTTAGTTTGGTTTTGCTGACTTTTTTATCAAGTACAAATCTTTTTCTGGCCAAGTCTAATAGAATCCCCTGATAATTTCTGTAGGTTGTTTAAAACTTGAATATAAAATGCTCTTTGTCTGTGTAGGGCTGATTGAAAGCGATACATTTAATTCCTCTACTGTGTTGCTTAACTAACAGAAGTTCTGTGCCATAATATGTTATTAAACTCATAATTTCAACCTGTGTTCCAAAAATGCTTTGTGAAAACACGGGTTACCATCAACATCCAGCTGCTTTAGAGCTGAATAACTATTTTGTGGTTATGACTCAACAGGGTGAAAGGCAAGAGCAGCACCTGTCAACATGTGTATGCTGAAAGCTGTCCCAACAGTACAGTGCTAACGGTGGGATTAGAGATCCACTGTGCTGAGAAGCCTAGCAAAATGTAGTAAGGGTGTCCCTGCCTCAGAAAATTTTCCACTATGATATAATCCAAAAACACAGCATGATCACAAAATGGAGAGGCTCTGTAATGCGAGGCAGGGATAATAAGACTTTACAGGTGTAGCCACACAAAATACTTACATGCCTACTTTCATAGGCTTATGTTTAAAAAGTGAAAAATATGTAAGAAATAAGGGGCATTAAATATGCCAGTATCCCTACTGGCTACCTGCCTAAATGGTAGTCAAAGTGCTTATTATTGCAGCCTGAATTCAAAGATAGGCGAAAAGCTTCTTGAAGTCAGAGTTCAAACAAATGCAAGGCAAAAGGGCTTTCTGCAGACTCCCTTTCCTTCTTCCCAGGGAAGCTCTGGCCCTTGGGTCTGTCCAAATTTAGAATATGAGAAAGTCTTAAAATTCTTTTTTTTTTTTTTTTTTTTGTGTGCGTGTGTATATTTCTAGGTTTCTGTCCCTTGTGGAACAATTAGCCTCATCTGAGCCCTGGTACAGTTTCCCATGGCAGATCTCCACAGCAATCTCTGCAGTAGGTCATACATCTGCTGAAGTCGCTTGCTTCTATGGTTTTCATTTAACCCTTTTCTTTGCTACATGAGGCAGTCATACGGCAGGGCACCAAGAGGAATCAGAAGCGTGGGTGTTAATTCCACCCATCACAGTTCTTTGCAGAGCCTCAGATGTGACGTTTTAATCCTCTGAGCCTCATTTACTGGGTATGCAATGTGGCAATTCACTTTTTCAGTTTGAAGGCAGCATTTGGGCTCAGCAGCAATTTTAGCCCTTTGCCTTCCCCTATCTGTCAGCCTCCTCTGTCAGCAGCGTGTGCCCTGCTGGATCCCCTCTATGCTCTTGTGAAGGATATTGAAAATATCTCTGCCCATCTACTACATTTTTCCTTTTCACTTTTTTTTTTTTTTTTTTTTAGTGTAATTTTGCCTAAGCAGTGGCAGCTGTTAGATCTCTAATTGGCAGTGGAATACCTCTCAAATTACAAGACTGTACCCCATATAAAATACCAGTGTCTCCGTAATACTGTGGCACAGCAACCAATACGTTAACTCAGGAGGTTTTATGACATCAGGTGCTACAATTCATCCTTTTAATTTTCCTTAAGAAATACAGAGTGAGAGGGGAGAGTTTTCAATCACAAAGCTACATATTTCATTAGTATTCTCATTACAGTTCATACTATTTATTTATGGAGTGCTCAGATGCTGCAAGGCTCTGCAGACCTCAGGAGCAAGCTTTAGGTATGACAAGGCTAGCAAGACGTCAAAAATAGGTGAATCAGTCAATTTCTTTCAGTATTAATTGGATCTGGGAGGAAAACTGAAGGGGGGAAAAACCCCTCTGCTACTCAAGTACCTCTAAAACTTCCACCAACTTTAATGGCATTAGTATTGGGGCCTTAACTACAGCTTCATTCTTTGAGGAGCTATGACAACAATTTCTCACTAAGACTCTGTAAAACCTCCTGCTTATTTTTCCTTTCTACACCTTTTCCAGTAAGATTTCTGTGTTAGCTTCTCAAGCATGCCCACTGGGGAAAGCCTGATTTTCTCTTTCGGTGGATTGCTGATGCCTAACTAACAATAATAAAAGCAGTGTGTGTCCCCGAACCCTCCCAGGAACATTGCAGCCTGAATTGGGTGTTATGCATTGCAGCTCAGCCTTTCGGAAGCACCTATGGAAAAAGAACACACCGACTTGTCAGCCGCTGCTCAATTCTTCAATTAAAATGTGAGCTGTCTCTTTTATAGTTCTGTGTTTTGTCTCCATTTCTTATTGCAGCACTTCTACCTGATGCAGGTTATTTTAACACTTGCTTTCTGGCAGTCAGTTATATATTGAGGATTTTTTGTCCTCTGGGAGGTGTGCTCTGTTGTTTTGATTGATTTTCACTCTTTTTATTACCTGCAAAATACTAGATTCTGAAAGTAATAGCAACCATCGTTAAATAGTATAGGAAATAAAAGATGCTTCGGTTGTCTTAAGGCTGTTTCAATCTCCTTTTCCCTTTCTACAGAGGCACATAAGTTTGTCTATGGCTTAGCAAAAAACCCCTTTTTTCAATGTAGAGATTTTTTTGTCCTTTAAAGGCAAGCTTGAAAGGCTGTACATTGTTTGAAGAGAATAAGAAAAATAAGTTAAGCTCCAAGAGTCTGCTTTATTCTGCCCACTACATTTATTCCTGCTGTTAGCAGGATTAAAATTTACTACTAGAGAGAGGCATAAATAAAGACATGTTCTTGGAAAATATATGCAAATGCGAACACACCTTTCAAAACCTCATTTGGCAGTTCAGATGCCTAAGTGCCTGAGCTAGAAGCTACTGTAAAATTGAGTGCAGGGTGGAGAAAATGCATACAAAGTAAGCCAGACGCAGAACAAGGCTGCAATCCAGGTCTACAGAGTACCAGTCCAGGACAGAATTCTCTAGGCTACGTTTCCATATATTTGCCTCCATTATGTTTGTGAAAAGGCATTTATCTTTTCAGGATGGTCAAAATTTGATGGCTGGGGAGCTGGATCTGGATTTTAGCACATAGTCCCCCTCCTAGGACTTGCTCCCTGCTGCATGGTAAATAACCTTGCAGGATGTGTTAGGGAAAAGTCAGATTGCTGCTGGGAGAGGAGGGAGACAAAGGGCTAAAGCTCCTGCTGGGATGGGCGGGCAGCAGGTTGACGCATCATTTTCCATGTCTGGTCCCAGGGGAGGAGGCTAACTGCAGGCAGTCTGTAAAGTTTGAGTTTGGACTCCTCCAAACCCAATAACATATGTCTGTATTCAGCACCAGGATTTTCAGAGCAGGTAATTTAATATGGCTCTGAAGTCTTCCTGTACAAACATCCCAGCGGTGATAGTTTGAAAATTGCCTGACCTGCCAGGCCTTGATACGCAGCATTGTTGGGAGCAGATTTGCCGGTGATCACTTTAAATCACACCCAGATAATTAGCCCCCGGAGGGCTGAGCGTGCCTTTATCACACAGAAATGGTACAGGCACTCCCTGCCACTCCTGAGTCCTGCTGCCGGCCTTGCTGGTAAACAGAGATATGACCGAGGAAATGGTGTGGTGGCTGATGTGCCCTGTTAAACAGGTGCTTGATCTCTTTTCTGGGCACCTTGCGATATTAAAGGCTGGTGTAATTTAAAACAGCCTGTGGACTGCTCAAACACATGCCACGGGAATGCCTTTCACAGAGCAACAGACCTTTTGCACAAGAGCTTCAACCTATGCAATTTGATTGCACCTGAGGAACCGACCCTTTGAATGACAAGGGCAATGACCGGAACCCGGCTTAAAATAGACTGAAATCTAGTTTTAATCCTCCCATTTTTTCCTTCCCGAATGATTTCTAATCAGAGGGGCCAACCTGTGAGAAGTGTAGCTAGTTAGCATACATTTCATTCTTCCTTATGTGTCTATTTGCATTGTTTTCCAGGCATGTGAATGAATGATGTGAATAATGTGGTTTGAATGCTTCAGTGACTGGGTCTTTTAAATAAAACCAAGAAGGGATTGATCAGTGTCACAGAAGAGCCAAAGAATCCCTTAAGCAGCAGCTCACATAACTGCGGATTGCATAATTCAAAGCTGTCCTGGGGCATCTTTAAATGATGCATAGATTTTGTTTTCTTACTTTACATTTTTGAGAGGAGAAAGTTAGATGAAAGTTTCTCATTGGCCACACTGTCACTGACAGATGTGAAGTGTTTTCCTTGAAAGAGAAGATGCCTTGCCTGCATGCTTGCTTAGAGTGAGGGGGGAAATTAGCTCAGCTATGTTCAATAAGAGACACTGAGCGATGCTTTCTCCCTGGTTAATTAAGATACGTGTTGAAAAGGTAATACGGGGAGACAAGTTCAAGCCTTTTAAAGTCACTATTAGATAGTGTTAGTGAAGATTGTGTGAGCAGTCCTGGTTTGCTGGGGAGGGGATTTGCAAACCAAATTGTGGTCTGGTTCGGGAGGGCTGCCGGAGTCTCACTGAACTCACTGAATGCTGCTCTGTGCAACAGAACCCGCAGTGCTGAGCATCAGATGATGCGAGGCAGAAGGTATGGTGAAGAAATCCAAGATAATGATTTTATTTGTTCAGGACATTCAAGTTTTTTAAATCAGCAAATTAAGAGAACATAATTAGTTAACAACAAACCGTATTTGCTTAGCCCGTGAGTCTGAAGAACTGGCTTCATTAAAATAGCACCTGTGGGTTATGTTTACCGCATTTTTGAGACAGAGGTACACATTTTAATTTTCTGCCTTTTAAAACTGAAGTCAAAGTTTAACAAGTTGGTATTTATGAGAGAGGAGATTTTAATTTATAGCGCGAGCCCTCCTCGCCAGGAGCAGCGGTTTTTGCCCAAAAGCCACTAGGTGGCACAGCCCACCCATAATTCGCTCCCGAGCAGCACCAGGGCTGGGGCTGCTGCAGTCACAGCTGAGAGACATGTAAAAAAGCAGGAGAAACGGCCAGCATGAAAAATTATGGTGGAGGCAAGAAGACCCTTCAGGTATGGAGCCGCATTCTTGACTCCCGCTGGCAAATGGAGGTGGAGGCCTTGATGTAGAAGAGAAATAAATGGTTCTTGTAAGTGGCGGTGTTCAGTGAAGGGACGGGGGAAGTTGTCTGCGTGATCTTGCAGCACTGTCCTAACATATTGTATCTTGTGTGTGTGTGTGACTGGCAATGCAGTATTCAGTCACCGACTTGCTTTCAATCTGCAGCTCCCTTTGCATTTGGCTTAGATATGTTGTAGGGGTTGACAAATCTCTGAGTAGGAAAGGTGGGGCAAAAAATCCCAAGCTATTGTGCGTAACACACATCATCTTTTTTTGCCATACTGCAGGACTGCAGCAAAGTGATAATGGTCATATCGTGATCGGTTCTTGAGTGCCCTTTCTGTAACCACTTTGGGTCAGAGATTGGCTTTATTTATGTTCACGGCAGTGGTAAGTGTGCTGGCAGTGCTTAAACAGCACGTGGCATTTCATAGCAGAGCCTAATTTTAAGTACACTTCAGTGATACGCTGCCAATAGATTAACATGGGGGATCCCACAAAATTATACCCTGTAGCTTGTAATAAAATCCATTTTCCAAAGCAACATGCATTTGAAGAGAGGAAGGGATGGTAAATACACTTGTTTGTTTACCCATTTAAACAAAAAAACATCCTTTCAAAGCATGGAAAGGAACTTGGCAAGTGAGCTGATGGGAAAGGCCTGATTCCCTGATGTGCAAGGGGATTGCTGCCCTGTGAGTGGGGCCACGGGTACCCTGTGGAGCATCCCTTGGATGCAAGAAATCTCCTGTATCTCCTTGGATACAGGGGATTTCTAGACACCTCTGCATCTCTGTGCTGCCTTATGACAGTACAGAGGGTAGTCTGGGAGAAGGGAAGGATTGAAGCAAACCTCTGGTCTCTTGTAACTGTTGTGGTATCCCTGGTGGGAGCTTGCAACAGAAGCGCTGCGAAGGGGCTGTCAGGCAGCAGCTCTGGGAGAGTGTCTGCATAGCAGATTGGGAGAGTGATTGAGGTATTGATAAGCTGTTTGTCTTCCCGGGGGTTTGGGGCTTACTGTCACATTGAACAGCCTGGGGTGTGCATATCTGTCTTTCCCAAAACAGTAATAGTGCATCACACTCACACTGTTGCTTAGTTCCTGTCAGTATAGGATTTCATCCTGTATTTTCTGGTCCTGAAGGCTGTATTGCAGGTGGGTTAGGTCATTCAGGTACCGACTGCAAGACAGGATCCTGAAACCAAGCTTTTTCCTCTTCTTCCTCAGAGACTCTGGGAAAAGATGAGCTCAGAGCTCGTGTGCATCTAAAGTGCAGGTGCTGGCACAATCCCAACATCCCCACAGCTATCAAATATTGGGGAGACTGGAGACCAAGGACTGAGCTTGGCACATGTGCATCTACACCCTACACAAACCTCCCATTTCCAGGGTATAAGGTACTCTGAAGTGGGTTCAGTCTTCACTCTTGAAGCTGTGTTACTGGGCAGCCAAAGATGACAAGATCCCATGGACCAGCAAACACAAAAAAAGATCACTGTGGTATGGTCCAGAGGTTAATGTACACCCATGGGAGATGTTGTTTTTGGATTCCAGGCCTTCTTCAGGTTTTTGCTGGCTTGTTTTTATGCAATGACTGTATCATGTACAGTATGTGTTAAATTTTTCATACTGTATCATGGACGCTTATGGCAACATCCCAGGAGCTCATCAGGCCATCCCTGGCAGGAATAGCACAACAATGTTCAGACAGGGAATGAATGATGTCAGACGCTGAAAACCACCCCAAACTTTCCATCAGTGTGGGAACAAGACTGTAGCCCAGAGCTGCTGGCAAAGACCTCCATCAAAAAATACCATTTTTTGCCTATTGTACTTGGTTTGCACTCTCTCTCGAACACTGAAACTTTAACCAGTAAGACCTACTTAATCAAAATGCATGCAATCATAACCTGGGTTTTAAATAACCTTTGGAATTTACACAGTAAAATCAAAATCACACAAAGATGTTTTAACAGGCAGATTGGGGGTTAAAAAATGACTGAGACAAAGCAGAAAGACAACCAAATATCAGACTGTACCACAATCATTTCAGTGTAATTGAACTCAGAAAATATACATTCTCTCACTTGTACATTGGAATTTTGTTTATAAGGATATCACATTCACTAAAAAGTAGTTGCATTTTACTGTGTATAGCTCCATGGTTTCATAGCACATCTTATTGCATTGTAATTAAGCCTCTTTTTCCCCCCCCTTTTTTTTTTAAACAACCACACTAGTATTTTGTTCCTATGAGTATAGGATTTCAGCCTGTATTTCTTGATCCTGAAGACAAACCATCCTGGGCAGTGTGAAGGCGTTAGGCATAGATCAGTCAGGAATTAACAGGTTAGTTAATTTCAAGTGATTGAGCTTTAAACAGCATTTGGATTATCCTATGCAAAAGCACCTCAAGCCGTAAATCACAGTGGTAAAACACAGATTCCTGAGAGTATATCAATTGCAAACCTTCCCTAATGATTTTAAAATCTCCCAAATGAATTGGTATATTGACACAACTCTGTCCACAGTGGGGAATATTTGTAGTTCAACAGCTATAAATCCTAGAACAGTTGAATAATCTTATACTAAAACCAACTTGGTAAATGTTATACACATCCACTGTACATTTTCCGACCGTATTAGCTTATTTAATAGCTCTAACAGAGAAATCCTATCTATTAGTGCTGTCTCCACTGTCAGGCTCACAACAAGAGGATGTGCATCTCAGGAAGCTGCGGCGATCCCACCCCGTTCATGGACCGGGTACCGATCGGTTGTGCAGGCTCGCAGCTGTGCATGCTGGATGAAGGCACTGGGAGATTCCTGTTCCAGCTCTGATGGGGAGAGCAGGCGTCAGTTTTATATAAACATATCGTTGATCCCCTGCTTCCTGACAAGTCACCTTTTCTGACTGCCTGAACTCTTTCATTTTTAACCCAGAGTCCTTCCTCTAAACATAACTTTGGAGGAAAATAAAAGAAATCCTCTCTATATTAGCAGCCGTTAATTTATACTATCTACAACAACTTGAGTGCAAAGAGGTGCATCAGAAGTATTGGCAATATGAAAGAATCCAGACTTTGGTGGAAAGAGATTTATGCTGGAGGTTGAGGTTCTCATGGTGCAGTATTCAGCTATTCTAGTGACAAGTGTTGATAGATTTAAAAGTGGCATCTTTCATAGCGTGAGTGCATGTTATGTGTTGCATATAGCTGTAAGAGAACATTTCTTCTAATGAAATTACATACATAATTAATGCTATGGACCTCATTATGCATGAACATTGGAATAGTTCTGAATTATTCGAGACGTCTATCTAAACAAATCAATGAAAAGTCTTGGTGATCTTTACGAAAGAAACCTCTTAGAATACAAATGTAAGTTTTTTCTGTTACAAATGATGATCCTGTTGCTGCCTTTAACTTTAACTTTTATAGAGAGTGAATTAATGTAGTAATGGCGTCATCAGACTTCCCTGAATTGTAATTACAAAGATCTGGTAGGGGTATATCCTTTTTCTAAACAGTGTCACATCATTTTATGCTGATCCCTGATCCCACTTTCAATATATCTAGGATTACCGTACTGAACTGTACATAAAGGAAACATTCCCTGCAATCAATACTATAAAGGCCTGTCTGAGTCAGCTGCAAGTGCACTTTAGAACTGCCTCTTCTTAAATCATGGCATGGCATTGGAGATCAAACACAGCACTGAAGATGCTAGTCCCTGAATTTACATCTCAGGGTTTCACAAAAGGGCACTTACAGTGGAAGACCCAGCAAAACCTCACATACCCTGCGCTGTAAGGGAAAGGACATAGTCTGTTTATTCATCCTTGTGCTCAAATGGCCTCATCCAAATCTCACTGAAGTTAATGAAGAGACTCTGGCTCAGATTACAATGGGGTTTGGTTTATACATTTATTGAAAGAAGTGTAAATATTTCTATTTTGCTAATCTAAAATTTCTCTCTAAGTAATTACATCTACCAAGGCCTCGAGGTGTTGAAATTTAAGGGTATAACTGAAGTTTATGAATTGTTTTATGTTCTGAGAATGTAGTGACTTTTTTTTTTGCCTGTGACTTTTTACCATTTGTCTATGGTCTGTGTAAACAAAAGCCATATACACAGACACTTAGACATTGTCTACTGTTTGCATGTTACCATTAATAAATACAGCAGTTATCTTGCTCTTTCCTTCTCCACATTCACTCTTCAGCGTCTGTCTTTATTACACAGGTAATAGCAAGAAATAAAATGAAATCTGATGATTGTCTTCTGGAATTAAAAGTCACAAATCTCAAACATATTGCTAAACAGAAAGTAAAAACTTGGTATACTTATATTAAAAACGTGAACAATCTCAAATGAAGTGTGCATATCTTCACTGTGGATACATGTCCTATTACAGGAGATGGTTGCTTACACTAACACATTGAGGCATGCATAAAGTTCTCACATTTTCTAACCCTGGTCAAAATGTGGAGCTTTCATCTCATGGAAAACTCTTTCATTTCAAACTATGCATTCTAAAGTTGAAAACTCAACATTATTTTTAGTGATAGCAGTACCAGAAAATATTTGATACAGTACTGTAAGCTAGTGTCCCTGGACTTCTCTCTGACAAGGGTTAATTTGCATGCCTAATATTCAGGGTGTAATTCCCTCCCCTGGGCTAGACTTCCCAATGCACTGACAAGCCTCTGGCTGTTGCTTTGAGTGGTGTCTTCACTCCCTCTGCTCCTTGGGGGATGAAGCTTAGTGGAGGATCCCAGACAATAAAAGAAACAGGACATTGACACTAAAGCTCTCATGAGGGACAGCAGGAGGCCAGACAAATGCAGCTTTGTATGTATCACTCAGAGAGAAATACCTCATTTAGGGGTGATAAGCTGAAATATTTTTAGCCTTCTTTCTCAATAAAACACATCTTTTGTGACTATGTTCATTGTCTGTCTACCCATTCATCTTTCAGTCATTTCCCCCAGAGCAATAACTTTTGAACTTTTTTGGCAATGTTGATCTTAGCACTTAAACAAAAAAAAGAATAAAAATTAAGTACCTACATGTTTCTACATGTTTCTCTACATGAACATGCAGCTATGTAGAGAAAAGGAGTCTATGTCAGTGACCCACAAAGGGAGTATCTTGCTGCAAGGTGAACAGTTACCTGCTCTGTTTCACCATGAGGATGCCCATCACCAAACTCATCAGTCAAGCATACCGTAAATAGGAACAAAACTCTGCAGACAGTTAAAGGGACTGTAAAGAGAAAGTGGGTAAAACTCAAAGAAAAAGGTAGGGTTTTCGTGGGAAAATGCTGGGGGTGTGGGACACAGTTAAGGGTTTTAAAAGAACATGTGGATATGACATGAAGATGACTGGGAATGTGAGAAATGTATGGAAATGTATTTCAGTAGTCTGTTCCCTCACTTCTCATTGAATATTGCACTTGTTTGTTGTATCCAAAGCAGTGTATTTAAATATGAATCTAGGTATGTATATATTTGTTGTTTTGGATCAGATTAACCAAAACCATGTTTTTATTGACCCAAACTGAAACATGTCACTGTAGATGAGCCTCGTCTGACCAAGTACAGACATGTACCATGCAGAATTTGCTATCAGCCTCGTCCTTCTGCACTCCCTTTTTAATCAGTGGAAGCTGTAGACCCTTCTAAGGAGTGATTCATGTCTCAGACATTCATTTTCCTAATGGAAAATTGGAAAGCTTCAGCACTCTCTGTCAGGCATTTAGAAAACTCTCAATAAACTCCAGTTATTTCTGTGTCCAAGGTAATGGTTCTCTATATACTTCATTCTGAACGTGGGGTTTGTTAGAAAATGCTGAATTTCTAATGGCAACCACTTTATGTTCTGAGTTGCATCCTTTAAAGTTCAGAGGAGGAAGATCTCCATTTTGCATAGCAAAGGACTAGTCATAATTGATTGGTGTCAGCAGAAACAGGTAGACAGACAGCACAAATGTGGAAAATAACTGAATAATAGGAACAACATTCAGAATTCCAGAAGAGACAATATCTCATAAAAATTGATGTAAGATGTATTGAGGAGATGCACTCACCAAGCTCAGACATGAATCTACACAGACACTGCTGCTGTGCACCACTTTTACAAGAGCTGCAGTATGTTATCACTTCTGACCTATACCTGAAGAAGAAATAACACGTACCCCATAAATGATAGTTCTATATGAGAAGAACGTAAGTTATCTTGGCATTTATTTCTATGTTTGTTGCCGGACCAGCTCAATTTGTTACCGGTTACAGATCCAGACAGCCTGGATTTTAGTACCAGTCCAGGCACTGCAAAAGCACTGGTCCCTCCCTAAAACAGCCTTGCAGAAATCCTCTTTCCTGAGCAAATGTGTTTATATAAGCCAATACAAAAGTAAAACAGAAGGAGGACAGCATATTCAACTACAACTTTCTTATGAATTCTCTTCTTATGAGTTTTCTTTAAAAGGGAGTACAGAGTGAAAGAGATGTTTGCTCAAAACATAATACATACTAATACATAAGTTTTCATTAATACCAAGACAATTTCCAATGACATACTTGTTTTTACTCTACTTTTTTTTTTTAGCTGGAAGTAATTGAACATTAAAAAAAGTGAGAAATACAGTAGCTGGTACCAGAGTGAAGGTTTTCTTTTTCTGTAAAGGAGAAATTATTTTCCATGGATTTCAAATATTATTGTATTAGGAAAAAATATCCTTTGGATTCCTTGTATTCCTTCAGCAATTATAATAAATTCTATTAATGTGTTGTGAGCTGCTTTTCTGATTTGATTCAACATAATTGCACCAATTTGGTAGCATTTTCAGATTTCCGTCTCTGATTCCCACTTAAATGGCTAAGATTTCAGTGCCTAGCTGCTCATTGTCTTTGGTTTTCTTATGTGGGAGTCACCTCTTGGCTATCTGCAGAGAAATAGTCCCATGCTCTGTGAGCATAGATAGTGTGGCTAGCATATGCTTTTGTGCATCAGATGAAACAAATCTCCCCATGCAGCTAACTGAAGATGCCGGCCACATTTTCATTGCCTATCATAACTAATGGCAACCCAAAAGCCTTTTATTGTCACCAACCACAGGGGAAAGTCTTAATAAATAATGGATTCAAAGGTCTCAGTTAGTTGCCCTGGATCTGTCTGTGTGCACAGTCAGTCTTCATTCCTGTCTGCAGGGTCTTAATGCAAGGCGTAAGCTACACTCAGTCCAAGACACCTGCTATTATCAGAGGACATGGAGAAAAACACTTCCCACACATGCTTTAGTAGTATTTCCAGAGACCTAACTCCCATTTAGTCTTCCTGCTGTTCCCTGCTGTAACCACCTCAGAGAGAGGACACTGCACTCTTCACAGTCTTCATAGTCTTTCCTATGAAGGACTTAAGCTTTATACAGATGTTTCATCTACCCTTCACTCTGACCTTAAACTGCCATCTGAGCTGGATAGGTTAGGGATGCAGAACCAAAAACATTCTGAAGGTTTACAGTTTTATGTGGACTTAGAAATGAGGACTGCAAAAGATATTGAGACTTCGCACGTCTCCCGTTCAGACCATGTCAGTGGTTTCCAGCATTACTGTGATTTCACTGCTGGTCTAGAGCTGCAAGAAGACCAGAGTCCAGATTTTATATCAATCACCTATTGCTTCTGTTGATGATACACTGACAGTGCAGAAATATCCTGAGTCCAAACATGTGAGGTAGCTACCAACTCTGAATGTGTCAATATTGTCACAAAGTCCATGGTACCACGTTTATTCCCTGCTTTGCTCCATCTTCTACCTCCTGATTCACAACATTTACCCCACCCCAGTGAAATGCTGGAGCAGACCTGCTGTGTATGTTTGGTCAGTTGGTCCCAGGAGGACAACATGTGGGGAAAGGAAGAATCTGGGCAAGGGTAGGAGAAAAATATGGGCTGGGAGGTAGTCCTTCTGCTGTAATTTTCATACTAGCATACATTTCCTTCAGGACAGGTCTTGACTGCCTGATCCATACAGGTTTACAGTGGGGCAGTAGACCCCCACCCCATTCAGAGCCTTCCAACACCTTACAGACCCCTTTGTCTAAAGGTGTACTGTGGTCCCTGACATTGTCAAGAGCCTTTTCCAGTATCGTTATCTGGAAAAACTTGAGTAATTTTGCCCATTACTTACGATTCTTTCATAATTATCAGATTGCACATTTGGTATTGCCTTGGCCCTCTGACTACTACGCTTATTATGCCAAATGGTTCCTTTTTGAAAAGTTTGCTGTGGCATTCAGCTGCACTATCTATTGTGGTGTGAAAGAATCTGGACTGTTTTACTTGTCACCAGAAATGTATCCAGGATTTTCTAGGATTTGAGAGAGTTCAAATTTGAGAATGAGGTTTCGCCTGTTAGAGTGATCCCTAGGTGCCAAAGAGAAAGTCTGAGTTTGGAGCTGCCGCTCTTCAAAGTTTGGCAGTATTTAAAGTGGATGTTTCAGGCCTAACTCTGCTTGTTATATTTCCCAAAGCTTTCCTGCCATTGTACATTCTGTGCTGTAATAACCAATGCTCTAGCACTCGACTGCACTACTTATAATTCTCCCAGTGCTACTTGACTCTGCTACTAAAAATGCACCTGATGATAATGCCACTTGCCCACTACTTCCTAATGCACCACCGGCTGGCTCATTACTGGATGCCTGGAGGCAAAGTGAACTGTCCCAGTCTTTCCCTCCACGTTGGCAAAGATAAGGGTAGCATAATAAATACCACTCAGCCATTCGATTTCCCAGTTCCACTGAGTTCACACATTTGGAATAGGTTGTAAATTCTCTTGAACACAATCAACCATAGATTATCACTGATGCACATACAGTGAACTTTGTGCTCTTTATTTCAAAACAAGCACTGTCTTCAGCAAAGCAGCTCAGCTCAGCTGCTTTCCAGTCTTCATGTGCAATAGATTGTATCTTTAACAAATTATTAATGTTCCTATTACAAACTGATTTGATTTATATTTTTGCTGCTAGCAATGGTCTAATTATTTTCGTATTACTGTGTGGTCATAATGATAATTGTCCTCAATTTACACACTGACTAAGCATTTACTTTCACAGATTTGGAGATTGTGAGATTACTGATGAGAAAAAGCAGAGAACATAGGAGTTTAATATAATTAGTTGTAAGGGGAGTCTCTAATAAGGAACCATAAAAACTCAATTTTCATTGAAAGGATCATTTTACATTGTATGTTTTTTGTGTTGGCCTGTGGGTTTTTGGTTGGGGTTTTTTTTGGTTGGTTTTTTTTTTCCCCAGGAGCAAAACAAGCTGATCTTACTGTCACAGATATTTTATTTGATCAGTCTATTTATATGTCCTTTGCAGGTTTTTGGTTTTTAACTTCTAATAGAGGACTATGACATGAGAGATAATATGTAGAGGTTAATGCATTATATTAAGGACTGGGACCTAACTGTTCTGTACATTTTGTGATATTTAAGGGAGGTCAAGAAATCCTGGCCCTGCCACCTTCAACAGAGCAAGGATTTTGCCTTTGGATTGGCAAGATACACATATGTGTATAAAGCATCCACCAGGGAGAAAGGGAGGGATAAGATAACAACAGAATAAACAAATTATTACACAAGAAGTCTGAGCTCGCTAGCAGCTTGTCCATTGTCTGTAAGCCCTGTAGGTTTCACAGGGGAGGCACGTTGTAAATAGTGATTTGACAGTAATTACGTGGATTTGTGAAGGAATGTTTGCTATGCATATTGAAGGTGGCAAGTTAAAGCCTGAGCTCATCACCCTAAGGTCTTTTTATAGTTAATAGAGAGACACAAACATCTGCAAAGAGGAATTCATCTAATCTTTGCTAGATTTCTGTCTGAGGTTGAGTACCATCCGGGAGTTGTCTACTGCTCTCCATTAACTCTAAGGGAAGCACAAGAGAGTTAGGCTGTACTTAGACAACTAAATTTTAGATGCCTAATTTAGGCAAGATCAATCCCACCGATGGAGGAATTATATTAGCCACCTTCACTCATAAAATAAGGTAAAAGTTAATGAAAGGAGGTGCTTTTTTGAATAGTTTCCAAGCAAAACGCAATTGTACTACTGGAACTTTGAAAGTTTCAGCTCACTGTTCTGTGCCCATAAAATGGAATTACAAAGGAAAAAAAAAATTGCTTTTATGGAAACAATTATTCATTCTATACAGGAAGAGTGTTATTTCTACTACATTATACCTACAGAAGAACCTGAAATCATTCATGGTTATGAAGTTTGTGAAGAAAAATATTCAAAATATTTGTGTAGTAAACCCAGCATTTTGTGCTTATTCTAACAGGTTTTGAACATTTTTAATAGATTGTCTTATGTTCACCTGTAAATTCATAATGGTAGATTTTCAAAACTGCAGATTTTCATCATGTGACATCAGGATGACAGTATTTAGGAAAACAGCACAGTCTGTGAAGGAGCATGTAGTTGTTGTAACAAAAGTAATTCCATTAATTAGAAACCTAGTTTGACAAGTTATAACCCTTCTTCCTAATTTTAATTCTACCTGGTGGATCTGTAGGAATGAGTTATTAATGCTGATATTCTGAAATGCCACTTAGGTCTTGTGTAATCAAAGAACTGTATTCTCTCAGAACACAAAGGAACCCCTAGTGTGAATTTGTAATTAACATGCTGAAGGTGATATTTCCACCCATGTACTGAACACAGTTGTTGGAGCTAATAAACAAGCACAATGGATTCATCCTTTCAACATGATCAAGGAATACATAAAGGTACAGGCACATGTAATTTTGGGAAGTGTGGAGACGTTGCTTAGCATAAGCTTACATCAGAAGAAAGATGTTAGATCTGTGTTTTTGGATATGAATAATTTCCTGAAGAGATACAAAAACATCTTGCCTAGACTATCAGCAAGATGCGTTGTGTAGCATTAGACAAAAGATAAGGCAGCACCTCTGGTACAAGTGGAACCCAGCACCACTCTATAGCTATGCCTGTATTGGAAAGACTGGGAAGACTCCTGAACTAACAAACAGGACTATTTATAGGTAACGCAAGGCTTTTAGGAAAAGACAGTAACTCTCATCAGAACAACTAAACAGACAGCTTTCCAGGCACAACAGTCTTTCTTCAGGTCACTTCAGGCTTGTGAGTCTATCTGTTGTTTGGTGGTTTGTTTTTTTTTTAAGTGTATCTGTTAGTAATAAAAGATATTGCTTCCATACAAAAATTGCTTTGCTTGTGCCCTTGATGTCCTCATCATGGTTACTATGTATGCCACCCTAATGGCTGCCTTAAGCAAACAGACCAAAGGCATAACTTGCCATGTCTTTGTTGTATTCCTGTAAAATTTATGTCAAGCACAAAAATCACTGAAGTTTTTATCAGGAGGTGAACCATGGCCAGGGGGTGGCCTCGTTTAGCTATCTCACAGTAAGAATACTGTAAAGATACAAGAGGCTCATCTTGTCTGTTAGATTTGAGAGTAGGGTGGCTAATCTAGTTAGCAGATATCCTGCTGACAGGAATACCCACCATTTTTCGATGAAGATACAGTCCAAAAGTGCTGATGTGAAGCAGCACCTATTCATAACAGCCTCTTGCATTGCTATAATGTCTACAAGAGGAAAAAGTCTTGTATCTATAGCCTATTTACTATAGGTTAGATTACTTCTTAAAATCAGTGTTTAAGATTCAGTCTAGGAACAAAATCATATTTAGGCATATTTAGACATGTATGAGTAACCATACCGTTGAGCGCTCTGGTTATTTTTAATCTTTCTCCTATGGATACTTGGCTATTGCCAACATTTGTAGAAAAAAAATTTCCAGACTAAAAAAATGCAGTTTCTCCCCTTACAATAGCAAGCCAAAAATATTCTAGAAGTCATATTCAGTACTTTAACTCTTGACTGTTGTGCCAGGGTCTAAGGATATGACCTCTCTTTAAAATATCTACTCGTTATCAAAATAAGGAATCTATAACATAACACATACTGGAAATAGGGACAGCTGATAAATTCTGCTCTTAGCTGAACAGTCAGCAAAGGCCTGAAAAGTAAAAAAGTATTTGAAAACCTAAACAAACAGAAGTCTCATCTATCTATCTATCTATCTCCCAGCAAGCTAGCTAGATAGCGTCTTAGGGTTTTTTCAATGTAGAGCCTATTATCACAGAATCCAAACACCTAATACTCTAAACAACATGCAAACTGAAGAAGCTGACAAAATACTTGCCTGGAACATTGCAAATCTTGCTATTTTGTGCTATGTTTGCACAGCTTATGCATGAATGCTCTCCCCATATTACTGAGATTTTGTTTGTTAAGATAGTGAGGATAAATGAGGAAATATATATTTTGTGACTTGAACTGAAAGTGCAGAAATGTTTCCAGTGTTGCACACCGCAATTTATTTTTTATTTTTTAACATAAAGGTTTATGGTAATGAAGAAGAGTTTATGGACATTGCTTTCTCTTGTTCATTGTTTTCCAAATCTTATTTTATTTATTAATAATTTTAAAATATCATGAAGCCTCAGTTTGCTGCATGTGATGTTACTTCTTCTGAAAAGAAAATCATGTAGACTGTTAAATTATCAATTCAATTGGTTTATCTTTGAAACTAAAAAGACCAGAAAGCAAAGTGGAGCCTTGGAGAATTCATAGTAAATCTAATCAGATACAAAAGCATTTGTAAACCTCTGTGCATCTTCATGTTATTTTTCTTTGTGGTAACTGTAGTTTCAGGAAAATGGTTGTGGTACACTGCTGCAAAACTAAGAACAGTCATCCCTTATTCTCTAATAGGGAATACTATATATGTATATATACTCTCTCTCTACATGTATACTGTTCTCACTTTCTGAACAATATTCATTGCTTGTTTTGGAGGATCCCATAATGGCTTTTCTTAAGCAGAACTCAATCTGGAAGTCATATTCAGCTCCTGAAATTAAATGCAAAAGATGGAGCACAGTACTATAAAGGCCACTACTTTAATTTTAAACACCTCCAAATTCTGTACTTTTTCAGTTTGGGAGTCTATACCTACTGCATAAACTCTGGCTGGTGGGTGCTGCATGCTGCCAGAAGTGTTGTGGTGCTCAGCTCCTCCACGCTCAGACTGTGAGTCTCAAATATCCCACCACCTCTTCTTTTTTGTTTACTGCTGTCTGGCCCTCTCTCAGGCTTCAGCAGTCATGTACCTCAGAGTCAACTTCACACCAGTGGAGAAGAGGAATCTTCTTCAAACAGTTTTGCCATCAGTGAGATCCATTTATAAGTCATTTGCCTCTGCTGTTCTAAACCCATCAGCAGTTATGCACATGGATAATTTTATGGACTGGGCTAGGTCCTTGAATGGGTAGAGACACACTCTAACAGTTCGGCTTCGTAAGTGCCAAGCTGTTTGCAGCAAGAAGGGTTTAGCCTTTAAGACTTTCTGGCAGGGACTATGTATTATGGATGTTTTTTACAACTCCTAGCATATGTCCTCCATGTTACTGAATAACTTTCTTGCCCCAGTTCATAAATGTTCGCCTGGCACAAGCATGGATACACCTCACTCAGGAGCCAAGTGAGTTTGGCACCAGGAGTGTTTGGGTTATGGACCACCCAATGAGCAATTAGAACAAATTCAGAAATTGTGGGTGAACACAAGGAAAATGAAAAAGTTGGAGACTTCTCGTTTGGCCTTGTTGTTATTCATGGGCAGAGAGTAAAGATCTGTGTCTCTGACAATTGCATTGGTGTTTATCAGCAAGGCAAGTGTTTTTAAAATGAAGACTAAAAAATGGCATTGCCTGTTCATAATATCATATCAATTCTATCTAGTTTTTTATGGTATATGTAAATTATGTTTTGGATTTGATATAATCTACAAAAATACGATTAAAATGCTTTTTTCTGTTTATTTCATTCTATCATCCACGATAAGATGACATCCCTGAATTGAAAAGCCATATTCATTAATAAATAATCCCATACGTTCAATAACTGCTTTGGAAAAGATTGGGTTTATCCAAACAGCAAAGTAAAAGCTTCAGCAGTGTTTCATTTCTCTGCAAATGGGAAAGGAATCTTTGGAGTTTTCAGTCTCCACTCAGTGCACACTATTTCCACACAGCTGTGTTACCTCCTACAGAGCTTCACTCTCAGGACCTGCCTTTCGTCAGTTATTCTCTGCTCTTCATTTATCTTCCCTGTCTGTACTGACAGCGCAGTGCTGGATCACCCCCTCCAGAGGCAAACCCCACATCTATAGGATGAATGTCTAGCCGGGGTCACCCTACACAGTGCTCCCAGCATCTCTTCAGGCAGCACGGTGCGCACAAGGCTCTGTATTATTGTGGCTGCCTGTTTGTGCCTGCTTGTAGGAATGGAGGTAGGGCAAGCGCCAGGGAAAAGATAATGTAGCTTTGGTTTGCTGTTTCCTAGGAGATTCAGTCGAGAGCAATAAGGGTGGCTGAGCCTGTTTGGAAATCCTGGTCCCTCGCCGAACCAGCAAGACCTGCTCACACACGGCTCACCCTTCGAAAGACCAGCACTGCTGGGGCTGCTTTTGTGGGAAATCTTGCTGCTCAGCGTGGCCTGCGGAGACAACTGAGCTTCGTGGGCTTGGACCAGAGGACCACTGAGAAGAGAGGATGGCACACAAAGTCTGGAAGAATCTGGAAGCAATGACTCTAGATTTTAGTAAGAGCTACAATGCGCAGCTAGAGCAAAACTGTACTTGGTGTGCCTAAGAAAGGGATTAGAAATGGCCCAATAAAACCCAGTAATCTTGCATTAGTTGTATATGAAGCTTAAGTACAACTTTTGAATGATATTTAAATATATGGAAATGAATGAAAAAGGGGGTACAATGGCCCGTGAATTAGCAAGTGGATTGTGTCTGACTGAACTTTGGTAACTAAGCTTGTCTGAAGAGATTAATTTAGCACTTAATCTACTTGGATTCAATGCACATGGAAAATTATTACATATTTGGAATAAAAGGTGGATTTGCACAAGATCACAGTGCGGGAACTACAAAAATTTGTGCTAAAATAAAAATGAACTGTCGGCTGTAATTCCTCAAGAATCAGTATCAGAACCAATGCTATGGAAAATATCAGCAATATCTTGAGTACAAAAAATAGGAATGAATTAATAAATTTTTTCAAGAAATACAAATGTAGCAGACATTAAGAATATGGAAGATGATCAGGATATCACATGGGAAGAAATGGATAGGCCTGAGAACTAGGACAACGTATGTGATTTAATTAGTTTGAAATGCCAGGTAATGAACACAGGGAGCAATGAGAATTTCTTCAAGCAGAACTTCTGCAATCATCCTAAGGCCCACTGGTTGAAACAGGAAGACTTAGGGGTATTAGTCAGTCAAAGAATTATTATGCACTACCTAGGTGCATGTAGCAGTAAAAAATGGAAATATAATTCTCAGATGTATCCAGTGAGGCTTTTACAAAATGAAAGCATTAAGTATTAATTATAAGTTGCACTGGTGAGACATTATCTAGTATAGAATTTAGAATTCCAGTCATAAAACCTCAACAAGTTAAACTCTTAATGGAGCAGGTGGAGAGAGGAAAAGAGTTAATAGTACTGCTATAGGAACAGAAAGCTTGTGTTAGGGCCAAAGCTTATCAATTTGTTTAATGTAACAAAATAAAAAACAAGAGTACTTTTGGTCTATTTGTATAAAGATATGATAAAAGTAGATGGAAAAAAAAGAGAAGGCCCATTAAAGCTAAGGGATAATTTTGACATAAATAGGACAAAATAAATGTGGCATAAAAATTGGAAAAAAAGGTGTTCTAGAAAAATCTTATAATAGAAGTAGTGGTGGCAAGAATTGTTTTCAATGCATAACATTTTCAGAGAAAAAGGTATTTAATAATGTGATTGATTATGATGAAGGACAGCTGGCGTCCTTCAGAATGTACTGATGCAGAAGTGTCCCAAAGCAAGGGACCTCATGTTGGAACTCGGAAAATGAAGTCAAAAAAGACCAAGCCCTGATTTTAAAAAGACCTACATTGTCCTTATGCATATAGACCTAATCTGTTGCAATAGAAGTAACATTTAACTGAACGAACCAGCAAACAATGTGCAACAATGAAACTGAAACTAGCAAAAGACTAAGCAATAGAAAAGAAAAAAAAAATGCTAAAGAAATTATTCAATGGAAAATAGGCACTCTAGTTTGCTATGTGCATATCAGTGATACATGTGAATGTATGGGTCTATATAGATATCTATCTATATTGATCTATCTACCTGTGTTAATTGTCAGGGCCCGATGGACATCACTCCCCATCCTGGGGACTGGCTGCCTGGGCTGAGGGCCAGCTGGCAGTGTGGCTGTCTGTCCTTGTCCCTGCTTTGCTGCCCTGGCTGAGGCACCGCAGGACTGTGCCCTTGCTGGGGAGGGCACTGCCCCTGCCTGCTTCACCACCACCCAGCCTCCTGGATCCCCTTCCCCTGCAGAGCAGCCCTGACTTTAGCGACCCTAACACTAAACTGCTTTCATGATCTGGTACTACTTCTTGGAGAGGAAAGATTTTTCTGCTCTGGAGACCTGAGAAGAGTTTGCCGTTGTTCCTTCCTAATCCATAAGTCCAGGTTTGCTCACACTGTTGAGGAGCAGCAGGAGGGTAGTTGAGCAAGGAGTCTGGATCTGGGTGGGATGTGCAGAGAAGCCTGGCAGCTGGGAAGCACTCTGGAGCTCTCTCTTTGGCAGCTGCCTGCAAACCCAATACTTGATTTCTTCTGTCAATACCAACCTGGAAAATATCTAAGCAAATGAAATCCAGATGGGTTCTTCTGAGCATGAAACTGAACCAGTTAGGAACACTGAAGACACAAGCGCTTCACAACACAATATGCTAAAGCTCTCCCTGACGTCCAGAAGGGCTGAAAACCTAGTGCTAGTGCTGATGAAGTGCTGGTGGATAGAGCAGGGTTAGCAGAGAACACTACAATTTCCTCTACAGTGCCAGGAGCTGCAATGGCATGTATCCTGGGTGTTTTAAATTTTGTTTTGGATATTCCACATAGCTCTACTTGGTACGGACTCCGCTGCAGTAGTGTTCTCATTTCAGCAAAAGCAGTACAGAAATTATTCTCATTCCTAGGTAATTTCCCTCTGTGCTGCTGCTCAGAGGAAGGAAACAGAGTTTTTTTCCTTTGCAGTTACCAACACTTGAGACCAACCAACTTAAAACAAAGATATTTTTTATTTCTTCTTCTTCTCTTTCTATATATTCACTCCTGGAGTGAAATTGTATTTGTGAAAATAAACAGCATGTTGCTATAACACTTCCCCAGTCCCAAGCATTTTCTCAGACTGCTTTTTTTCCCTCCTGAAGATCTACAGCACTGTTCTGGCGTATTAGAGCCCCCCCCCCCCCGGATTCCTGTATGTGGACTACATTAATGAGTTCCATGTAGACCATAGAATATTCTAAGTATGTAGGAAACACTTTAATGCATTCTCCAAAAGCAAAGTTTCTTCTAAATAGAAAGTGACAGTTCTCAGCAAAGTAACTTTTACAGCTCAACATATTTCATTTTTCTGAAATCACAGTTGTTAGCATCTGTGTGTATTTTGCTGTTTTTACTTGAATGCACTGATCATATGTTAGTATTTGATTTATGCTAATGAAGACAGTAATTGGATGATAACAAAAGAGGGAAAGAGAAACCAACATAAAAAGAAAAATGCTGCAGGGGGAGCAAAAGACCAAGAGGGCGTGATCCATTCCCTGTTAAGGTCTTTAGGCGTGTTTCCACTGATTTCACTGAGTTTTAGCTCTTGTGCTTCCATTTTGTCAAATGACACGTTGCTTAGTTGAGAACACGGGCCCAGGCATGATCTGGAACAGACCCAGATGTGCAGCACAGATAAGGCATTGTGTTTGGAGAAGGAGAAAAGAGGAGATGCCAGCTTTGCCTTGCCACTTCCCCTTACGGCCAGAGAATGGACACTTTGACTCATTTTATACGTCGTGAGTCCTGAAAACTAAATGCTTTACCCCGTGACAACTTTTCTGCGTTCTTACTACCAAAACTGCTGCCTGTTTTTAAATTGGCATAACATTAATGATGCCAACACAGCAAATGCTTTGCCAGGACTGCTCAGAGTAGTCTCCCCTGACATAGCACTGATTATTTATTTTGAAACATTGTCAACATCGCTTCTTCTGTCTTCTGTTATGTCAGCACTTACAGACTGTCATTTTTCTAATAAATTAATTTGTCATTTTAAATTCACAGAAGTAAAATATGAATGGGGTAGAATGAAGCTGACAAACAAACAAACAAAGAAGGATGAAAAATATAGAAAAATGGGAATACATACTGAAGTAAGTGGATTTTAAAATATCCTCTTGCTTGTAGTGTTACTTGAAAAGCAGTGACAACCGTAGCTTCTCAACAAATACAGGGCAATTCATGCTACAAAATAACTGTGGACTTTTGATATCTTCTAGATCCATGGGTGGGGAGAGGCATCTGCATGATGTGGAGTTTCAGGAGTGTGGAGAGAGGGACTCTGATCTGAGACCCCTCTCATATTACACGATGATATATCTTAATGTAGACAGGGTAACTACCTGGCTTTTGGCTTGAGACTTGCAACATGAAGACCTCAGAGCTAAAGATTCCTTCTGGCTTTACAGTAGTTTTCTCTCTGTATTGCTATACAGCATCCACACATACCTTTGTTTAAGTGAGAAGTGGACATCAAGTGCAGGGCAGAAAAAAGCATGAATTATCACACAGCCTTGGTAGTTAAGTGGAAATTCGCCACGCAAGAACCTCTGCAACTCTTAACTCTAGAGTCTGTTGTATTTTGAGAATGTGGGTACACACTGATCCCATGTTGGCCATTACCCCTAACTTAGATTGCAGATGTCAAGGCAGTATATTTGTAGGTGGAGCAAAAATGTAAGAAAAAGAGGCATAGGTGGGCTACCAGATAGGAGATACCTGATTTATTGATTAAATGCAGGAATAATGAATACTGTTGCTTCTACGTTAAGGTTGTTGCAGAAGTCCAGATTTTTCAGGGTCTCCCAGAGGTAATGGGAATAAGTCCAGTGTCCCACTGCTCTGTTGTACACTCTGTATTTTAGAATTAAGCTGTGAGGACTGGGTACCTTAATATCATAGCCAACTAGGTTGCAAATTTTGTAGGACTTCTGAATGGTGCTCACGAAGTCCACATTTCAGCAGTCTGCTCCCATTCAACAAAGCTCTTAAGAAGGTGAAAGGTGCCAAGCCCCTACTTTGTTCTCATTGACTTCATCCTTATTCCTCAAAGCCTTGGCCTTAGGTAGATGTGTATGCTCCACAGTTTTGTAAGGAGATGATCCAGTGCGCTGCTGGATGACCTTGGTTCCCACTGGAGTCAGATGTCCTGTAGATACAGCAAGGCACTAATGCCCACGAGTAGTCTGATTACAGACAAGTACATGCACTACGGGTTTAGCCGGATTGAACCCCTTGACTCCACAGGGGTAAAGAGTACCAGGTCCCTTGGAGGACTCAGTCCTGAAGGCTTTGAGTTGTTGATATTCCTGCTGACTTACGCTGGCCATGCTGGGGAAGGAAGGAAGGCTAAGCGCTTCAGCACTTCATGGTGCTAGAAGAAAGAACTGTCTATAGTCTATTCCCAGCAAAGGGAATAATGCTGCATTAAGGCTATAAAGCTGCCCTCCTCTTGCAGAAGTTGAAGTGACAGCCATTCAATCCAGCTCAGCCAAGTGTTCTCAGGTCCCATTTCAAGGGAAGCAGACAATGACAAATTGAACAGAGCAGGTGGGCTGGTGAGAGAGAACAATGGAAGAAACAACATGCAGTGGGGCAGAGTGATCCTGCAGCTGTCTCTGCTTTGTCTCCTTTTTCCAGCAGTCCCACTTGAGGAAGGATGTGACTTAGCACTCAGGAGAGATGGTAAAGGCTGAGCATTATTTTGCAGGATTGTTTTTAAACTCATTTGTCTCTCTCTTTTTTTCTTTTTTTTTTTTTCTTCTTTATTGACCCTAACCTCAAATTCTCAATGCTTTTAATATATAAGGAAAATAAGCAAAGCATTTACACTTATGTCAATCTAAATGAAAGCCATTTCTTTTTTTTTTTTTTTTTGTAGCTTTTTGCAAGTATTATTTTACCGTTTCATTTCTCTTTTAATCCTCCTTTGTTTCGTTTGGCAGCCGCAACAATAGTTTCTAGCCTCTGGCAAGGAAAACAGATGAGCAAATATTCTCTGTCTTGGAAGTTAAATGCATCGCCCCAGCGACAGGCCTCTCCAGCTTTCCAGCTACCATGAATCCTGAGCCTACTCTTAAATTGGTAAGTCAGCAGCCATGCCAGCACGACGCATTGCCAGAATTGTTCAATCAGGCCAGTCTATATTGATTTATTTTTAAATGTATTCAGCATCAGTTCCTCTGTTTTCTGTCAGTTAGCTATACTGTCACAGGCTTTGATTCACCACGCCTTCTACTGCAAATCCTATGAACACATTATCAAGCAGCCAGTGCACCTCGGAGCTGAAGCTGACAATACAGGATGAATGCCCCAGGGGTTCAACCCTGAATTTCAATAATTCAATTAAATTCCTTGAATACTGGATTCAGCCAGAACATTGATTCCACATTGCTTGCACATTCACGTACGAGGCATCCTCCACAGAGAACCTGCGTATAGTCCCCTTGTTGGTGTATAACGAAGGGAAAAGAGAAGACAGTGAACTGGAGGAAAGATAATCAAGCATTGAACCTGCTGAGCCTATTATGTGAAAAACTGTTCAGGAGGATGCTGCAGCAGCTGAAGCCACTGGAGGATATTGTATGTAAAACTGGGGTTCTATTAAAAATGTATAAAAATATCCAGGATTAGGTTTTAAAGCTATTGCTACAGGTATGAAATGAGCTTAACTGAGAACTCCTGGGTTCCCTCTAGACCCATTTACAACTAACTGAGGGAAAAAATAAACTCTTTTATTGCTTGAATAATTCTATGCTACCTATATCTGTAGTTAATAGTTAATAAGGATTTATGCCTCTCATAACTGAAAGGTGTATCTAGTTTCGGCAAGTGGGAAGGCTTATATTACAGATACTAGTAAGTCATCGCCCATTACTTTGTTCACAAACAATATAGGAAGAAAGACGGAGAAAGAGAGTCTGTGCAAGCAACTGTATGTGAAACTGCAGTTTATTACCACATAGATTCTTTAAAGAATGCCCCAACTTCCAGGCGCAACCCCAAATGTCTCTGGAGCTATTTGTTTGGATGCAGAAGTCTGCAATTGCATGGTGCCCTCAGTGAATAGTTATTTACGCCAGGTGTAAATGTAACAGCCTGCCTCCCTCCCATCCAACAGCAGCTGCAAATCTGTAACTGCAGGATGTGCTGAGTAGTGATAAACACTCCTCCTTAGTCTGCAGCTGGAAGCTCCTTAGGACCCTCACTACCTCTTGGTGGGTGTTTGCACAATGCCCAAAAGAAGAAGTTATGATTTTATTTTAAGAAATAGCTTCGGCCTTTGCTGTAATGGAAGAAGGTAAAATAGCAGTAATTGATAGTAATAATAACTGTGAAATCAGCCACCCAGACAACAGAAAGATTGCCATGGCTAGAGGGCCTATACATTTGGAAGAGGACATTTGTCCTTATGGTCTAATTAATTTTTCATTGACCACTAAGTCATTCACCTTTGAACAATTTTACTGGGACTTCAATTAAAAAATTTTTCTTGTTAAGCATTGCAGTTATTGAACATTTAAGCAAAACATAAATAAGGTTCTATGGCAAATGGTCCATATAAGACATAGCATAATAATACCCTGGAAAGTAAGCATTTATAGGCCTTTCAATACCAATACTTGCCCTAGTATAGCCAGCAACAGTGAAACAAAAGAGCACTGTAATTTTAAAAGGAAACAACTTTTTTTCTTAATAAACTACAGCCATTTCAATTCCATAGGTTAGATTCCTGTATGACTGTTCTGGTTCTTATTCATTTATTTGTTATAGTAGCAGCTAGAGACCCATTCTGAATTGGGGTATTGTACAGACACTCAGAAAAACACCAAAATTATTTTTACAAAACATGAATGAGGATCTAAGAAAGTTGAAAAGGATAGTGCTTGGAGTAAATACCATTATGAGATGGGTAAAACCACTTACATATACAACAAATGAACACATTGGAAGAAGAACTGACTGGGAAATAGTTTCAGCTTAAAATGTTGTTATTAGCATGGTAAAGGGGAGGAGGATAAATAGATGGCTATTGTGTTCTTTTCAAAAGAAAAACGATTTTGTATTTATTTTTAAAAAATGCAGTCTGCTTTCTGCCTGGGAAAAATAGTCACATCTCTTTTTAAAAAGTTTTATTTCTTTTGTTGACCTCTTCTCAAACCACAGTGAAATTTTCATT
Organism: Pelecanus crispus; assembly: GCF_030463565.1. Classification (NCBI taxonomy): domain Eukaryota; kingdom Metazoa; phylum Chordata; class Aves; order Pelecaniformes; family Pelecanidae; genus Pelecanus; species Pelecanus crispus. Next base: position 191,366,719 of record NC_134643.1, on the reverse strand, counting down.
GACAATATCTCCAGGGACACCATTTTAATATCTTTTGACAGTGAGGACCTGCCCTCTGACTAGCTGGGTTGTTGAGGGTAAGTCTCCCTTCTATACCATCATTCACCATACAGGTCTTTTTTATTTCAATCATTAGTTCACTGGTGCAGTGACTTTTTAAAATTTGTGTAGGTAAAATTAGAACATGCATCTCTGTTCTTATTTGTGTCCCACAAACTGAATTGTGATGTTAATGTTAATAATAATACTTGTGTCCTGGTTTTGGCTGGGATAGAGTTAATTTTCTTCCTAGTAGCAGGCATAGTGCTGTGTTTTGGATTTAGTAGGAGAAGAATGTTGATAACACGCTGATGTTTTTAGTTGTTGCTGAGTACTGCTTATGCTAGTCAAGAACTTTTCAGCTTCCCATGCTCTGCCAGGTGCACAAGAAACTGGGAGGGGGCACAGCCAGAAGAGTTGATCCAAACTGACCAAAGGGCTATTCCATACCATATGACGTCATGCTCAGTATAGAAACTGGGGGGGGGTTGGCCGGGGAGCAGCGATCACTGCTCGGGAACTGCCTGGGTATCGGTCAGCGAGCGGGTGGTGAGCAATTGCATTGTGCATCACTTGCTTTGTATATTATTATTGTTATTATCATTATTATATCGTTATTATTATCATTACTATTTTACTTTATTTCAATTATTAAACTGTTCTTATCTCAACCCAGGAGTGTTTCTCACTCTTACTCCTCCAATTCTCTCCCCCCTCCCATTGGGGTAGGGGGAGTGAGCGAGCGGCTGCGTGGTGCTTAGTTGCTGGCTGGGGCTAAACCACGACAACTTGCCTGAATAAGATTTCAGGATCAGTCCCCTAGTATACAAGTGCAGTGATGGTTCATTATACAAATATGCTTGTGACACAGACTGTTGTCCTTTGTGGCTGAAGCAGAGCTAATCCAATTAATTTGTTCATGAAAGACAAGCTGGTTTTAAAACAGGGTCTAGCACAGAGAACAAAGGACAGTTTTTTATTAACTTTCTCCCTTGTCTCAAGATGTATTTATTGCTTTCTGCTCAAGCAGAAATAATAAAAGCCTAAGAGTACAACCACTTGCATGAAAAATCTTTCAGCTCTTGTGCGTGTAAATAGATTGGACTTTTGATTGAAAATACACTATGCATTTCTTAAGGCTGAAACTTTAAGGACTTATAAAATGCCTAATTTGGAAAGATAACAGTATGTACAAAAGAGTGACTTTCATAATACATGACAGCAACATTATTAATTAAAGAGGAGGACAGTGCAAGGATATGTCAAAGCAAAATAACCTTCAGCTAGCAGAAACAGACTGGGCTATAGGTCAATTTTATTGCGTTACCGAGGCAGACACTGTTTTTCACATTGTGTTACCAGAGATACCAGTGAGATACTCAAGACAGGTTTTTCCTAAAAAGAGAGACCACATTGAAAGCCTCAGTAGTGACATATAGAAATTATGTGATGGAACAGGGCTATTTTATCTTCCTCCAACTATAAAGACTCTTTCCAGTTGTGGCCTTTATGTATCTCTGAAATAAAAGTTGAACACAGCAAAACAGAGTAAATTCACCATTTAAAAGGGTTAATGTGCATTTACTCAGGCACCAAGGGACAACCATGTATTGGCAATTGCTCTGCTGGGAGACCTGTGAGTTGAGTTGCAGGCTCACAGTCACGGCAGCCACTCCCTTTCTGAGTGCTGAGCATGTACTCCTACTGGGCTGAAAACCTCCAGGAGGATGCTGTTAATGAAAGACACTTTTCTCCATCCTGAAAATAAAGACAGATTTATCTGATTGTCTGGCAGAAAGTTCTTGCCCACAAAGTAATAGTCATTAGCAGGTTGAAAAAGCTTTACCTATGCTAGCAAGGTAGGATGTGCCAGTCACCTCAGGATATACTAAGGCAGAAGTTGGGGCAGTATTCTCAAACTTATTATTGCATCGAGAGGTGGGGTCATGCTCAGAGAGTTTTCTTGTCTGAAACGCCTGCCTTGAGAAGTATTTGTCCAGTTATGAGAAAACTGGTTTCTCTAAGACTCATGGTCCTCCTTGACCTTTATATATTGCAGCTATAAACAGGACAGATATTCACCTGGCTTTATTTGTCACGGGTATGCTGATGTTCAAATACTTCGAAAATTTTCACCAGGCAGCACCTGCACTTCTGTATAGAACACATTTCTTTTGTACAAACAGGCTGTACTGAATTGTGCTGCAGTACTGACTAATAATGCAGTCTAGTCTGGAATAGCGCTAATTAGCAGCGGCTGAAAACATCGATTGGTTGATACATGGCTTTCAGAGAAAGTTTATGCAAACCCACAACGCAGCCTGAAGTACGCAATGTTCTGCTGCCTGGAATATGATTTGGAGTCAGGTTGCTTTCTCATTATGAGCTTTTGACCTGTATTGGGTACGTTAAGTAAATATCATCAAAGATAATCCATACTGGAATAATCTTCTGGACTATTATGTGGAATTCCACATTTTCAGTTGAGACTAGTAAGCTTTCAGAAAATGGTCTTCTTGACTTGGAGGTACTAATGGGAAAAAAAAAAATCCTATTGCTCATTAGATTGCGTATATCTGGGCATGGTACTCTGATTAAAAAAAAAAACAAAAGGAAACAAAATAACATTCCCAGAACAAAATAATGATTTAATCTGTCTGTGGCATATGAAAGTATTTACATGTGTTCACATATTGGAATCAGAAACACAGCAACAATACAGAAGTTGAGAAAAACATCAGATACAACAGCCTCTCACTTGCCTCTTTGTGATGGTGCCGCATTTGCTTGATGACTGTCCACTGGTTGAGAAGACCCAATCATCAGAGGCAGTTGGTCTTTTACAGGTGGGCATTTCTACACCTGTTGTGGGGGGCCACCTCAGCACCCATGCACGTGTCCTCTTGCTTGGCTGAGGTCAGTGTGTTTTGGATAAAGTGTGCGAAAGAGTAAATGCGGTACTTACTGTGCAAAATGTTTATCCAACCCCACTGTAGTGTGCTGTGCAGAATCAGTCCTGCACATGATTCATTCCCCCTGTGCTCTGATCTGTGCCACTGTTGCTTTTCACTTGCACTGCTGGCTGAGGGTCATCAGCCACTGGTGATTGTTGGACATTCATTTTCTCTGTGCCTTCCATAGCAGCAAAGCTGTCCAAAGCTTTACAGCAATGCATTTTCCAGCAAATGTGTCCCCTTCTCTCCTTCTGTGGCCAGGACATGCTTAAAAACAATCCCTCTGCTGTTAGCTTTGCCTAGCACTGCAGAGATGAATACTAAGGTTTAAAAAGTTTAGAAATGTTTAAATGGTTATCCTGAATGTACCTCATCAGTGCTAACATGGCAATCTTTCTTTATCTTATTTCAGGAAAGGTACATTCCTTTTTACCTTCTCGATTTCTTTCTTGGTTAATTTTATGAATCTTTTTTCTCTCTCTTTTTTCATCTATAACAACATCTTATATCCTTCATGTACAGATTTTTGTGAGCATCTATTCTGACATCCTTCGTGACATATAACAAAGAATGTAAGTACTCATTCCTGCATCTACAAGCTTTGGTGGATTGAAAAACACCTTTTACAAAATGTAGGGCCTTCATGGCTCCACCATGTCACAAAATAAATTCTTCTACTGCTTGATTGCTTTCATTGTTAAAAATCACTCATTACTAGTCTAAATTTGTCTGGTTTCATTTTCCTAGCCAGTGGAAGATGTTTTGTCATTGTTTGGTAGTCAGAAATCTTTGCCTGACATACACTGTGATCAGCTCATAACCTTTCCCATGTACATTAACAAGGCTGAGCACTAGGCTCCTAGAACAAGTTAGATTTCCCAGGTCTCGGGTAGCTCTTTTGGGTCTTCATTGAACATTTCAAATTTGTAAACATCCTCTTTTGTAGACCACAGACTTTTGTTACTATTTTATTAACATTAATAATGGGTATATACAGTTGAATAAACAGTTTGTGCTTACTCTCAGTATTGTTTTTTATTTCTGAATATGACTACTGCTTAGCTTTTTACGTATTCCATCATACGGGGAGCTCATGTTTGGAATGTCATCTATTTGTCACTTCAGAAACAGCACTTTTTCAGATGCCATTCCCCCTTCCTGCAACTCTGACCTAAATTCCATTTTCACAGATGCTTGTCCTTAAATTTGTTTGTTTGAAGAGGCATGATGGTCAGATGGTCTCATCTTGCTAAGTGAACTTGATTACTCTGTAGAACTGACCTGTCCTTATCCTAATTTACCACTTCACTGATTCTGTGTAATCTACAGACCTTACTAGCAATGATATTTTCTTCCAGATCATTGGTAACAATATTGACTAGTGTGGAGCCAAGAATAGATCATGGTGGGATCTGACTAAAAACATTCCTATTAGATGATGATTACCAGTTAACAATTAGCTTTGCTATCAGCCAGTTTTAATCCATTGAATACGTACCACATTGATTTCTTGTTTTTTTAATAGAGCCAATTTATTAATCAGAATGCGATGAACTGCTAGGTCAAAGTATGTACTCACAGATAACTTTGTCAGCCATTTTTGTAATCTCAGCAGGACATAGTTTCTATCGATGAGATCTGTTTCCCATTAAGCCCTATGGATTAGCATTAATGTTAATGTGATTTCTTTTTTCATCCTGCATGTACAGTGAACCTGAAACTCCACCCCTCTATTAAAGTTCCCAAGTACCCCTTGGTGGAGAATAATGTCTCAGCTCCAAGAAGCTGATTCTAGGCTGAGATCACATTCCACCTTGGGTGAGTTTGCAGTGATCGAGTTGTAACACGGTGTAAAACTTCAGGGAGGAAACAGAGTGCGAGGGGAAGTAGGAACCGGAGAAAAGGGTTACATGATAGCATAGCCAGCACTCTGCTTTGTCATTTTATGTTCATTTTACTCCTTGGTGAGCTGGTTGGGTGGTTTTGTTGTTGTTGTTGTTGTTGTTGTTGTTGTGGGTTTGGTTGGATTTTTTTTTCCCTGTTAAATGCTTTGTCGTTCTCAGTGTTCTAAAACTGACCTCCATGACTTTTCAGGATTTTTTTCATTGCTTTTTCTAATTCTTAATAGTCATTCTTAATTTTCATTGCTTTTTCTAATTCTTAATAGCCCATGAGAGTAGGTGCATCAGAACATGTGAGCAGTAACTAACTTGTAGAGGATTATCTTTTTCTTGTTTTTTCCTGAGCTATTGTCAGCTATATCATAGAGGTTTCATAGCTACTGTGCAGACTTTAGTGAAAACATTCAATGCATCTGCATTGTTTTAACACCTCCCCATGCACCCCACCCCTAATTAGCACTGGATATTACAGACTCCAATAACTTTTTTTGAGTAAACAATCTACAAGAAAACTGAATTACAGTAGTATCTTAGAAATTTAGTATAGATGCTTTACAGTGGACTCAGAACAAACATTCCATTTTAAAGACTTTTGGCTTCCCCCACACTCTTAATAGTCTGGCCCCAAATACCACCTCAAAATGACATTTCTGGCTCAGGAAATCCGAGAGCCACAGATTGCTGGAGGCTGAGAAAGCATCATTGTATGCTTGACCTATTTTACTCCTTTCTATTGGCATCTGTCGCTGGCCATTGTTGGAGATGAACTGTTGGGTATTGGTTTAACCCAGTTTGTTGTTCTTGTGGTCTCCATTTCTCTGATAATTCATATATATTCTTTAGGGGTACCAGCATATTATCATATTAGCTTTCTTCAGCTTTGCTGTGTAAGTTTTCAAACGCTGATTCAGGCTAAACACAGCTAGTCTATGGTAAATAGTTGCATGATGCATATTTTCCCTTTTTCTGGTGCTACAGATATAGTGTTCATTAAATACAGGAATATTCTGTTTATGTTTGGGAAATCAATCTAGCCTCGAATATACTCAAATTCTCTTCATGTTTCTGCCACAGACAATAGCCATAATTTGTTCCATATATATACTTCCAGTGAACAGCAAAGTATTTTTTTTTTTTGAAAAAAGAACAACGTAAAAGCTAGAAGGAAGTGGTAGCTGATATTAATTTATATGAATGGATGGTATCATTAACCATCAGGCTTGTTAGACTGCAACCTGAATAAAACACATGCTATGGATTTAAAAAGGAGTAGTACTTATTATATTGCTTTTACTGTCCTTCAAAGTCTGTGATTTTGTCCAGCTCAAATTACTTGTTGATGGATGCATATATCAGTGCAGTTATACCCCTAGATCCAAGGCTTGAGGGCACTTTTACATGTTGCCTATTGAGACAATTTTCATGCAATTCAAGTCATAAAATGACTGACTGTGATAAGATTCAGATGAAGAAAGGCTTCAGTTTTCTTTTTTTTTGCAGTAGTAGCAGACCCATCTGGTCCCTTTCACTGTTCTTGTGCTATAGCCAGCTGAAAACTGGACCAAATTTAGTGTAAGCTAAATGGATTTATAATTGAATAAAATAAATAATCTATCTTCTGGTTTCTATGTCACTTTATTGGAGATGTCCAAGTCATCAAGATATAAACACCCTTAGGAGTACAAACTACCAAATCAAAAAAGCGCACCTCAAAGGAAATGTAGCACAACCACTGTCTCATGAGTCCTTTGCAGTCCATACTGCTGGCTTGCAATCATACCTTTAGTACTCAGGCATACTGAGGTAAGAGTGTAATATTGCAATAGATCAGTAGCTACCCATGTGTAGACTGTGACACAGAGATGCCCTAAGACAGCAACAGAAGCCAGAGTCATGAACTGAAATTGCTTTGTCAGTAATTTTGATTATTCCCCTTAGAGAAAGGAAAATGTTATGCTTGTTCTTTCCACATTTTCTCAAAGTATTTGTCAGCATGCTGCTTAAGAGTCAAAACTTTTCCACTTTCTACACTTTGCATTCAAAAGCCGGAGTGGAGAACAGCTGGACATTCAAACCTGCCTCTCATGCACACTGAAGGCAGCAGCAGAGTGATTTCTCCACAATATAAGGATGTGATTTATGTCTCTGTTCTGCTCCCTTGCACCAGTGCCCAGGCTGTGCCATGCTTTGCTCTCATGCAAACTGTAATCTATATAAAAGTCTGTTCTCATATTAACTAATCTACCAGTCTACTTCTAGCTTGGATGGAAGCAAATTAAACAATAGAAGCCCATGAATGCGAAAGATTGCACATAGGTTTATTTTCCTTCCTAGAAGCCTCATACAGAGTTAAAAGTGTGGCAGCCTGGCAGGAGGACAAGAATTTTTAGCACTGCTTAATGAAATTAAAGCAGGTCAGACATAAACATGAGGTGGCTGTCCTGAAAATTGTTATGCACATCAGTGATTACGTAATTGCATATGAATATATGTCTGTGTGTGTATCAAACATATCAGCTGCTTCACTGAAGCTAATGTGGATCTACTTGTGTGGCTAAGGTTTGGCTCTGCAGGTCCAGGGAGAAAGAATTATGCCCTATCTTTTGTTGATGGGAACTAAGAGACATCTTTGTAATCTCAAAATAGCCTTTGGAAGAAAAGCAGGATGAATCACTAGCCAACATGGGATTTCTTTTTTACTTCCTTTTTTTTTTTTTTTTTCTTCTTCCCATTTATCCCTCATCTCCAAAGCAGTAGGAGTAATCTTAATTTGGTGCACTACAAGAAAGAACATTTATAACCTGGACATAAAGGTCCTTGCCTGATAGTAGCACAACAGATGCCATAAGGAGGTCCTATTCATGGTTATGAAAAGAAAGAAATATCCTTATTGAAGAAAGTTAGTTCTAAGTCCAATATAAAAAAAAATCAAGAGACTCTGGTTATGCTGCAAAAGGGACTTGACTCCTTACTGATAGGGTACTGGTGGGGTGTGCTGCTCCCAAAAGTACGGTTTCTTTTACACTAAGAATTAATTTGTTCAAAAACCTACAATAAATCAAAAAGTTAAAAATTAATCCTCCTCAGAGTTAAGCACTCTGGCTATAAGATTCAAGTCAGACTCTTTCTTAATATCTCTCTTTTCTTTGCCTTTGGAGCACTGCTTCCTTGCTTTCGTAGTAGCTCAACTTTGACTACAAGAATGCCAGGAACTAGTTATTTATGCAAAATACCCTATAGCTTTGGACATGCAGGGTTTCAACACTCTGAGGTCAAAACATTAAATAAACCTGTCTCACTTTTAGGGAAAGTTTTGTAGTGAAAAACACTGCTCTCCTGTGCAGTTGCCTGGGTGGTTTTACTTTCCTTTTGGTTCCCAATGTTTGCTTCCTTCCCAAAAATAGAATGATGTTACGTTTGTTTTGCAATCAGCTATATAATTACTGAATAGAAAGAACAATTCCTGAAATGAGAATTTTAAACTGTAAGTGGTAATGTTTGCTTTGAATTACAGTAATTCACTTGTGGAAAAAATTAGCATGTAAGCTATATGCCAAATTCTGACATTCCCATTTGATAAACTAAATATTTGTCAGAAACAGCTGTAAAACCACATCAAAACCACAAGTTAATTCTTATAAATTATACTTCTTTGTTTACTAATCCAAAGGTTGTTTTTTACTGTTTTTATAATGTGTATCTAATACTGATTTAGGGGCTTGTCACTGACCATGTAACACTAATGTGTGTTTTACGTTTCAAAATAAAGATTTCAATCAAATCCACCAATTCAGCTTGTGTTTCAAATAAGACCCCAAGTTTCTTAATGGTCAGATGCAACATTTTAAATTTTGTCAGTTCAAATTCTTGTTGCTGAAAAAGTTGAATTAATATATTACTAGAATAAAGGCTAAGCAGATATTGCTGTCAGGTTTTCAGACAAAGAAAATCACAGAAGAAAATAGAGCACCTATATTGCAAATGCTTAACTGAGAAATCCAAATAAACATACAAAACACCTGCGCTTAAGTTGTTTTCCGAGACAATTCTAGGACTTCAATAGTTTCATGTGTTCACTTTGTTATTCTCTTACTCTTGAAGAGTGGTATCACTAGGAAATTGTACCACTTTTTACACAAAAGGCTTCTCAGGGAATCAGGATTTGTCCTTTTCCCAGTAAGGATTTGAAAAAAGTAATAGGACTAAAATTTTCAGTGTTTCTATAAAGCTGCAGTCACCACTGAGCTTAATTGAAAACATAGAAACAAAGCAGCTCTGAAAATGTGGTCTTATAATCTGAAGTTGGAAGCAAATCCTGAGGTATCCAAATATCTTGGACATTTCTGACAGTTTAGCCCATTATTTGAACATTGATAATACAATATAAAAGAAAGAGGGGTTTTGTTGTTCTTGGTGGGTTTTTTTCTTTGTTGTTGTGGTTTTTTGGTTTTTTGGTTTTTTTTTTTTTTTTTTAAATCTCCATTTATCAGCTATACTGAAAGATTTAGAAACAAGGAAGAAAACAAGTAAAGTGGCTGAAGATAGACTCCAAAGTAGTTTTCATTAACTTCAATGGGATTTGGTGGAATTTAGCACTTCTGAAAGTTGGACTATTTCCTTAGTACGATACCATGGTTTTATGAACCTAACTTTAGGCTTGCGTTTATGAAAATCTTGTCCCAGATATTAAGTTTGCATTTTAAGGTGTTTCTGTAAATTGAGGGAAAAAAAATTAAGAAAATTAACCAACATATCTGTCTCATCAGACAGCCAGGTTAAGCAATCTTTTAAGGCAACAATGCCCTCAGAAGCAATGTTTTCCCTACAGGAGAAATGTTATTTTTCCATAACAAAGGGTTAAATATGAGAATTTAGCAAACTGAAGATTTACCAACAATTTTAGACATTTTTGTCTTTCCATCTTCTTAATGCAACACATTTTAGTTAACTCAAATGGAGAATTAGGAGGCAGTGATGTTGCAAGCTTGAGATGCAGCCTAATTTCCACCATATGGTGTTTTTGTTTTTATCACCATCTTTGGAACAAAGGGTAGAACTTCCTAACTTGTTTGTTTTTATGCTAATTTTGCTTTTTTTTTCCTGAAGATCTAAATGGTTGACTTAAATCCCATAAGTTTCATTACTTTTTTTCCCCTTACTTTTTTCTTTTTTTTAAGCAGCTTTCACATATTCAACATTGCATAAAATACCCATTTGTAATTACGTTTAACCTTTGTAAAGCCTCTGGGTAAAGTCTACTCATTAATCTTTAACCTGACAAGCCTTGGGGGTGGTGGAATTGGCACAGCCATGTATTAGAGGCTCAGAGACCACAGACTAGAGGTACAAAAGGGGTAATTAAGAGGTAGTATGAAAGGAAATGGAACAAAGCTAAAGGGATAGGATCATATTATGGTACATGTCAAACAGTAGTAAGGACAATGGAATACAAATTCCTATAGACACAAATCAAAAAATAAACGAGGCAGTGCATTTTTCAAAACAGAACCAATTTAATGATCTTTCTTTGTCAAGCACAGCTAACCGTGACTAAATTAGATCTCAAACATTGTAATAATCATACCGCATGGACACATGGTTAGTTTTTAATAGTGTGCTCCTATTTATCTTTTGTTTGTTTTTTCTTAACAAACATGCTGCCTCACGGTAACGGTAAAAGGCACAAGTGAGTATATCTCAATATGTCTCAGCAGAAAACAACGTCACCTTGACAAGCGTCATCCTGTAACTAAGGGACAAATCCTGCCCCTGGCCACCAGGCTGGGAGGAACGCCTGGCTGCCAGGCAGCTGCTCTGTGCGGATCCCAGCTCTCTGTGGGCTCACAGCACAGGTGAGCATCAAGGTGGCTTGGAGGGTCTGAGACGTGTGGCATCTGTGGGAAAGGAGTCAGGGCCAGGATTCAAAACACTGGCTCTGATGAGGCGTTATGGCTTTTCCAACACCTCAGTAGGATTTCTACTTTGAAATCATGGAAGCTACTGTCTTTGCTGTTCCTAAAGGCCAGGGTCCTGTCATCTTTTTGACTGCACACTGAGACAGGTGTCTAATTTTAAGTTCATGAATTATTCCGTTGACCATAGTTAGATTCTCACTTGATTAGATACTTGCCTTAGCACCTTTCTCAGTCTAGTCTCCTCTGACCAGCGTCTAAAGTGGTGATTTTCTCCCAGTTCTCTGCAAAAATCCTCATGACTTGGTTGTGATATTTAGACTTGGCTCCAGGGGCTGGGTTTCCTTTAAAGAAAATTTCATTTTATGCTTCTGTAAGCCATTGGTGTATTACTGAATCGAACAAGACTGTCACACATTTATAAGCTGATAACATTATAATCAGTAAGCCCCACACCAGGGAAGGGTGGGGTAGGACACAAAACACAGCATTACCAAATTTTGGGTTTTTATATCCACTTTCACAACAAGTGATGATTACTTTCTCGATAGGTAAAACTGCTTTTATCAAGACGTTACATGAGAACCTTAGTTTTCATCAGAAATAAAATTAAATTTTAAAAAGTGCTATCTCTGGCCTTTCTGTTTTCATAGAAGTGTAGCAGCTGTTCAGAAGATGCAGTGTGGTCTTCTGTACCTCTGCCCCCATGCATGGAAGGAAAAGTCCCTATGATCTTCAGCATAGTGGAGTTGCAGTTTTGACAGTCCTTGCTCAAGGAAGGTCCTCACCTATGTTCAGTGAGGTAGAGGCCTGTGAGAAACCAATCCTATATCTGAATATGTATCTAAGACACTTAAACATTTCAAAGTGAATGTATGTTGTGGTTTAGCCCCAGCCAGCAACTAAGCACCACGCAGCCGCTCACTCACTCCCCCTACCCCGATGGGATGGGGGAGAGAATCGGAGGAGTAAGAGTGAGAAACATGCCTGGGTTGAGATAAGAACAGTTTAATAATTGAAATAAAATAAAATAATAATGATAATAATAACAATATAATAATGATAATAACAATAATAATATACAAAGCAAGTGATGCACAATGCAATTGCTCACCACCCGCTTGCTGACCGATACCCAGAGCGATTGCTGGTCCCCCACCAACACCCCCCCCCTCCCCCAGTTTCTATACTGAGCATGACGTCATATGGTATGGAATAGCCCTTTGGTCAGTTTGGATCAACTCTTCTGGCTGTGCCCCCTCCCAGTTTCTTGTGCGCCTGGCAGAGCATGGGAAGCTGCAAAGTCCTTGACTAGCATAAGCAGTACTCAGCAACAACTAAAACATCAGTGTGTTATCAGCATTCTTCTCCTACTAAATCCAAAACACAGCACAATGTCTGCTACTAGGAAGAAAATTAATTCTATCCCAGCTGAAACCAGGACAATGTATTACTGGGATTTTTTGTTAAAATCCCCAAGGAAAATGAAATAGTTGTATTCTAAAGAGGAAAATGTCTTAAAGGGAGTATGTCCATGCTGTATGTCTCAATGTGTTTATCTAGCTAATCATGTGGGTATGAGAAAGTAGAAAAAGGTTGGGGGGAAAAAAAAAAGAAGGAAATAATTGTAATGAAAGGAATGCATCTTAATTTGTCTGTCTTAAGGGCAAATACTAGACTTGCAAATATAATTAAAGCTCCTTTTAAAAAATGCAACAGAAACATGAATAAGCTGGCAGGAGACTTCATCTGTTTTGGAAAGGGTGGCATGATACACAGTGTGGAAGTGGTCAATTTTGCACATAGAGTGCATAGAAAATCTAATAAATCAGACACTCCAGTCTGAAAAAGGTAGCAAAATAAAGGCTTAATATTTTGGATTAATTTATTTCTGCTTTACTGCTTGCAAGAAGCTTGGCTAACTATACTAAGTGGACAGAGGGCCAAACATTACCTTTTTTCCTAACAGTCAAAATCATCTCTCTGTTCCTTAAATTAAGGTATAGGCTTTTTTAAAGCTAGATCTCAATATTTTGAAGATCCAGATCTGAAATGCACATTACGGAGGCACTCTTATTATGACCAATTAATGTGAAAAAGTAGAATTATAGAAAAAGTGAGGAGATCCTGTACAGTCATTATTTAAATATCATTAGGGGTAAAACGCATATACTGAGAAGTATCCAGTTTTCCTGGTTTGTACGAACTCCCAAGTTTATTGAGTTTCATTACAACTAAAGACTTAAACCAGAATGAAACCAATTTAACAATGTAGAGAATCATGCCCTGGTTTTTGAAAGATCAGTGTAAATAGGAATAACCCTTCTTCTCTTTTCTTCCCTTAATCCAGCACTTTTCATTCCTTAATGAGACAGAGAATATGTGTAGGTCCTACTTGTAGGATTTGCTTATCTTTCTCAGTCCTTCAGGGCTCCCAAGAGGAACTAAATCAAACCTAATCAAACAAATTCTTACTAAATTTAACAAATAACTAGAGGATACTGAAGCCAGAATAATGGATGCAACCAATATGTGAACTCAGGATATAACTGTAAGACAATTATAGGAAAGAAAAATAGGTCAGAAAAAATAAGGCAGAAAATGCTGTGTTTTTAATGCTGTATTTATTAGCTGTCTGGGTCAGCTACTTTATCTCTTTCTAATCATCTGTGTAAATAAGACTAGCAATGTCATATTCTTTCATTCCTGCACTACACTGACAATTTTCATTGCTTAATGAGATCGAATGTTTCCAGGTTCTACATATGTATACTTATTCTCTTCAACCCTTCGGGGCATCTCCCTTCCCATGATGAAAAAAATCCTCAAAGAATAATAAACAGTTTGTAGTGAATTCAGCAAATAAGTAGGATATGCATGCAATGCTTTAAATTTGCAGTTATAATAAAATTACACTCAAAACCCACAACATAAAACTCCTCTTGAGGTGCAGGATGGCACGAATCAGGGCACTGGTCATTTCCTCTGGAGTCTACAGCATTGGCTATTGTTGGACACAGAATATTGGATTTAATAAACGTGTCTTGATTAACACAGTGATAAATACTGTGTAACCTTAAACATGAGTAGTCTTTTTGGAAAAACCCATTGTTTATATTGATAAATGCTTATAGTGATGACTTTTTAAATGGGTAATATGATGCAAAATATATCAGTACTCTTTCCCCTCTGGCCTTTTTCCACATTCATGGAAAGCCATTTACACATAACTTCCTTACATTTGATTCTCTTGCCCTCCTTAAAGTAGTGGTCCCATAGATAGAGCAGCTCCTCTGAATCCCAATCCAAAAGAACTGGTAAAAACATGAAATTCCAGCCTAAAACAAGCCTCTTTTCAAGACTCTAGGATAACGTCCCCAGAATAAGTTTAATGTCAAGCCATCACATTATTTGTTTGGGGTGGAAGAGAAACAGAAGGGGAAAAATTAAGACCCAAAGGCAGACTAAAATAACACAGAAACCAGTTAAAAAATCCAGGAGCAGCAGGACTAGGACCATTCAGAGTTGAACCTTCCTTCATAGATAGGCATAATCCTTAGGAGAAAGGAGGTTGGGACAAATTTGCAAAGAACCCATTGTCCACAAGACATGAATATCAGCATCATGGGGATGCTGATACTGGGAGCAGGGGGAGGAGCGAACATTGTCTCTGATGGTCTCAGTCTAGCACAGTAAACAAAATATCTGATGAATCACAGAAAACATGAATAATAGAGTCACCTTTTCAGTTCTAAATATTAATTCCTGGAAAGTCTCTGTAACACTGTTAAATGCATTTGGAGCATTTTTGCCAGAAACAAATATTTCCTACCTTTGTGTTACCCATTGTAACCTCCATAGTGTTACATTTTTAGGTTTCTTAAACACTGTCATCAAAGGCTGACTGGGTAATTTGAAATAGATCTAGAACATGAATGTGTTTTTGCTGTCCTTAATCTACTTTCTTAATTTTTCTTTTCAATCATTTTTTATTCACACGGATCAGTTAAATAGATGAAAAGGGAATGATTTGTCTCTGATGATCCTGATTAAGTTAATGCATATTTCATTATCACATTTTATACTTACCTTTTCAAGTGGTTTTGCCCACTCACATGCTTAATGACTGTGACTCCTAGATCTTGACCTAACTCCTTACTCTGGGTTTGCCTCCCTCTGCTTGGTTTAGCAAGGTGACGTGGAGTTCTAACATCTTGTTAGATTGCTGCCAATTTCAGCTTTACATGGCCATGTGTGATCTACTGTCCCGCCCTGTCACTGCTTTCACCCCTCTTCTTTTTCTTCTGTCACTGTCAACTTCTGATTGTCACTGTCAACAATCAGACTACTGATCACTCAGCTCCATAAATAACCCATTCATTCCCTTTAACCCTTCCTTCTCTGTTGATTTGTACAGGCGCACTTCTTCCAGGTCCTCTGTCTTCCTCATTCATAGCATTTCCAGAATGTGGACTCCATTATTTCTACTCTTTTTAGAGTATTTTAGGAATTTAAGAGTTGGGCACCTAAGCCTGACCTAGTCACCCTAAGATCTTTTTATAATCACTGAGAGAAAAAGGCATATGCAGAAATTGATTCACCTCATCTATCTTAAACACCTATTTTAGGTTGAGATGAATTAACCCCAGATAGTATCTGTTCCTCTCCATATACTTACAGGGAGTGTCAGGTGATCTGTTCAGACTTGGAAATCTCAAATGTCTATATCTAAAACATGACACCTAATTCTGTTGAATTTATTGCTCAGTAAATTGTTGGCCAACTTTGTCTACTACTATGCGAAGTCAGAGATTGCCTTGCTACAAGTAATGGTAAATATATTTGTGCTGGATTAGCAATATGGTTACTGTCCCATCTCAGGACAACAGTCCCCTTTCTGTAATCATGGGATGATCTTTCTTGCTGTTAGATTTCTTTCTACAGTGACCCTCTGATTTTGGCTCCTTCACTGTAATTGAGCCAGAATTATGTGTTGCCATGGCTGTGGGTGACAACATGAGTTCAGGCAGGTGGAAGCCATAGCCAGTCAATAATATCTTTCATCCCCTGGGCTTACTCTGGACCTTTGATGTCTGCGCAGCTATGCTTTGTCAGAGCAGACTCTATATGGTTGCCATCAGACAAACTGTTTTGCTGTTTAGCACTGATAAATCAGAGCAAGTTATAATGCATATTAATATTACCATAACCTATTCAAATTATAGACAGTTCTGGACAGTGGGGTGGCCAGGGATGTGGACTGAAAACTGGCTGAACTACCTGGTTCAAAGATCACTGGCATGAAGTCTCCCTGGAGGCCAGTCCACCAGCATTTTGTCCCAGGGGTCAATACTGATTCTGATACTGTTTAACATCTTTGTAAATGACCTGGATGACGGGACCAAGTAGACTGCCAGCAAGTTTGCAGAGCGCACAAAGCTGGGAGGAGTGCTTGATAGACAATATGGTTGTGCTGCTACTCAGAGGGACATCCACTGGCTGGAGAAATGGGCAAATGGGAATCTTATGGAGTTCAACAAAGGGAAGTGGAAAGTCCTGCATCTGGGGAGGAAAAACTCCATGCATCAATATATGCTGTGGGCCCACAGACCGGAGAGCAGCTTTGCAGAAAAGGACCTGGGGGTCCCGGTGGACAAGTTGACCATGAGCTAACAACATACCCTTGCAGCAAATGTGGCCGACAGCCAGAAGGCCAACAGCTGCATTAGGAGGAGTGTTGCCAGCAGACCAAGGGTGGTGAGTCTTCCCCTCTACTCAGCCCTGGTGAGACACATCTGGAGTGATGGGTCCAGTTTGGGGCTCCCCAGTACAACAGAAATAAGGACATACTGTGGAAGTGAAGGGCTACTGAGGTGATTAAGGGACTGGAGCATCTGCCAAATTGGGAGAGGCTGGGAGAGCTGAGAATGAGCAGCCTGGAGATGAGAAGGCTCAGGGGCATCTTATCCATGTGTATAAATACCTGATGGGAGGGAATGAAGAAGACAGAGCCAGACTTTTCTCAGTACTGCACAGTGACAGGACACGAGGCAATGAGCATAAATCAAACCACATGAAATACCTTCTGAACACAAGAAAATTTTTTTTTTTTTTTTTACTGTGACAGCGCTCAAACACTGGCATATGTTGCCCAGAGAGGTTGTATAGTCTCCATCTTTGGAGATGTTCAAAACCTTATTAGACATGGTCCTGGACAATCTGCTCTGGCTGACCCTTCTTTGAATGTGGTGGGGATGGACTAGATTATCTGCAGAGGTCCCTGCCAACCTCAGCCATCCTGTCATTCTGCAAAATCACAATAGGATTTATTAACATTAAGTGAAATAAGTGTAATATCTCAGTTGCCATGGGGGAACAGGCCATAAAGTTATCACATACCAGTGCTATTTGGACATTTGATTTTTGTCGCAATTCAGAAAATTACAAAGTGCCTGAAGTGGTGGTGTTAGGACAAGTGTCACAGATAACAGGATGGTTTGTGCAATACTACTTAGAATACTTTCATTACTTTAATTCTTTGATACTTAAGATATGAACAGTGTTATTGATCCACATAGTATTTTGAATTGGGGGCATATCTTGTCTGCTGTCACAAAAGAAATGAGCATATGGGATTTATAGCTTTTATTAATGGTGTGGAAATAGATCTATTTCTTTACAGTGTGCATACCTTATTCAGAACATGTTACTGTGGGGAGGCATAGGTGACAGTCTGGACAAAACTCTGCCAACTTTATTTCTAGTAAAGAAGAATTGCATTTTTTACTGAGTTTGCTTGTTATTCATAAGTTTGGAACATAAAAGCTGTCATTGTAGCATATGCAAGTGCATGACAGGTACTGTTAACAAACACCTGCCTCAGCTGTGACACAGGAGTTTTTTATTGGCATGCTGATGGGTATGTAAACTCCTGAGATCATACCTAAGGACTGAGTTTTGATCATACCTTTGAATTTATTATCCCCCCTCCCCCTTTTATTTGTAATACAGATATAGCTACAATAATGAAGCAAGGATTGTCCTTTCTGGACTAATCCACAGAGGCTGTTGCAAAATCATTCAATCCCACATGACAGGCTTTATGTTTATGATTAATCATGACCAAAGAAAATATATGCTTAAATACAAGGTCACTTTGAAATTGGATCTATACATACTGCTAGTCTATGACTTAATGCTCCTGGCCCTATGACCCTCACCTTCCCTCTCTTTGCTCTCCGACTACTTGCATCATTTCACAAATTAGATCCTGACTCCTTGACTGACTCTTCTCCTGTCCTTGGACAATGTCACTCTTTGGTGCTATTGAGTACTGTTATTCTGCAAATGAATAGAAATGAGAATATCAGCTGTATATGGCCTATGATGTGCAGCTGAAGAGTTCAGATTCTGTCTGGGAGAGGGTTCATGAGCTTTCTCTTTCTTTATGCTTTTTTGGCCTGGTCTATAAATCTTTATTCATATCTGAAGTGGCCTTACCTGTGCAAGAATGGGGTTGTAGCACACAAAGTTATGAGTCAAGTGATTTAAGAGGATCTGTTGCTAATCAACAGTTTTATGTTATTTAAATGTGAAATGCAATTAAACTAAAGATGTACCTTTGAATCTTCAGTTCTCATTTTTTCCAATGGTGGGTGGTGAGACCTAATAGGATTTCTCCTTCTCATCCATCAAATTGACCTCTTTGCTAATTAATGAGAGTGTGATAATCTACAGAACTTGTGGCTAATGAAGATGTTTCATTTATTAGTGTATGTGAAAGCATTCACAGCATTAAAGCATCATTCCAGATGAACTTAGGTGAATGTTTGGCAGAAAAATTTCTCCTAAATGAACAGACCAGAACAGTACCATTAAATCACATCCCCACTTCAACACTCATCTGCAGCCTCTTACCTCATTGCATTTTAAAAACTTTGTGTTGCTGCACTCACGGACTTGACTGAGGATAGTACATAGGCCAGATTCATCCTATGTACTTCAGGTACATAACCAGGGCAACTAAGTCAGGAGAGTGTTGTCTTATGCTCTGTCTGTGGACAACAGACAGGGGCAGGCACTTCTAGAAGTCAATCCAGACCTTAGGTGCACTAAATCACCCTCTGGCATGGCCTGTTCTCTTTATATAATGGAAATCAAGGTTAGGGTGATGATGAAGGGCCTGCTTCAAATTTGCATGGACACCACAGGAGCTGTGTAGCTAATAGGACAGTGGAGCTCATCCTCAGCTCTTTTTAAAACCCTGGCTGCTGTGTAGTTACGGATGTTGGGATCAGCTGTCCATTGTCCATCAGCTAGCAATGTTGACTTGCAAGGGGGATCCTTTGCCACTCCATCCTAATGGAGATAATGTATCCTAATGTGACAGTGACTGGCCCTGAATGAACAGCTCCCACAGCTGTTTATACATTCTCATGATATTTCCCAATTCCTTGTGCAAAACTGCTTCATCTCATACAGTCAATTTATATAACAAGAAAAACAAAAGATGTAGTTCAAATTCTCACTCACAGCACTTTCTCAAGACATTTGGTGTTTTTTGCTCTCAGGTCTTTCATAGACTCATAGAATCATTTAGGTTGGAAAAGACCTTTAAGATCATCCAGTCCAACCATTAACCTACACTACCAAGTCTACTCTAAGCCAATCAAGGGTAGACTAGACTAAACCATGTCCCAAAGTGCCACATCTACCCGTTTTTTGAACACTTCCAGGGATGGTGACTCCACCACCTCTCTGGGCAGCCTGTTCCAATTCTTGACCACCCTTTCCATAAAGAAATTTTTCCTAATTTCCAACCTAAATTTTCCTCTTGTTGGTTTGCCTTCTCCATATCTTCTACAGCTAGCTCCATTCTACATGAGCTGCATTCACTATCCACTTCCAATCTGTTACACAAACAGGCAGAATTCTGGCTATCACAGAGCTTTCCACTTGACAAATTTTATTCATTGGTCTCTGTTCAGGAAGGTTTTTTTTTAAAAAAAAAAACAACTCAGAGTCAAATACGTAAGTTATATTTGTTGAGAGATTTTTTTTATTATTCCCTGAGAACAATCTGTACTGTAAAGTACAGGAGGCCTGAGTAGGTATTCAGAAATGTCTTCATCTCTTCTCCTTTCAATTCTGGGTTTGGTTTTCTGGTTTTGTTTTGTTTTGTTTTTTAAATGAGTACAGTCTTTGGGTTAAAATTTTCAAACAAATCATCCTGATGGGAGAAAATATTAGTGCTCTAGTAGGTAAGAGCAAAGAAAGTTATATATTTTGCTGCTATTTACTAAAAAGTCATCAAAGGTCAACATCATACATATAGGAACAAATTGGGTCATTTAGGGTATGTCTACACTGCTGGGTGCAGGTAAGTGCAAGGAACTTTGTTCATGCTCCCAGCTGCAAGTCAAGAAGACTTTGAACTGTGGTCTTCTGGCTGAATCAGTAAATCTAACCTCTCAAAAGGACTTATTATAACAAGGTAATGTGGCTTCCAAAGTCAGGCTGAGGTAGAGTTACACACGATCATCAGCACCTGAACAAGTATTGCCCTTAGGTACTACTAGCATTGCCATATGCTGAGTTTTTGATGCTACATACAGTAGTCCTATGTGCCTCATATGCTAGCACAATTTATCGAAGAACTACAGAAGAAAGAAAGAAAGAAAGAAAGAAAGAAAGAGAGAGAAAGAGAGAAATGAAGGAAAAGAGAGTGAAGAAACAAAGAGATAAGGAAAAAAAGGTCATTTAGAAGAATATTAGTACAGATTATTTTAAATTTATGTATGTGAGGGGACATACATGCCCTGTATTTCAATCATATAAAACACTGATATTTTTGTGAGTTAGAAATAACTCCATG